>NW_025333960.1:54972500-55225000 GCF_019186645.2 Phyllostomus hastatus
GGTGCTGCTCCCTCGGGCACCTGCCCGACTGGGCAAACCCAGTGGGGGAGGATTAGGTCCCAGCGCCCCCCTCCTCCCTCCAGCTGGGGACATAGAACTGAGACTGTGCGGGGAGGGTGCCCACCTGTCCCCAGAGGCACAGCCCAGCTGCGCTGCCCCGTGGCGGTGACCCGGAAGGTAAATCTGGGGGTGCCGTCCCCCATGGTCAGACAGCGGCCGACCAGGTGCACCCGCGTCCCGGGACCACATGGCCAACGCTGGTGGAGGACTTCCGGTCAGGCGAGCACGGCCTGGCCCATGCAGCCGTCACCCAGAAGGGGCGGGGGGAGGGCACCGCAGGGCGGGAAGGGGAAGGGGGCCGGGGGCGACGCTGGAGACCCAGTCCTGCGGGGGCTTCCCCCGTGAGCACAGGCGGCCGCGCTCCGGGGAGTCAGACTTGGGGGGGGGGGGCTGCCGTGTAAGACCCGGGGCCTCGGCCCCAGCGGGGCCTGAGGGGGGAGCACGGGAACGTCGCCTGAGCAGGAACGTCGCCCAGGCCGCTTCTCGGGACCGGCTGCCCAGGAAGGAGCCCCAAGGGGCGGGGCAGGTCCTACATCCCCCCCCCCCCCAGGGGCAGACACACGCCCTGCCACACCCAAGGGCCGGCAACACCCTCGGCAGCTGTGTGGGTTAAACACACAGCGAGAGGCTTCGGCAGAGAGAGGACACGGAAAGGACAGGCGGGGACGTGGACTGCCGGGCGGGGATGGGGACCGGGGTGGGGACGCCCCCTGACCGTGTAGGAGCTGGTCATCTGGGGGAGCAGCCTGGCAGAGGAGCCCCCCACCGCCACGGCCGGGGGTCACTGTGCCCCGGGAAGGGAGCGGTAAGAGGCCCGATGGCCCGCAGCGCGTGAGCCCCGGGAGAAGGCCGCGCCCCTGGCCCCAGGACACGGGCGGACGCGGGGTGACGGGGAGGGGTGCCCTGGCCCCGCAGGGCCCCAGCCTTACCTTCCACAGCCCCACCAGCAGCCCCGGGTCCAGGCGGAAGAGCCGGACGAAGCGGTCGCAGCCGAGCACGGCCGAGTCCGTCACGTCGCGCAGACTGTACCTGGCCACCAGGGAGCGCCACCGAGGCCTTCGCCGCGCGTGTGGAGGGGAGGAAAGAGAGCAGTGTCACGGGAGGGTATCTGAGCACGCTCCGGACGGGCGTGCTGGTGACGCGCACCTGCTAATACCTGTCTCGTACTGGGGCCACACCCACTGCCCGCCTGCGTGGCTTCCCCTTGGAATGCGGGGGGGGAGGGGGAAGGGCCCCTCTGCTCGCCTCCGAGCACACCCAGCCCACGGCCGCGGCCCACGAGGACTCCCAGTGCGTGTTCCCAGTGAGCGAGTCGAGTGCACGCAACGATAAAGCGCTTGGGGACAAGGCCGCGGTCTCAGCGGGCTCGCCGTCAGCAGGTGCGCCTTCCCGAGCGACCGTCAGCCTCACCCCAGCAGTGCACACGGGAACGTCAGAGGGTAAACCTAGACCAAACCGTGCTTTCCACTGTGCACTGCACCAGGATCAGTGCGAAGCGGAACGAGCTCAGGTGTGTAAGGAAACACACGTCGACTCCGCCCACTCCTCATCAGCCTCACGCCTGAAGTGTGAGACGCCCCCTCACCCCATTGTGCTGGGCGGAGACACCTGGCCGGCCCAGGACCCAGGGAGGGTTCACGAGACCACCAGGGAGCCATCTCAGGGGCTGCGCGGGGCAGCCCAGGCTGGCGCCGAGGCCGCGCGGCACCCAGGGACCTGCAGAGCCAGCCGAGGTGCTCCCTGGGGCAGCCGCAGGCTGAGTCTGCGGGGCCCCAGCCCGGCCCCGGGGCTGCCAGGCCCCGCTGGCCCCTCCGCCGCTTCTCAGAGAAGGTTCGTGCCGAGACCCCGGCCAGGGGCAGGCGTGCGGGCAGCACGGGCCAGCCCCCACACACGCGCTGGCCCCACGAGCGCGGACACGGGAGGTGAGGCGGAAACGCACCCGTCGCTCTCGCACGCCTGGGCTGCTGCAGCGCGCGTGGCCGAGCGGGCAGCTTTGGGACACAGGCGACGATTCAGCGAGTCCGACCAGAAAGGCCCAAACTACAGGGACACTCAGACGGCAAGTCACATAATTGCGGCTCTCCGGTCCCTGAGAGACAGTTCCCGAGGAGGAAACAAGGAAGACGCCAACGACAGTGACCGAGTGTCTCCTGCGCTGCCCCCCGCTGCCCGCGGGACGTGCGCCCTTCCCAGGGCCCAGCAGGGCAGACCGGGCGCTCCCTCGCCACGGGCTGTGGGGGGCCGGCCGGGGTCCACCCAGTGACCCTCCCCAGGGGATGCCCGCCTCGCTGTCCCTGCGCTGCGCCAACCGTTCCCGACCCGGTGACAGCTTCCGGGCCCACCACTTGCAGCCAGTCCCTCACGGCCGTGTTCACGGGCGCTAACTGTGCCGTCCTCGTACTATAAACCGGGGAGCCGAACTCACGTTCCCCGGCGGCCACATCAGCCTGGAGGCTGCCCACGGAGGGCCGGACTGTAACTTGAGGGCTGTGCACACACGTAACTGCTCCTCGACAGCCGCGGCCGGCTGAAACAAGGCGGAGGGCCTGACTCGGCCCGTGGGCCCTGTGTTTGCCGCCTGCGCTCTAAACAGTGCCCCACGATATGCGAAGCAGCGCCCTGTGGGCCAGGCCGGTGGAGAGGGTGTGGACCCCTCCCCAGGCAGTCCCAGAGGCCAGAGGGCACCGGCGCCGAGTGCCCACCCAGTGCAGCTGCCGCTCAGACAAGCCGTGGTGCCGCCCAGACACCTTCAGGGGTGCAGCCGGGGGGAAGGGCCCCGTGCACGGGGGCTGTGTTTCCACAGTGGGAAGCCCAGTGCTCACACACACAGCCCAGCCGGGTCCCGGACACAACCCTCGAAGAGCCAGCGTCACGGACGGGGGCCGAAACATGCAGCCCCGGGAACGCAGTCGCAAAACCGTGCGTGACCGTGCCCAGGGAAGCCACGGAAGAACGTCACCCCTCCGCAGAGACGGCAGGCCCCAGGGGGGCCCCCTCAATCCCTCCCGCACAAGCACAGGTGTCAGAGAAGCCGGTGGGACCACAGCACGCAGGGGAAGGACGATGACGTGGCAATGTCACCCCACGACAGAGGACACGGAGACAGAAGAGGAGGAGGTTGCAGCAGCCGCAGCAGAGCAGCCGTGGGGGAGGCGGCTGGTAGCTCTGCGTGGCCGTGGACTCTGTGCAGAGACGTGGCCACCTGCGTGGGAGTCAGGACACTCCTACACACGGCACAGCCCCGCCCCCGGGAAGGAAGGGCGAAGGGTCAGGGGTCAGAAGAGGGAGCACGAGAGACGCTGGAAACGACGAGCCGTGAACCCTACGCCGCGTGCGGGCTGGGCCGCAGCCGCCCCAGCAGAGCCGTGAGCCCTCCGGCGGCATCAGCCTCGTGCTGCACACGTGTCTGAGCTGCGCCTTTGAGGGGGTCAGCGTGGGACCCCGCAGCTCCGCCGGCTAAAGACACCGTCGTCCCCGCCACCCCGCCTCCCCGAGGGGAGAACACGGCACGGAGCGAGTGCCGCCAGCCAGACGAGCCCGTGAAAACTGATGGTGATTCTGACTTTACGGTCCGACGCTTGCACTGACTACTACACCATTTACTAAAGGAAACCTTAATGCTTTTCTATATATCTTGTTGTTAAAACGACTAAAACTGAAATCCTCACAAGGCTCGCTGTCCGCCGCCCAGGGGATTCCGTTACTGAGAATGCCACCCCCTGCCCGGCACAGACGCCGAGACGAGGGGAACCTAGACTGGGACCTGACCACCCATGGGCTGTGCCCGTCCTTCTCCCACCCTGTAGCAACCCAGGATGAGAGAGGGAGGGGGAGAGGTCTTCACGATGCAATCGAGCTGAAAACGCTGGCGGTGTTTCCGAACTACAGAGTAACGCCGCCTGGTGCCCGCTTACAAGACGCCCTCCCCCGAAGGCCCCGCCGAACCCGTGCTCACCCGTGCTTGGCGGGGGGCTTGGGCCAGTCGGCGAACACCGGCACCACGCCGCACAGGTCCAGGGCGGCCAGCGCGGCCAGAGGGGGCCAGGCCTTGCCGTGCCAGGCGACCGTGACGGAGGAGTCGTTGAGGAAGAGGTCCGCGTGCTCCAGGACGTGCTCCCTGCCGCTCGTCTCGCGCAGGACGACCACCCAGCCCACGCCGGACACCCTGCGGCGGGAGAGGCGGGCGGGGGTGTTCGCCCCGCAGGAAAGAAAAAAAAAATGCTGACGTCTGTCTCCTGTATCATCGCTAAAGCAGCTAGCCAGCTCCTCACCCCCAAGGTCAAGGTTCTGGGAGCGGGACGTGCCTGCGGCGAGCGTGTGTTGCCCCTACAGCCCTCCCCTGAGACCCTCTCTCCCCCCACTAGCGAGCATCTCCGTGTTCTCAGCAAGGGCAGCACACGGAGAAGTTGAAAAACAAAAAGTTCTGCCCGAGGGAACCGCCTCGAATGCCCCTGCTCCACAGAGCACAGCACTGGGCGACTGCTGCTGCTTGTTAAAGCCGGGCACCCCTCGTCGGGAGTGGAAGATGCGAGCCGTCTTACGGACGCACAGAAACGCAGGCATGGAAAGACAGCCCCCCACACACACACACGGCCGCCTGAGCTCACACCTCACTCTGCTCTGCAGGCCCGCAGTCCCCGCAGACGGCGGCGTACCTGAGGGCCTCCTTGGTTTTCTCGGGGAGGCCCGTGTACAGGTTGACGGGTTTCAGGACCTGCGCCAGAGCCGCCCTCAGGGAGGCCATGCGCTTGGCGATGCACTGTCTCTTCCAGTAGCCGGCTTCCCTGTCCTCCACGGACAGCAGGCTCACGGACTCCGCCGCCTTCCGCCCCGGGTCGGCGCTCCAGTTGTATCTTTTAGGGGAAAAGGCAGATGAGTAGATCCTGATCCAAACAACACTAGGGGAGAGAAAACAGTGACCAGGCTGAGAGACGCCGTCGCGCACCGGTGGCCGCAACAGGTTACTGCGGAGGCGCAGAGCGCCTGGGCCAGCACGCCGCCCTCCCGGCCAGCGCTCCCCTCGGGAAGGGAGGTCAGCTTCTCTCGGGGGAAACGGAGGCGGGGGTTAAAATCTATGCCCTGATATAAAAGGTGGCGTTCACGCTGGTACATGCAACTGTTTGCTCGTCTGTGTCTCCACATCCCGTCCAGTGCGGAAAGGGATGGGACGACCCGCGGGGCGACCCGAGAGGCAGCGAGCAGAGGGCAGTCCCCCTGCAGACAGGAGCCCCGGACCGCAGGGGGTCGGCAGGAGGCCGGGGAGCCAGGAGGGGAGGACCGTGCAGGCCACGCAGCGCCCACCACAGCAGACGTGCACACTCGCCCCCACCCCCTCACCCCCATCTGGGCATCACACGCAGCCAGACCCTCTGGTGCCTCTCTCTGCTCCCTAGCAGGGCTTCTCGGCGACTTCGCCACGAAGTCAGTCCACACCAAGCCGGCTGCCTTTGGGAGGCTGTGTGCTCAGCTCAGAAGTCTGCCCCACTGTGTGCCCACCCGGGGCCCTCGAGAGCTGCAGGAGAGTCTGTCCCACTGTGTGCCTGCCCGGGCCCTCACAGGCTGCAGGAACATCTGCCCCACTGTGTGCCCGCCCAGGCCCTCACGGGCTGCAGGAGAGTCTGCCCCACTGTGTGCCCGCCCTGGCCCTCACGGGCTGCAGGAGAGTCTGCCCCACTGTGTGCCCGCCCAGGCCCTCATGGGCTGCAGGAGAGTCTGCCCCACTGTGTGCCTGCCCTGGCCCTCACAGGCTGCAGGAGAGTCTGCCCCACTGTGTGCCCGCCCGGGCCCTCACGGGCTGCAGGAACGGCCAGGCCAGGCCGTGGCGAGGACAGGCAGGGTGCAGCCCGCCTACGCCTCCAGCGACGGCCGCCATGCCTACACTTGCATGTGGGGCCACCGTCACACGCCACCTTACGGTCACCGTAAGAGCGGCCTGAAGGGAACAAAAACCTCTTGCAGAACTGAAGTACTGTGGTGTAGACTGTGGCCTGTGATTATTTATAAAATACAACTGTCAAGTCTAAGGTGCTTTCATCAGTCTCCAGCACCCCGCACACCCGCCTCTGGATCACCCAGGCTCCGCCCTGTTCCAACGCTAAGATGGATTCGAGGACGAGAGCTTGTGCATCTGACCCGACTACCGGTCAGGCGCCTGTTGCTCAGGAAACAGGGCTGACATTATGGTCTGACCCACCGCGCTTCCCGGAGCTCTGGAAGACGCCCCCGTGACCGGGCGAGGCGGCCTGCTGCCTGCCCCGGCGACCACGGGCAAGCAGTGCTCGCGCCGAGGCCTCTTGGCACGGCAGGGGGGCGGCCTCACCGAGGTGACGGCCCAGAGAACACCTTCAAACGTGGCCCCTGAAAGTCATCAGCGTCACTAGCCACGTTACAGGCTACTGTCCTCTCTTCAGAAGCATGCTTAGAACACACCCTTAACTTTCCAAAACACGTATGTCTATCCATCCAGTTATTAGTGCACCCTCTTCATGGAGACAAAGACACTTATAAATACAACCGGACATGGTTCTTATCCTTTGGAAGAGAAAAGAACCATGCGGGTGATTTCATCAGGAGCTCGGACGTGTAAAGGACGACTTCCAGGAAAGCGGGCGGGACCCGGCCCGACCCTGACAGCGACGCCGGGCTCCCTCCTTACTTGTCGTTGGCCAGGTGATAGAGGCGCCTGTTCACGCATCCCACGCACAGCAGGGCGGCCGCATCCAAGTAGGACAGGATCTTCAGCAAGATTTCTGCAGGCATGCTGGGGGGGCGGGGGGGGGGGTGAGCTCAGAGCAGCGGGCAGGTGTCGCACCCGGACACCGCTGCCGTCCTCCCCGCAGAGAAGGCCGGAACATACTGCCCCACCCCCGCCCGCAGGCCACCCGCCATCTGCTGTGTCCCCGGGGTGTGTACCTCGACGATGCTCAGGACACACGCCAGCACCGAGACCGGCTGCAGGGGGCTGCCCTCGCTCCTGGGCCCTCCCACCCTGAGCCGGCAGGCGGGCTCCACCCACCCACCACCGAGGCAGGAGTGTGGTTTGGGGAGACGAGTGGAAATGAGAGACAGGTGCCTACTTGGCTGTCACTGGGCAAAACACAGAATCCCCGCCCCTCAAAAACGGGGAGAAACCACCCTCCGTGGAACAGGAAACACCGACGCACCGCCACCCGTGCCCGGCACTCTGAGCCCCATCCCGGGCCTGTCCTCGGCTCTGCTGCTCCTCCGAGCCTCCAGGGAACACCAGGCCCCATCGGGGTGGCTCGGGGGTCTTTCTCTTCCTCACTTATGCGCCCCGTAAGTGTGACGCTGAGAGGCACTCTCCATATCCCGTGGGTTTCTATGGCCTTAGAGTCCTACAAAACCCCGCAATAACCCGGCGCTGCCCAGAACACACTGCCCGGGGGCGGGGGGCATCGGGAGCGCGCCCCGAACTTGGGGCAGCAGGCCACAGAAGGCGGCCGTGGGCGACGGTGCCCGGCGGGGGAGGGGAGCGCCGGACACAGGGTGGCGGGAACCAACCCTCCCACTTGCCCACACTCTCTAATTGGGGTTTTAGACGGTGACGTGAGCCGGGTAGGAAAGGCCTCTGATGCCTCATGGCAAAGCTGCAAGAAACACATGTTTGTGACAATTTGGGTTATCCGTTGAATGTGGTTCTTTTATATTTTGATTCAACTATTTCCCAATTCGTGATTATTTTTTAAATCAGTGTAATTTTTTTAATGTGGAGTTGAACTTAGAGAAAACACTTCGGGAGCGCACCCGGCAACTGCAACAGTCACTTAATTGGAACAGGACCCCGCTGAAGGAGGGCGTCGGACGGGCTCGCCCCCAAAACCCCCAAAGCTACGGAACTCAGAGACGCCCCGAACACTTAGGAGAGGACACTTTAATCTTCTCCATCTTCACACGTCTATCTCAGCAGGAAAGTGAATCATTTTAAAGAACTTTTTAAAAGGGGGAAATTAAATCGACTTATCACTTTTAGACGTTGAGCTTCATAAAATTAGTCTAATAATGACGGTGGTGACAGCTGGTGACTCACACCCAGCTCCCCGAGTTGTGCGCGCTTCCTACACGATGCTATTGTGGGAGCGCTCCAAATAGCAGCCCGGGGCGTGTGGCGGTGTGACTGCCTCTAACACCCGCGCCCCGGAAGCCTCCCGGGGAAGCGGCCGGCGACCCACGCCCCTTACCTGTCCAGCCACGCGGGGCAGTGCGGGCAGGGCCTCCCCCAGGGCCCGTCACCCGGGGCGGGCTGCTTCCCGGGCGTACGGAAGGCAGCGGCCCGGGCGTCTGGCCCCCTCCTGGAAGGAAACACGGAAAACTCAAGTTACCACAACGGAAGGGGCACCGTCCGTTCCCCAAGACCACGTTTCAAGGCATTCGCGGACTCCAACGACGGCGCGCTGTGGAACCTCGCCTGGCAGAGACAGGAGGAGAGGGCGGGTGGGCCGGCCTGGGCAGCGGCTGCGGCCTGGAACCAGGGCTCGCCACCCGGGGCTCGCAGGCTGCCGTTCCCACCCACTCTGCTCACGGGCCGTCGGCATCGAACGGGCTCGGTGACACGGACGTAATGGACACAAGAAGGACGAAGACAAAACGTACTCACCATCTCATCTCAATAACACAACAACAAAACCTAACAGAAAATACCATCAGCAGAGTGGAAAAACCTCTTAGACCTGTGAGCCAGAACTGCCAGCAGGACCCACGACTCTGCTGACCGTCGAGGGGCGGTGGCCGGTTCCGGCCCCAGCTTCGGGGGTCCCAGCCCCAGAGGCACCACTCGCTCGCCCACCAATGTGTTCAGACCTTCACCCCCCATGTTCAGTGAAACTGAACTACCGCTGTGGTTAAGCAAACATAAATACGTTTAAAAGCATTACTACATTGATAATAATGTCCTGCTGTTATGTATTTCTTCAGTCCAAAGGTGCCAAAAAAAAATAAAAACTATTACCTCAGGCCTCTCCAAGGGAACTGAAGAAAAGTAAATCGACACACTCTATCGGTCGGTTTCAATCTGGCAAATTAGCGGAGACAAATGCACGGAGAGGGACGGCGCTGGCTGTGGGGGGGGAGGGGCAAACAGGTGCACCCACTCTCCGCCAGACCGGGAGCAGCTGCGCACGGCACGCAAGGCCAAACCCAGAAGCGCGGGCAAGACCCTGAGAGGCACACACATATCTCTGGGAATATCTCCTACGGTGAAAAAATGTTCCCTGTGACTTCACTCAAGAACGTCTGTCTCAGAGCTGTCTGCTGGGAATAAATTCTAGACACAGCACGGGGGCTGGCTGGCGGGCATGGCGTCCGCAGGGGCAGGGCTCACCGGCCATCACGGGGCCCGTGTGGGCTGGAGGCCGAGAGCGCCCGGGCCCCTCCCTCCGGACTGGCCTCCCCGGACGGTCTTCTAGGGTCTCGCTGTGTTGTCCGGCCTATCAGCAGACTTCAGGACCGCCGCAAGCCCCTCCGCACTTCTCCGTAGAATGACCGCCCGCCCACGCCCGGGGACCAGAGTTCGCGGGTCAGGAGGGTGTGCGCACGTGCCCACACAGACCTTTCTCTCCACCAAGTTCAGCGCACACTTAGCTGACCTGGTCGGTACCAGGATGTTTGGTTCAAAAACACTGTTTCACGTCACAGTTCTTTGCCTGACAGCTTTGGATGAGTTCCGTATTTTTAAAAAATCTACCTCCTGGGCCTCATTTTTAATGCCAAGAATTTAGACCAACTTGTAGAAAGTATAAATTAAGCCAACTTGATGTGTTTTCTACTACATTCCTTACAGGTGATGTTATCTACCTATATATTCACATTCTGTGTTTAAAAGGGGAACTTCTGATTCCTTATTGAACTCTGATGTTCCTGCTTTCACACATTTAAAGTAACTGCCTACGTAGACCATAATCAATCGTTCCTTGCACCTGACCTTTCTCTACCAAAAAGAACGCATACGTCACCGAATCACAGGTGGACATGCGGGCTCCCCGGCTGGGAAGAATGACAGGCACTCTGACTGAAGCACCGCACCAGGGAGTCCGGTCACCTTACAAAGTAATGGAAGATTTGTCATCTAAAAGTCATTCTGCTGCCCACTAACAGAGCGCTACACATAAAGACTAATTTTAGTAATAGTGACAAAAGATTTAAAGTCCAAGCTTCCTATTTAAATGCCAGTCTTTCTCTCCCACTGAAAAGGAATTTTTGCAGGCACTGTCACCCTGTCACTTGTCACAAGGCTTGCGGGAGGTGCAATATGTCTAGCACTACAAATATTCACTCAGGAACTATTACCAAAACACTAAGGGACAGCATCCTGCTTCGGAAACCAGGGTGAGGTGCTGGAACCCTAGGGTGGACCCAGGACGCACAGTCCTGGAGATTCAGGAAAACAGAAAATGACAAGTAGTTGAATCAGTAAGTAGCATCACCCTTTTTTAATGCTTTCGCGCAGACAGTGATGTATCAGAAGGCACAATATGCATGAGTTTCTGTATCTGTAAATCAAGAAGGCTTTTACAAACAGAAGGATAATCCTTAAGAACGCAAATTGTCCTTAGTATTATCCCTCTACCTGGTAAACGGACTGGAATGATGGATACACAGCTAGGAACGCTCGCGATAAAACGGAAGGATTCCATAAGGCACCACGACAGCATGGGGATACTTCTGACATCCTGGATCACTGCGTTGGGAAAAGAGCCATCATCCCTGGGCGTTAACCGCATGGTCTGGAAGCAGCTGCAGCCTCCTGTCCCTGCCCCATGCCCCTTTCTCCATTTTACTCCTCCAAGCTGCCTTCTCTCACTGTGGAAGAGGACGACCCTTCAGTGGAGAATGGAGGGAAAACCGGCAGAACAGGGTTAGGAGCAGGGCCCCACAGGGCGACCACCCAGAGGCATCCCTCAGGGTTAGGGACCGAAGACTTGGCCTGGAGTCGGACATGCAGAAAGTGCTGCCCAGCAGGGGGCGCTCCCGGGCCCACCTGCCGGCCGGAGGAAGCTGCTCAGGGCCCCGCGTCCTCCACTCGCGGACCGTGGGCGGGACAGAAAATCGTAACGTTTCTACTTCTCCAAGTTAGAAGGTCACAAAAAGACGAAAAGGGTCTCCTGGCCTCAGAACCAGGAAGAACTTCGAGGATGCATTGCGGAGTTGTGCCCTTTAGGACACAACTCGCAGGTGGAGACCGGTGTGGCGCACCTGTCTGGGCAGGTGCAGCTCATTCGCGCGGAGGGTCCCCGCGAGGCGCTGCTCGGAGGTTGGGAAGCTTCCCACGTTCGGGACCGCACAGTGCCTACAACTGACCTAACGGAATGAGAAGAAGGTCTCCTGGGGGCCACTCGACTTGTACCCTGACTTGAGGGGGCCCCACGCTTCCAAGTTGAAGATACTTCCTCCCGCCATTCTTCCAGACCTTTCCCGCACTGACAGGAGCCGCCGGCAACGCGCCAGAGAGGGGCCAATGGACAGAAAGGGGAAAGGGCGGCAGGGCTGCGGGAGAGGGGGACCGTCACCTGAACCTGTCGCTCCCCGGGGCCGCGCCGACGCCCCCGAGGGGCAGGCGCAGGGCCTGGAGGCCGAGCCATTGCTGCTGCAGAAGCCGACCGCGTCTGGTCGCCATGGAGACCCGGGCGGAACGTGTGGGCGGTGCGACCCGAGGAAGGTAAAGAGCACCGCCCCCGCCACGCCCACCCGACGTCGGTGCCCTCCCCGACACGCGTGCGCAGAAGCGCCTTTCCGTCGGCTCTACCAGAGACTTCTAGAGATTTCCGAGCGCGCGGGGTTTGTAACTCCGTGTTGCTATTGTGGCTGCTTCCTTCCATCCTACGTGCAGACTCCTTCGTTGTGCACGCTACTTTCTGTCCCTTTTTTTAGAGAGAACGTGAAATGCAAAGGTTACGTCATTTGCCCAGAAGGGAGGGCAGAGACACAGACCAGGGAATTTTCAGTTTACACAGCCCTCTATAAAGGGTCGCAAGAACACGCAGTTTGCAATTGTTAATTTGACTTTGCTGAGTCAGAATACGACGGTCCAAACACGCGAACCCTGACAAAACTAACTTCATGCAGCGCATGCGTAGGCGGCCCGCGCAGGGTCGTCTGGGAAACGCAGAGAGGGCGGAGTGGAGTGTGGCAGCCTTGCACTCTGGGAGATGTAGTCCTTGACTCTTCCTCGCTACAGCAACTCAGAGAAGAGTGAGGTTCTCAAACTACTAGTCCCAGGATTCCTAGGGATTTCCCAGGGTACTTTGTAAAGGCATGGCGGGGAGAGTGTGAATGTCAACATAGAAGGTAATCAGAACACTTGAATTCAACCAAAAAGAGGACCAAAGAGAAGGGGCGGCGGACAGCAACTCCTTTCGGGAGACCTTTCGTCTTAAAAACTCTGCCGGAGCTCACGTTTCTGTCGAGCACGCCGTGCAGCCTTACCGGCGTGTATGTGTGCCCTGGATCACGGTCCGGCTGGGCGTGGAGGGGCCGGTGAGGCTTTGCTGGTCGCGGTTGGCCTCTTCCCTAAGTGGAGCGGGTTTCTGTGAAAATGATTTGTTTTTTTCTACGAGCTGTGCAGTATACGGAGAGGCTGCACAGGTCCTCGGGGAAGCGCCTGCTTTTGCCACGCGTCGTCCTTAGTAAAGCTTGCCTGAAGACCGAACCCCGAGGGAGATGGGGGCCGCCCGAGCGGAGAACGGTGCGGCCCGGATGTCCCCTCGGAGTCCCCCGGAGGACCGTGTGGACGCAGGGACGAGGTCTCCAGAGAGCAAAGGAGGACGGCAGCAAGCAAGTGTCCGTGCACAGTCAGAGGGCGGAGACCGCCGTGTCGACGGCACAGAAAGGTAAAGGGGAATTCTCCAGTCGGGACCAGCCTTTCAGCAAGTGTGACAAGAGGTGCCCGTGTGCTTCCAGAGCAGGGCGGCGCCAAGGAAGCCGAGTCAGTTCACACAATTAAAAGGCGGAACCGCTAAACATAGCTTAACATCAGAGACTACAGGCCTGCAATATCCTTCATACGTTTCAACTCAAATTTGAAAGATGAATTGTGTCTAGAAAATTGTTCTCAACTTCCACTAGTTTGGTGTGGAGAGAGCTGCATAAAACTGAGCCATTGTTTAATACTTGAAAATAGACAATAGGTCGCCCCGGTGTTGTTTCATGCATTTGACTCTCGCGTTCTCTCAGTCTGTCAAACGTTAGTATTCTAAGGTAGGAGGCACACTCCCCCAATTTCACGCAACTGAAAACTAAATGCAGATGTCCCTAATTCCCGTGTTCCGATATCCAGGCCAGTGCCGTTTGGGACCATGTGCAAGGGTTTCGTAAACTTCCGTCTTGTCTATGCCCAGCACTTGAACGGTTGCTGGTGGCTGTGCCAAAGGCACCCTGAAGCGCCAAGAGTCTCCCACTGAAGTGGGAGGAGGGTGCGGAGTGCGAAACAAGCGGTGGAAAGAGACCAGTGGCGCTACAGAGAAAGGGGACTAGGGAGACCGTGGTCCGGAGTAGCCGGCTGGAATAAATAAAAGAGAGAAGTCACTGAGTCACAGTCCATAGGGATTGACTCACGGAGTTCAGCTCAGCAAACACTTAGCTTGAGAGGCTGCTGCGCGCTCAGTTACTGAGTTGCTGGCGACACGCGCAGAGTTGGGGGTGTCCGAAACAGCTCCTCCCTTCCGATGACCCGGCAGTGATAGGACGTATAAAATAGGAAAGGTGAAATGTCATTTCGTCAGGGAAGGTCGGCAAAGCTTTCACAAGCGACATAAGCAAGCATTTTGGTTTTTAGGTTTTTTCTTCATTTCACAAATAATGTGAAGAAAAAATAAGTAAAAAGGAAGCAAAGAAAGCAATGCAGACACCCATGAGTGTATCACAATGATGTCTACGTTAGTACTTGGTTTCTGTCATTTCCGTGCATGTACTTTTTAACACAAATAATTGAGTTGTTTCGTACCAGTTGTTTTTGCCGTCAGCTGAACATGTCAGAAATACAGTGCAGCGTCTCACTCACGCAGCCTAATTAAAGTCGAGCATGAGGGAGCAGCCCGTGCACAGAGGTCAGAGGTGCCAAGGTGGCAGGCCACGTGGCTGCAGCAGCAGCACAGGGCACAGCGCAGGTCCCAGCGCAGGCAGGCCTGCTGCAGAGCCCCGTCTGGCCGGGACCCCGCCCAAGGTGCACGGTGGGAGCAGGATCCCCACACGCGGGCACGCTGCCTCCAGCGCCCCGAGGGGCCCACCAGGCACGGTGGGAGGACAGACAGGATGCAGTCGTCTGTCTGTTACTGGGCCGGAGGCCCCACGCCCTACAGTGCACTCCCACGAGTTTTGCAGGTGTGGCCGACGGGACCCGGATCGTGGTTGGGCTCATCCCCCACCTGGAGTACACGTGTCTGCCCAGGGCTCCCAACACACACGCCACCTGTTACTGTCGGCTCTGACGCGGTGGCGTGTCCTGCAGGACCCCAGAGCGGCGCCATCCAGATAAGACTCTGTGCAGTGGTGGAAGCGTTCGGGGTGTGTCCTGACCCCTGTGGTAGCCACTAGCCGCCCGTGCCTGTCGAGCACTTGAAACGTTGCTGGTGTGGATGAACTCAGTTTTCATTTAGTTTTAAGTAACTGAGGTTAATTTTTAAATTAAATAGCCACGTGTGGCGTGTTGCTGCTGCGTTGGACACCCCAGGCCCCGAATGTCCGAGTCACGTAAAACGGGGTTACGACAGGGCGGGACTACGCATAGGCACTGTGGTCGAGTTTCACGTCGCTGCAGCCTAGTACCGCCGCCCCCCCTCAGTAGACGTGGAAAACTGCGCGTTCTCCGCATCAGTGGCCGACCCCGTGTAATGCGACCCCCTGCGTTCCCATTTCTGTGTCAGGGCTGCTGCTTGGGTGAGTGTGCGGTGGGCTGCCACCCCCTCTGGGATCTGTGGGTTCCATGAGAGGAAGACTGGTGGGTGCCGGGAGTGTGAGGGCGCCACCACCCCTGTATCTGAGGTCTCTGACAGGAGCGCTCTCTGCCGCCCCCTCCTGCTGGTGTGACTTGGGTTGGATGTGTTTTTGAGTCGGGTCTGATTCACGGGGACGTGTGAGAACGGCCGCTTCGGAACACTGACCCGCTCGTCAGCCCCCGAGTCCACCCCCCTTGAAACACCAAGGTTCCCGCTTGCGTCCAGCACGCGTGTGACTCCGTGCTCTTTTCCCTTCACAGTTAAAGAAGCCGGAAGAGATTTCACCTACTTGATAGTGGTGCTTGTTGGAATCACCATTACAGGTCGGACGCACAGCAAGTGTAAGACCCCGAATACCTGTTTCACTTACCGATCGCCTCGCCCCTGCTTTACTTGATCTTCTTTTTCTCTGACTCTCAGGTGGCTTGTTTTACGTGATTTTCAAAGAACTTTTTTCTTCATCCAGTCCCAATAAGATATACGGGAAAGCCTTGGAAAAATGCAGATCCCATCCCGAGGTGAGTCCTCAAGGTGGAGTCACACGAACCCTGGCGATAGGAAATACGGGGAGTGGAGGAGGGGTGGGCAGAACTCACACGCCGGGTCTGAGACTGGTGGGGTCCGTACAGGAACACATAGCGTGTAAGTTGTTCGCGGTATTAGGTCTTCCTCCTGTGCCTGCCCTGCCCGAAGAGCACCCAGGGTCCACGTGGATAGACACCTCGCGAGAGGAGTGATACAAGAGGAAGTCGTTGTACAGCTACCACAGTAGTAAATGCTTCGCCTGTACCCGAGCCGCAAACAGCTACGGAGCTCTCAAGCGTCTCTCATGTTACGCATTATCCCTTTCTTCGGGACTGTCGCTGTGGGATGCGTCTCGTCTTTCTCGAGAAACCTGACCGGTGACCCCGGGTCACAGGAGCGGTTCTCCATGAGCACGCGCACGAGCCCGGGACTGAGGCGCCTGGCCCCCCGGCGCACCGTCCCCAGCGAACCCAGAGAAACCCCGGGCCGGCTCCGCTCAGCCCGTCTGCAGAGGGGGAAGCTGACACTTAAAGGAAATACGTACGAGCGGCAGCTTAGTTAAATGTAGGGAGGCCGCTCCGAAGAGGGGACAACTGACAACGTCACTCTTCAGCCCTTCGAGCAAAGCAGATACGCAGCGTGGACAGAGTGGCGTGCTACCGGAGGCATAACCTAATTCGCTGCCCGTCAGGGGTCTACGCATAGTAGTGGAACATTTCGTTTCGTCAGCATGTGTCCGGGTCCTGCTCTCTGCCAGGCACTGTGCCTGGGTGAGAAACAGAAGACCCTCATGTCGCAACGCCGGTGTGCTGGGGCCGTTCGGGGGTTTGAACAGTCGGTCCGCTCGTTCCGCCCACGGCTCACACAGTCTCCCGCAGCGCGCTGCCGCGGTCTGTGCGTGCACGCAGGGGTGCGGTGCTGCTGGCGCCAGCAAGGAATAAGGACGATTTTGTTGGTTTTGACTTGATAGCAATTTTTTTAAAGGTTCCAAGATGTTTGCATTTTAAATCCAATAAAAATTACAGTTCCGTGTCATTGTAAACTTTCCCATTAGGAATCATTAACTCACATCTGTGGACCTGTTTTAAGGTCATTATGACCTGGGTTTTTGTTGTCACTGTGAATAATGGCTTAAGAAATCAGCTTGTCTCTTAGCTGGTCGTAGTAGACCCCGTTTATTAGACCCCATCAGATAAGCCTCACTAAAAACGTTCAGGCGTTTAAGTATGTGAACCCTGGTTGGCTGTGCGTGTTTTTGGTGAGACGCGGGAACAGCTTCCCCGCGCCTGCGCTGTCCTGAAGCCACTGGCGGCGCTGGGAAGTCACCGGACCCGTCTCCGCACAGGAAACACTGGTTAGTTACGGGACGAGTCTTGTGCAACAACGTTTTCTTCCTTGGAGATGTCACTTTGAAAGGGCCCTGGGCTTCCTGGCTTCTCCTCCTAAGATAGATCCCTTGGTTTGTCAGAGAATGCTTTCCCCAGACCCTTGCGAAGAGCAGGCACCCACCGGAGCGCTGTCTTTCTCCCGCAGGTGGTGAGCGTCTTCGGGGAGCCCGTCAAGGGCTACGGGGAGGCGACCAGCCGGGGCCGCAGGCAGCACGTCAGGTAGGCACTGGCCGGCGCGGGGCGGGGGCGCGGGGCTGGTTTCCAAGTGCGAGGCATTCAGGCTGTGCCCTCCTCTCCTCGCCAGCTTCATCGAGTATGTGAGAGACGGGCTGAAACACGTGCGGGTGAAGTTCTACATCCAGGGCTCCGAGCCCGGGAAGCACGGGACGGTGCACTCGGAAGTGAAGGAGGTGCGTGGGGGATGGGGGGCGGCCGGTTCCGAGGGCGCGGCTGCGGGACGCGCCGGACGGAGAAATGACCCTGTGAAATACTCTTTTTTTTTTTTTTTTCCAGAACCCAGAGAGCGGCGAATACGAATTTCGATATATATTTGTGGAACTTGAAGCCTATCCTAAAAGAACTATCATCATCGAAGACAATCGATCCTGAGATCTCAAGAAGCCCGCGCGCCGCATTCCCAGATGCGTGCCACGCGGTGCGGACGCAGCCCTGGCCTTCGGCTCTCCTCCGGAGCCGATCCCGGGGAGGCAGGAAGGGGACGGCTGGGCCACGCGGACGTAGCCGGGCGGTGGTTGCGTTTAGACGGCGGGACTAGAGCTGCTCCTGCAGAGGGAAGAGTCATTCGGTGGCGCGTACTAGGTGGTCCCGGCGGGGTCTCTGCTCTCCTGAACGCCGTCCTTCACGAGGAGTTCTCATTAAAAAGTCTGCATCATGTAAGAGAGAAAGTAGTTCAGTGTTTTATGCTTTTTTAATGTTTTATAGCTACATAAAGTCTGTGGAATAAAACTGAAGCTAACACGTGAGAAGCAGTTTCCTCCTGTGTCCGTTGGTATCTGACTTGAGATGCGCATTCGAGAACAACTCCAGAACCGCAGGGGCCGGGCGCTGCCTGCGGCTCGGCAGACGACCGCCCGCCTGCAGAGGGGGTGTGCCCGCTGGGGGAGCTGTGCCCCGGGCTCTCTCCCCTGTCCCCTCCCTGCATCGGGGGCGCTGGCCGCCGTGGGGACGTGACCTCTCTGAGGTCTGGTGGGCCTGGGCCATGCCTTCACCTCGCCCAGCCTCGCAGGCGTGGCTGGTTGGGACAGCGAGTGAGGTGACAGGCGCGAGTGCCCGGACCACAGGAGGTCCCCTGGCGTGTCCCAGTCCTTCGGAGCCCACCCTGTGGCGCCCCTGCCAGAAGCAGCGTGGGCACGAGGGCAAGCCCCCAGGCCCCTGAAGGCCCCTGTGGCTACGCACACCGTTTTACCTGAAGAAGCTACAGGGCGTGTGCAGAAAAGTGGCCTTCGCTCACGTGAGTGTGATCACACACCTGTCTGACGGTCTCCGCGTGCCAGGACAGGTCCAGAACTGCCCTGCCCTGCGGGAGCTCCAGTGTTGAGGGACCCCCAAGGTGCTTCTCCTTCCCCCTCGGAACTCGGCGGGCGCTCGGAAGGGCTGTTGGGGACGCACGGGCCCCCAGGCGAGCAGCCTCCAGTATTCGGTCACCTCCCTGCTCAGTTCAGTCCATACTTCAGCTTCACAGCTTGTTCTAAACGTTCTTTAATTTTAATTATGAAAAACCCCAAACATTTACCAGATACCAAAGAGATGAGAGCAGACGCCCCGTCTCCCTGATGTAACCTGTTCCGTGTGGCTGGGCGGTTCTGCATGGACTCGGGCTCTGACCGGGTGCTCCTCTCCTTCGGGTGCCACGTCCCAGCTCAGGGCCCTGCTCCCTGACTGCCCGCCGTGGCGGCAGTTCCCGGGCTGGGGGGTCTGCTCGCCCCCCTCTGCTCTGCACACGCAGGACCCGCTCAAACCAGGGCTTCGCCGAGACCCGGCCTCCAAGCTTAAGAAAAAAACTGTGCACTCAGGGTCATGCACAGTGATGAAGACTAGACATATTGGAAATAAATGCCACAGTGTCCTACACGGTGGAAATGTCTGACTACAAAACTTCAGTGCTCTTTTCCAGAGACCGTCTAATGCACGTTACCCAGGTGCGCAGCATAAAAGTGGGTGCACGCGTGCACATTTTAACCCACCCCGCGGGTGCCCAAGCCTGGTGTCTAGTCAGCCCAGGCCCCACTGGAAAGAACCAGGGTCCTCTGGAGAAACGGGCGATTCTGGGCAGCAGGGTCCGAGGCCAGCCTAAAACATCTCCCGCCGAAACACAGGAAGGCGCTCCAAGAGTGATGGGGGCATGTCGGAAGGACACGGTGGCCGTCCTGCAGGGGCTCCCACCGGCCAAATCTTGGACAGTTGGCACGTCCCAGTGAATGGCAGTAAAGCACAACCCCCCGAATAAAACAGGGAACCCACACGGACGGAAATAAGGAAGTTGAAAGTTTCACGATGAGCAGGATTTTCACTTCTGTGAGGTTCTGGGGCAGACGGGTGATATTAGACACTCCCAAATTCAAGACATTCTACTAAATAGCTGGCCTGTGATGTTCAAAAGTTTCAAGGCCATAAAAGTCCATGAAAAATGCCTGAGACACGGTGCAAGACTGCAAGAAACTAAGGAGACACCAGAGCCAAACATAACACGGGATCCTGAACTGTCTCATTGGAACAGCAACGTTCAGGATCACTAGACGGTAGTGATGAGTCAGGTTCGCTTTCTGGTGCTGAAGGCCGTGTTGTGGCTGTGGGCTGTGTCGTGTGCGGCCCACAGCTCGCTCAGGCTGCCTTAACAAAGCGGCACAGACTGTGCGGCTTAAACAACAAAAATTTAAGTTCTCATAGTTCTTGAGGCTGGAAGTTTAAGATCAAGGTGTGGGTGGGGTTGGTTTCTTCTAGACCCTCTCTCCTTGGCTTGTAGACGGCCGTCTTCGCCCCGTGTCCTCGCAGGGTCTTCCTCGTGTGCGTCTGCGTCCTGATCTCTTCTCACACGGACACCAGTCTTAACAGGTTAGGGCCCCACGTAGGACCTCATTTCAACTTAGTGACCTCTTTCACTCAAGACCCTGCCTCCTAATACAGTCCCGTTCCGAGGTGCTGGGGCTCAGGGCCTCAACGCGTGAGCTCTGAGGGGGCGCACTTCAGCCCGTGAAAGTAGGAGGGAGGTCATGTCCGCGGGAGAGAGGCACTGAAGGACGTGAAGTCACGGGGCACCCTGTCGGCAGCTTATTCTCAGGTGACGTCAGAAAAGCGTTGTCCCACACGTACTTGCAGTTCATCTCTAAGTTAGAGATGGGCTCCAAAAAAAAAATTGTTAAAGAAAAACAGTCAGTGGAGCGGCATTTAAAACTTTGTTAATATGTAGGTGAATCTGCCAGGATGAACTGTTGTTATAAATGATGCCCCCGTGGTTTGGAACCTCAGCTCTGGATTTATTCCAGCTCCTTCTTCCCATCCCTTACCAAGATAAATGTTGCACTAAGCAAAGGATTTTTTGTACGGCCCATTATCAAATGTTGGCATGAATTCCTAATATTCTGAAAGAAAATGATCCTGGAAAGCGTAAAATACTTATAGCCTGTCGTTGGCTCTGCCTCGCTGGAGGAGAATTCTCACCTGTGCACAAATGCTCCCGAGCATTTGGAGACAGATGGTGGGGAGCAATAAAGAGGCTGAAAAATTAGACGTCAGGAGTCGGAGCGGGTGCTCAGCGGAGGGACACGCCACTCTCCAGGGCGAGCGAGCGTCTCTGTGGCCGTGAGATAAAGAACTTGAACCGGTATTGCAGTTTTAGTGCAGCAGACTCTGTCCATTACTCCTCTTAATGTTATATAAGTCTCCAGGCCGTCCTCTAAAGAGGCATTATTGCCCCGGGGATGGTGCCTGATGACACTCTAATGTCATCGTTCCACAGGGCCACACTGCACAGGTGTGTGATGCTGAAGCGTTATTAATCCCCTCACCTCTACAGGACAGTCGGCTGTGATGAAGACACCACATGTGCTTGTCCCTGTTGTGAGAAGTCCGTCCAAAACACTGTCACCTTCCTCACTCACCTCCGCTCCGGGAATGGCGGGCCGCCCTTGCGCTATGACCTGCTCCCTCCTACTTTCTCAGGGCCACCAGACCTCATCACGGCACTGTGGCCCTAATTTAAATACACCCTCAAGAGGTCCCACCCACATAGTCAGCTACCTTCGGGGCTTCCTTGATTCATTCAGTCGGCACTACTGAAAACAAGAACAGCTCCGGCCTTCATACACGGGCATAGCCACACACGCGCACACATGCACTGATTTCCCTGACTCGCTGACACCGATAAAAATCAGGCATGCCCTGTTACATTCACACTCCTTCTCGCTGCCTTTCACATTAACCTATCCTTCCTGAGCATTGTTACAGACTCACAGACCTTCAGAAATGACTCCTTCAGAAATGAGGGTGCCACCTTCTTTTTAATGCTGTATGTTGCACGGAATGATCGGACAGTCAGGGGCCCCTTCCTGGCTGGCTCCTTAGTCCCGCTCTGGCCGAGAACGCCACACGGGAGCACACCGCCTTCCTGAGCGCCCTGGCCGCGAGGGGCCGTGTTAGACACTTTCCCCTGGGCCCTGGGCGAGCCACAGCGAGGCTCCTGCTGCCTGCATGCAGCCTTTTCTTGTGATCACCCTGGAGATAAACATTTCTTTTCCAGGTCACGATTCTAAATTAAATTAACTTTAATCAGTTTGATTTACTTAATTAAGATAGAAATTTGGTTAGTTTGAGTAACTAAATATTTTTAATTTAAAATTGTTTTCTGTGTTTCTTTCAGTTCCTCTAAAACCTACACATAGCCCTGGCTGGTGTAGCTCAGTGGATTGAGCGTGGGCTGTGAACCAAAGTGTCGCAGGTTCGATTCCCAGCCAGGGCACATGCCTGGGTTGCATGCCATGACCCCCAGGAACTGCACACTGACGTTTCTCTCTCTCTCTCTTTCTCCCTCCCTTCCCTAAAAAATAAAATAAAATAAAATCTTTAAAAAACCTACGCATTTTAATTTTTAAACCGCTTTCCAACAATTATAACATACCTCCTTCTCTTTAACTTGAACAACCTCCGCTTTCCTCACTAACCGCCATCCCGCAGTGAGCGTATCGGCAGCCGCGTTCATGAAGCCGCCATCCTTGGGTTTGTGGGATTAAAACCTTAACCCAAAGCACGGGGGCCTACACTGAGGAATGTAAGGCACAGGCCAGTGGGGAAGGAGGGGTTTTTTTAGGAGAATACACTCTCCCCATTGTCCTTAAGTCCCGCACCTGGGGGCTGGCCTCTCTGGCCGCCATCACAGAAGGAGGCTCAAGGAACCTCCTGCTGGAGCTGCCATCCTGAGGACACCGCGGGCCCCCCACCCCAGTGAGGCCCACCCCGAGGCATCCTGTGCCTACGGGAAGTCAGCCTCTGGTCCCCAGAAAGCCCATGCTGAGGGTTTCACTGCTCGTGTGTTTTGACGGCAGGGGGCGGGGGGATGGCTTTGGAGCTTTGTCACTCCTTAGTAACGAGCCAACGTGCTCTGGCCGATGGGAGTGTTCGGGAAGATCTTTCTCACTCGCCTCGCTGCTCGCTAACTCTTGCCTGTCAGCAGGTGAGCTCTGACGCTGAGAAGAGCAGGAGGAATGCCCGCTCTGGACACGTGACCACGGGCAGGCTTGGAAGGGCAAGGTGCTTAGTTTCATTTACTTCCACTCTTGACTGCTCTTCTCCGAAGAAACCACCAGGGAGAGGAGACGGGATGACAGCCACACAGTGCTCCTCTCTCCACCAAACGCTTCACCTGAGCTGCTGTTAGCGAACTCTTGACTAAACGCAGTGATGACTTAGGTGCCACGGCACGTCACTAACAATGGACAGCGGTGTGGCGCTTCCTTAAAAGGCCTCGGAGCACAAGGGGGTGGAAGACACAGGTGGGACCCTGTCCATCAGCTGCTGTCGTCCCGGGCGGAGCTCCACTGTCTGCGGAACATTCCAGAAGGGGCGGGAGGCTGTCACTGGGGTTGGTTTGTTTCCTTCAAGATGTTAAATCTGGCTGTTTATATCAAAACCCTTAAAAACATGCCTATTCTATAGTCTATCTACTCTAGATCAGGACATTTATGCTTTTTACAGAAATGCACAGGTTCCCTGGACCCCGGCCTTTCCTCCCCGCAGAGCTGACCGTAACTGCTGTTGAAATTCAGGAACGTGTCGCATATTTTTATGTTACCCTTTCTAGATGTCAGAAAATAAAGCTTAGAATCAGAGATTTTTCTCTACAGAAACTGAAAGCTATTAGAGAAAAAAATACAAAGATCTCATCATTGGATAAACATTAGGAGGTCACGCTGAAATGTGAGGAAAAGCACGTGGCACGTGGTTGTCACAACAAAGCACCCAGCCGAGTTGACTTCCGCCATCCACTTCCTTACCCACTGTGACTGACAAGTTTCACAAAACACTGGGAAAGGGACAGAAATACATTAAGCTAATTATTGTATCCTGGTGACTTCAAGGTCCTAATTGTTTTGATTATTTTTAAAACTTCTAATTGGGTTCAACAATGTTTTATAGAATGTACATAGAATGATTTGAATTTTTAAAATTGTTATGATTGAGGAAAAATTGTATTCCTAATATTCTAGTTCTTGAAAACATTCTTGGCCTCAAAGTGGGCGGGGCTGAGGCCCGGGCTGGTGGAGGGCGTGTGGGCTGTGGAGCCGAGCCAGCTGCCATGGCTCATCGGCTGTGACCATCGATTTCTAAAGAAACACACTCCTGTTGATTCAGCTTTTTACAGGCACATAAAATGAATGGAAGGCTTTATTTTCTTTCACTTTTCACTACAGAAAAAAACCTTCACCCTCGGGGATCACAAAAGGAAAAGCAGCGGCGATTCATTAAGTGAATAATATCAGACGTTCACGTCGGACAGGGGGTTCCATGCCAAGTTCATGTGTAATAAAAATGAGAAAAGCTGAGAGCAGCATTTAGAAAGCTTTTACTTTTTCAACAACTTTGAATCTCCTGCTGTCCTGGTTGACGGGTCAAGGTCTAGAACGGGGACCTGCCAACTGGGTGTGGCTTAATGGAGGGAAACGTTTGCCTCGAGTGACAGAAATGTGCAAGGGCGGATCGGCTTCAGGTGGGAGGAACCCGGGAGTCCCACCTCGACAGCAACACGGGCTTTGCCCAGAGGCTGCGCCCGGCCTTCCGAGGCACACGCTGAACCCCTGAGGGGTCTTCCCGGGCCTGGAAGACGCCACCTCCCCGTGTACAGACAGAGGGGTACGGGACGCCTTCCCCGGCCATCAGAGCTCCATTCCCCCCGCACCTGCTCAGATCCTGAACCCTCGTGGACCTGGTGGCCGGGGACGGCATTGTCCTGAGTGGCTGAGGAGGGTGTTCACTGACCCCCGCACCGACAACCGCAGTGGGCGTCATCACTGCCCACAACTGGAGCCCGGCTTGGGGCTGGAGGGGCTCCGACCACGCGGTGACCACGGCGTGCGGAGGGCGGAATGGGTCGTCGGGAGCCAGCCACAGTTGGCTGCTCTTCCCGCCCAGTTATCTTCCCGCTGAATCGTGGCGGCAGGTAGGGTCCACGGCAGGGGTGCCGCACTCACTTTCCCCAGGGGCCTCCTGGTGGCCCTCAGAGGGCCGAATGTGATCTTAGGGCTGTGTGAATGTAACTCCTCCCTGACTGTTAGGGCGCTGAAATTATATCCGGCC
Organism: Phyllostomus hastatus; assembly: GCF_019186645.2. NCBI lineage: Eukaryota > Metazoa > Chordata > Mammalia > Chiroptera > Phyllostomidae > Phyllostomus > Phyllostomus hastatus. The sequence goes on from NW_025333960.1 coordinate 54,997,225, forward strand.
TTTGAAGGCAACCGGGATGCTGCCGTGGCCCCCGGGGCAAAGGGGTTGGACAGCCCTGACTGGGAGCTTCCTCCTGGACTCAGGAAATAGCTGCTCCAGCTGTCCCCCCGTCCCCCCCGCCCCCGGTCAGAACCAGGCTTCTCCCCACGTGGGTCGCCCAGCGCCACCTGCCTTACGGTGGCGATGACTCTGCTCTCATTTCTACTTCCTCGCTTCCAGTGAACTCTTTACATCTGACCTAACTTCCCGCTCAAGACAGAGAGGAAGAAGTTGACGGGAACCCGCTTAGCATCACGGCACGTGTTCTCCAGAGGGACCGTCTGAAATTTGGGCTGGCCAGGCGACAATGGAGGACCGTGCCCCTGTGACAGCCCGTGTCCCTGTGACAGCCCGTGTCCCTATGACGCTACTGAGACAGCCCTCGCGACACGCCCTGGGGTTTGGAGGAGAAATCGGTTCCTGGTGACCCGCCGATGAGCTGTTAAATCCCCCCTCGCCCGCCTCCACAGGGAACAGTCAGTCCGATTGCTGCTCTCAGGTCCCCGCCCACTTGGCGTGTGCATGTGTGTGCACATGTGTGCACCTGTGTCCAGTGTGCGGCAGACAGTACTGGTGCCGGCCCACATGCCCTCACTCCCACCAGCTCAGTCTCACGGCCTCGTGTGAACCACCAGCCCCTGCAGATGTGGGACAGCCACAGGCGGCAGGTTCTGAGCACCCCCCAGCCTCTGCCATCTGGAAATGATTCCTTTTCCGTGGCTGCCACAACGAGTGACCACAGACTCCACGGCGTAGAACCCCCCAGAGGGACTGTCTCACCGTCTGCGGGTCCTTAGGCCGTGGCGGGTCTCACCTGGTGAAAATCAGGACTCAGCAGGGCTGCGAACCTTTCTTCCTTCAGGCTCTCGGGGCGGGTCTCTTTTCTTGGTCGTTTGGGGTATAGGCAAATGCATCTCTCGGCAGCTGTGGGACCAGAGACACTGGTCTCTTGCTGTCCGCCGCGTGGGGGCCGTCCCTGGGCTCCGGGTCCCTGCCTGCACCTCCAAGGCCAACGACGGTGGGTGGGTCCTGCCTCACTCCCACCTGGACTCTCTCCGCCTTCCTCGCTCAGACCCAGCCCGGGCAGCCTCCACTTGAAGGAGTCACGTGATGAGGCCAGTGATGAGCACGGTCAAGTGTCAGGCACCTGGTCAGCCCGGCACCTGGGCGCAAACCCGGGGGGGTTCAGCGGCTGCAGAGGCTGGGCCCTGCAGCCGGGGCAGGGGGGACGCCCTGCTTTCCCGACAAAGCTCATCTGGGCGAAGAGAGAACAGCCAGCACCTGCCGAGTGGAGCCGCATGGGAGACCAAGGCCAAAAGAAAAATCGGTGTGACTGATCCTGCCTCTACCTAAAACACTGATAATCTGTTTATCATGGTATTTTGTGTTGGACTTTATTTTTAAAAGTAGTTCTCAAGCCCTGGCTGGCGTAGCTCAGTGGATTGAGCACGGGCTGCAAACCAAAGCGTCACAGGTTCGATTCCCAGCCATGGCACATGCCTGGGTTGCACGCCATGACCCCCAGCAACCGCACATGGATGTTTCTCTTTCTATCTCCCTCCTTTCCCTAAGAATAAATAAATAAAATCTTTTAAAAAATATTTCTCAAATAGTTTGTCTCTATCGCTGTGTTCTGGGGCCCTCCCCCAGCACCCGGAGGGAGCGCACGCCGCCCCTCCCCCACGCGAGCCCGGGCAAACGGCCCTCCCGGGCCCGGGCTCGGAAGCTGCCCGAGTGACCCAGTGATCCCGGGAGAGAGATGAGGACACGTGGAACCGAACTGCGCTCTAGCGCCCTGACACGTGCCGAGCGAGGACTCGGACGGGGGAGCTCCCTTCCTGTTTCCCCAGCACCTAAGGTTTCGGGGTCTTTGTGTTTGCATTTGTCTTTTTCCACTTTTCCGTTCTGACCCCGAGGGGCTCCGCGCTTGCTCAGCCGGCGCAGGCCGTCCCCGGGGCGGAGCAGCCATCTTGAGGCCGTTTCTGCGTCTCCCGAGCCGGACGCGAACGCTCCACCCGCTGGGGCCACCAGAGGGCGCCAGCGCCCACGAGAATGGCCTCCGACTCCCGGGACTTCAGAGATTCTTAATTCATCCCTCTCCAGAGGGGTTCTTTCAAGCCAGTTGTGTCTTTAGGACAGCTTGTATCAAAGGTTTTCTCTCAAGCCCTGGCTGGCGTAGCTCAGTGGATTGAGCGCGGGCTGCAAACCAAAGTGTCACAGGTTCGATTCCCAGTCAGGACACATGCCTGGGTTGCAGGCCATGACCCCCAGCAACCGCACATTGATGTTTCTCTCTCTCTCTCCCTCCCTTCCCTCTCTAAAAATAAGTAAACAAAATATTAAAAAAAATAAAAGATTATATTTATTTAAAAAAAAAGAATCCTCCCGTATCAAGCTGGAGTTTTAGAGCCCTTTAAACTCCAGAACGGTTCGATCAACTATCGGCCTGAGAAGAACGGCAGCCTGAGTCTGCGTAACAGGAAAAGGACCCAGAGCGCTCTGAGAACGTGCCGCCGTGCACATGCTTTGAGCAAAGTAAGTTCGACAGCTCCCTCTATGTCCTTAGAGAGTCATGAGCTCATCTTAAAACGTCATTTCACGGTTGATGACGACAAACACGTGTGTTTTTCACCAGTGGCCGGATCTCTCTCTTCTGGCTAAGTAAGCCACCTGGCTTCGCCCTCCACCCTGGGGCAGACAGGCAGCCGTCTCCCGCTCCGGCCCGCTGTGCATGACGCTGCGGGGAGCGTGGGGCGTGCAGCCACCTCTGCTCATCCTGTGCTCGCTTCCTTTGGATGAATACCTGGAAGTAGAACGGCCGGGTCACAGTTTCCTCCTATTTTTAATCTTCCAAGGACCCTCCGCCCTGTTCTCCCTGTGGCCGCACCAGTCTGCATCCCCCACCCCAGGGGGGCACCAGCGTCCCTGCGCCCCACACGCTTGCCAGCACTGGCTGTCTCTGGCCATTCTGACAGCTGCCTGGGGGGTTGGGGGGAGCATCTCACCGGGGCCTTGATTTGCGTGTCCCTGACTGCTGGGGACCTCGAGCCGCTTCTCCCTGTCATCCTGGGACGACACGTCACGGGTGGGCCCAGAGGCCTCCGTGCTGAGCGAAAGACGACAAGACAGACGCTGCGTGCTCTCACGTACGCACGTGGGTGTTTAAAAATAAAAGTCAGCGTGGTGGAGACAGAGCAGAAAAGAGGCTGCCAGGGCCAGAGGTGCAGGACGCGGAGCGAGGCTGGGAAAGGGGTGGCACCTTCCAGCTCGGAGACCTGACACGAATAAGATCTCCTGTCGCTCAATCAGGGCGAATCTGGCCGATAAGGCTGTGTTGCCACATTGGCATCTGCTAAGAGGGGACTTAAATGTGCTCACACCCAGAGAAGATAACTGTGTGAGACATGGTTAACGCACTCGATGGTGTGTGTGTGTGGGGGAGGGGGGTCCTTCCACAACGATGTTTGCACGTACCAGATCACCGTCATGTGACTTGGAACAGCGTACCCTGTCAGTGCACTCAGACCTCAGCCAGGCTGCAGGCTAAGGAGTGTTTTTAAACGATGTCTCATCAGAGAAGGTTGCTGTGACCCTGAGGAATGCGTTTAGGAGGGTGGTGTGTGTGCGTGTATTCTAGAGAAAAGAGAATTGCAAGGTGACAATTTGCCAGCTGGTGTCTTGGGAGCTCAAGGACCACAGTTATTACAAGACACACTGCGGGGCGCCCAGGTCCCTTCTCACGGACACCTGCTCACCTACTAATCGCAGGTTCGGATCCCGGGTCAACCGCAGCAGCCGTGCGTGTCTGCGTGCTACTCGGGAGTAAACGGACGTTGCATCTAACAAACGAGTCTCATTTACGTCAGGCTTTGGTAGCTTCAAGCAAGTTCGGGCGTAAAGGAAATGTGACAGGCCCTGGAATCCACAGCACACCTCATGGCCAAGTACAAGGCGATCACAGCCACACAGCTGGGCCTCAAGGACACTCGGGGCCAGGCCTTGGCGCCGGCAGGAATGTTCTCGCGGCACTTTGGCGTCCTTCGCTCCCAGTGCAGCTCGTTCCTTCGCCACCTGGAGCCAGCTGGCCACCCTGGCCTCGGGGCCTGGCTCCTCCTCCAGGAAGTCCTTCGAGATAACCACCCTGGACCACAGCTGTGTTCTCAGTGAAAGCCCAGCAACCCTGCCAGAGCCCCAAGGCCCCATGCCCCGGACAAAGGGCAGGCGGGGTGGGGGTCTGGGGAGGGCACTGTTTGTCACCAAGCAACACACAGATGCCCACCCCAGGGCTGCAGGTGGCCGGAGTCGCTCCACGAGGCCCGCTGACCTCCCCGGAAGCCCACGAGTGAAGCCACCGGCCTCAGGTACTGAAAGTTCAAGGCCTGGGCGGGAACGAAAACATCAGGGACTCCTCACCCCAAGTCTCTAGTCTACGACAGCTTCGCGTCCTGCCCGGGAAGTCACGACCCAAACTGGACTGTGTTGGAGAAGCTCTTTGTCTACTCGGCATCCAAAGGACAAGCCAGCGAGCTGGTCAGGGGACTTGACTTGCTGATGGCAACCTGCTGGAGTCAGAGCTTTCCACGTCTTTAATCCAGAGCCTCCGTGCTGAGAGCGTCGTTCAGAAGCATCGTTCTCCCCGTGGACTGAGGAGTAGCTCAGGTTTTAAGACAAGTGCCGAGGGCCAGGGATCAGAAAGACCCGGCTCTTCTTGAGGAGCCTTCGAACTCGCTGGCTAAGTCAGCAGGTGCGCTAGCCTCTCTGGACCCTCGTTTCTTCATCAGACCCCTGAGACGACTAACACCCACCCTCCCCGCCGTGATAAGGAGACTCACGCCCTACCTCTCCCTAACACGTCCATGACCGGTTGTGCTCCGTTAACCTGTTGATGCTAAACATGTGTTACTCGGATATTTTCATTCTGGAAACCCGATTATGGCAAGTATTGTTTGCCTTTAGTTTTCCACACTGTTACATTTATAGTAACTGTTACATTTATAGTAACTGTTACATTCGTAGTAACTGTTACAAATGCAAGTAGGACTTGAGAGGTGACTGGCGGCTCGGGACAGTTTCAGTTATCTCGTTAAAAGAGTTAGTCGGTAACCAGAAATGTCATGCCTCCTTTGTGCTGAATAGAGACTTACAGTAACAGCAGCAGGATGAGAACGGTTAAGTCTTTGGAAATGGAATTAAAGACAGGAGAGTTTTTTTTTTTAATTTTTAAAAATATTTTTAAGTTTTCTAATGTGAATAGTGTCACTTGAGCGTAAGAAACTCTACACGAGGTGCAATGGGGCAGACTTTGACCTTGTCGACATGTTATTTTTTAGTCAAAACCTAATGAGAGGGCAGGGTGTGGCTCAGTGGATTGAGCGCCGGCCTGCGAACCAAAGGGCCACCAGTTCAACCCCAGTCAGGGCACATGCCTGGATTGTGGACCAGGTTTCCAGTAGGGGGCGCATGAGAGGCAACCACACATTGACGTTTCTCTCCTTCTCTTTCTCCCTCCCTTCCCCTCTCTCTAAAAATAAATAAAATCTTATTTAAAAATTTTAAAAAGTAAAAACCAAACAGGGAGCCGTGCCACTCCGACAGTGGAAACTGAAAACCCTCAGCAGAACAGGCCCGTGGGTGTTCGGTGCGGCAGCACAGGGTGGAGCCGCGGCTGCCACTCCCCCAGCTCAGTGCAGCTCGGCGCTGGAAGCAAAAGCAGCCTCAGGAAATAAGTGCCCCCATTTAATAACAGAAATGGTGAGTGTTTAACCACCATTTCACCTAGGCCCTTCCAGACAATCGGGGAGGTGGAATACTTCAATTACGCTGCAGGCGCTCGGAGTTAGAGCTTCACGGGAGGGAGAGAAGCCAGAATAACAGAATTACTGCGAAACGTTTCAGCTGAGCTGGTGCCTGCTGCGTCACTGATATTGCTTTTGAAAATGCAAAATAACCACACACGGCGCCAACTGTGGGAAACGGTGTATAAACGAGGTACATTTGAAATTCTAATTTTAGATTCGCGTGTCCGATAACGGTCTTCTTATTCCAGTGCCGGTCAGAATTCTGGGTTTAGAATATTTTCCGTCCTCAGAATAGAGCAGGTGTGATGGGTGTGTGACATGTAGCCCAACAACAACAACGATTAAGAAGCACACCTGAGCACGTGCAGCCGCGGGGGAAGCAGCTACCCCGTCAGGGCTGGTCCCTGAGGCCGGGCTCGTTATCCAGGTCCCATCAGACTACACCTGCCACACAGACCCTGAGCCTGAACATGGCCTTGCCACCGGAGCTTGGAGAGTAGCTAGCAGTCATCGGACACTTCCTACACACCGCACACGGTCCCCAAACCTTCACACGAGCCGGCTCGCTGCACTCTCACAGGGACCCGAGGCAGCGGGTGCCATCACCTTCCTTATTTAATGAGAGAGGAGACTGAGATGCAAGCGTTCGCACAAAAGGCCCTGTGGACAGAGCCAGCACCCGCGCTCGGGCAGGGCGGCTCCGAGGGCGGACGCTCAGTGCAGGTGCAGCTGAGGACAGCCCACCCTGAGAACCGGGCACGCAGGCCGAGCGCACTGTCGCCCAGTCAGACCTCCCCTGGGGGCCTCTCGGCGGACCAGCGACCACCTCCCTGAACCGTGGGGCCCCCTACCTCGAAGCCATGGGAAGTGCCCAACTGGAAGCAGAGTAAGGGGCCCGCAATCAAGTTGCCGTGCAACACCGAGTCGGCCGCCAGGACGGCCAGGACCCCTCCCTGCACCGCCATGGCTGACGTGCCGTAGCCACGGGAGCCGCTGGGGTCAGAGTCCCCTGCAGGCAGGGGTGCATGCGGACCAGGGACTCTGGAGGCGCCTGCTGCTGGGCAGGACTCCCCGATGGCAGGTGACAGGTGCTCCCACGGGCGGCTGCGTCGCTGGGCCTGCAGCCACACTGTCCACGCCGGGCTCCCGGGGCTGGGCCTGAGGGTGGAGGGGCCCACTCCTCTTTCCTGGCCCCCCCCCCAGGGGGAACTCAGGGGTCATCTGCATGCACTTCTCCAAGGCAGCGGCTGGGCTCAGCCACACCATCCTGTTGCTGTGATGACCAAGAGTTTCTCCGGAGGGTCCTCGCTGGTGACGACTGAGCCAGAAGAGAGACCCCTAACTCGCCCAGAGCCGCCCCTGGCCGCTGCCTCCGCCCACTCACATCTCTCCATGTGGGGGGTCGCTCAGTGTCCCTAACTTCGTGCCTCCTCCTCCTCCGGGGGCTGTAGACAAGCTGCTCGCTGCCGGGGGGAGGCAGGCAGACCAAGTCTGGGGCACGCTGCGCCGGACAGAAGGGGCGGGAGCGCAACGACGGGGTCTTCCAGACCCCGCTTCCCACACGCGTGAGGCCTCGGCCGTCCGCGCCCTCCACGTGCACTCACACATACACACTCACACACATGCACACGCACACTCACTCTCTCACACATACATTCACACTTGCACGTACACTCACGCATGCACATTCACACACATTACAAACACACTCACATCCATCTGCACACACACATTCACACACTCACGCACATTACATTCACACTTGCACGTACATCCACACATACACATTCACACACTCATCACACACACTCACATCCATCCATACACATACACATTCACACACTCACACACATACATTCACACTTGCGCACACACATTCACACACTTGCATTCACACATGTACACTCACACATTCACATCCTTGTTCACACACATGCACATATGCATTCACACACACATTCACACACGTACACACACATACACATCCACTTGTGTACACACACAGACATTTCACACACATGTACACACTCACACACCCATACACATGAGCTCACTCACACTAATGCACACTCTCACACACGCACATTTACATGCATGCACACACAAACACACTCGTATGCACACTCACGCACACATCAACAGAAAGAACAGCTTCTCTCTCCTGGATTTCCCCCGATGCCTTGCTCGCAGTCGTTAGCAAAGCTCTTTGATGTGAAGAGCGGTGCGTTGTACACACTCAGCTTACAAACACTTCTGCCCGTGAAACTAGCCTGCCGTAGTGCTTCAAACAAACAGCGGGCAAAAGAAATAAAAAGAGAAACTTCAAAAGACCACCATGGTTCTTATCGGTGATGTTGCTGCAGAAGCCTTCAGGGAAGAAACAGTTTTTACAAGTAAACGACGCAAGATCATTCTTTGTTTGAATAAATGACGGATGAACTACAGGGTGCCCCTTTAACTTGGATTTCAGATAGACAACGGGTAACACTTCAGCAAACGTGTGTCCCAAATCCTGTGCACCAGACAAACATTGTCTGGGGCACACTTACACTAGCGCGAGCACTCGTTCTTTGCCTGCAGTTTCGCTTTAACTGGGACTGCCTCATTTGCATTTGCTCAACCTGGAAACCCTGGGTTGTTCTTGAGTTTTGTCACATGTTCTTGGCTGGTAGAAAATGTTATTATCTGAGAGCCTTGGAAACAAAAGACTCACATAAGTAAGACTCATAAAGCACCAAAACACTTGTTTTGAGCTCAAAATAGACTTTTATAAGCCAGTAGGACCCTGCATGCAGGACTTGAAAACTAACCCAACAGAGGTTCCCAAATCAACACGTAGGTGTAAAATACCTAGTTGAAGGGGGGCGGGGTTTGATGTGATTACAGAATTAGTGGATGATAAAATAGAGTTTTTAAAAACCGTGAGTGTGGTTTGGAGGAGGCCAGGTCTCCCTGGAGGAGGAGCGGTGCCCCAACTTGGGAAGACGAGCGGGGACCTCGGACGACACCCAGGCTCCCTGACTCCTGGCTACACCGTTCCCTCAACAAAGGTGCAGCCGCACACCCACGGTCAGGACAGTTTTGACTCTCAAAGACACGAGATGAAACCCCAGGGCAAGAGAAGGCTTTCTGGCCAGGACTGGGGGGGAAGGGAAGATGGAGAAGGAGCGTCTGTGTCCCAGACAGGGGGCCACGGGGGGCAGTCAGAGGGGCAGGTGGGCGGGACTGTGTCTCACACCGGCGGCCGGAGGGGGACAGTCTGGACACGAGGCTGCCGTGGCCTGTGGGTGAGGGCAGAAATGGCCGCGGCCCAGGCCTGGAGACCGTGAGGACGTGGAATGTTCCGGAGCTAATTTCCCCCTCGGGAAGTGATCGCATCTCACAGCCCAGAGGCTCGCTCCTCCGACCTTTCCAAAACCACGCCTTCCGAGGTGGCCTGGACTGATAAGGAGCGATGGGGATCAAAACTCTATCTAAAATCATTTGCTTTCCACATTTCTCTCAATGTGACGTTTTAAAAATCATGCTATGCGTCTAAACCAGTCCACCTGGACTCCTGATATTATGTGACAATGTGAGTGTTGAATGCCTGGTGTCCAGCTGTGTTGGACTTGACACTGGGGTCTGAAGACCCAGGTTTGGCCCCCCGCACATTGAGTGAGAGACACGGTGTCTGGCTCTGTTTCCTCGACAGTAGAATGAAGTTTCCAGAGTCATCGCACTGACCAGGGCCGGATCAGAGAACAGAAACCCCGCTGGTACTTGAGAGAGAGCCAGCTCACTGTGAGGGGGGCGGGGGGGGAGATGGAGTTTGCCACACAGGTGATGGGACTTGAAAGTGATACAAGGGTCAGGGATGCAAACTGGAGTGTACAAGGCAACAGAGGGAAGGGCAGAGGGAAGGACAGAGGGAAGGACAGAGGGAAGGACGGAGGAGTTACTGGCCCACCTGAACTCACTGGAGGCCTGGCCAGGAGTTACAACCACCAAGACGCACCTGAGGCTGAGTCACGCAGCAGGCACTGCCTGTCCCCTGCTTTCCTGTTGGGTACCTCCTGCTAACTAAGCTGGGCCAGAGCCAGGTGCCCGGGGGGCCCAGAACGCCTACCCAGTATGGAGCCTGTGAGGGGCCCCCTCAAGTGACCCAGAGCCCACCAGGGGACGAGGGAGGAATAGCCCCCACAGCAAAGCCGGCCAAGGACCAGGCCCCCGCAGGGCAAGCGGGGCACGAGCAGAACTCGGAAGGGAGGGCAGGCCCTGCTCCCGAGGCCACGCTCTGGGTTGCGTGGACACTTAGCGCTTGGAGCGATCGATGCCTTTGAATGAACTCTGTGACTTGCAAATAGAACTTCAGACGTGAATAAACAACAGGAGGAGGAATGCTCCTGTGATTTAGGAACAGTTGAACAAGCAAACATTTACGTCAGAGAAGCTGTCCATCAATCCCCATGTGACATGCTGGGCACGGGCATAGGGGGGTACACGCTGTTGGGGACCCCAGACTGGCTCTGGGTAGAGACGCACTGCCGGCGGCCTCGTCCCCCCCACCCTCGCGGGCGCCCGGCTCCGGGGACACCCTCCAGCTCACAGGTGTGTCCACGGCTGCACGAAGGCAAGCACGGGTCACAGATGTAAAACGTCTCTCCTGCAAACCTGTCCACGTCATTTTCGAGTATTTTGAAAGATGCCCCGTTTAACCCTGGCGACAACCTGAGGTGGCCACGGTGGCCACTGCACTTTGAACGCTGCACGAGGTCTTAAGGGGACCCAGGCTCATGAGCCGCCTCCGACAACGCACACTCCGGTCTCCGGAGACAGAATCACAAACGTCACATCCAAAGCCAGACAGCGTCCAAGGACAGTATCGCGGTCCCCAACTTTGGAGACGTACCATCTCTTTCCTTTTGTAAAAAGACTGGTCAACCATGTTTCTCTTTTCCTTTTTTTTTTTGGAACATTTTTACATTTTTATTATGCAAATTTCAAATACATTCAAAAATATAGAAAATAGTATAAAAAGCTCCCGTGTTTATTGAACAATTCAACAATGATCACACTCCCGCGTGGCACTCGGAAAGCAGAGCTCAGGGCTGTGCACCTGCGCCCAGCGTCCTGCACCGTCAGCTTTTACACAGCAGCGTCATCGCTGCAGCTGGAAATGAACATAATCGCCCAGTACCCTTCAGGACCTACCCACACGAGAAGTTTCACAGCTATCTATCTCCTGTCCCAGCTGTTGCATAAAAAGCCGTCTCCCTCCGCCTCCGGCCCAGCTGGATGGGTTTCCAGTGGGACAAAGGACACCTGACTCTGCCCTCGGGCGGGGAGGGTGGGGCTGAAAGGAAGGCCAAGGCAGCCTCCCCTCTCGCCAGCCCCCTGGGGCATGTCCCTGAGCACCTCCGCCTGCTCACGAGCTTTAGAAGGAGGGCGTCGGTGGGGGGAGATCCTTGGTGCCTAGATGGAAGGAATGAAGGGAGGGAGGGAGGGAGGGAGGAAGGAAGGGAGGGAGGGTGGGACGGATCCCAGATTCCTCAGTCCATAGATGGCTAAAACTTGCTAACACAGAGGTGCCCTAAATTATACAATTTACCAAAATTCTCTGGTATCTGAAAATCAGAATAAAGGTGATGCATTTTTAAACTATTTTTAAAAAGAAAAATCACTTTTAAAAGACTCTTCGAGCTACTCTAAAGTTCACTTGGAAAAATAAACGTCCAATCGTAACCAAGACCACTCCGAAGGAGAGTCCGAGTGCGGCCGGAGTCAGCTTCCCCAGACCCCGAAACACGGTGGACAGAGTCAGTCACCGCTGCAGGGGCAGGGGTACAGCTGGCCGCCGGAACCAAAGGGACACGGCTCCCCGAGTCACCTCCTGCGCCCAAGTGGTGTGTGAGATTCGTTTCCTCTTGGGTAGATGAAAGTCCGAGAGCCAGAGGAAGCCCCAAACCCAAAGCCACCGGGTGAATCTCACCAAATGAAAAACAAAATCTCGATCTCAGACGGGCTTATGGGTTTGCACAGGATCGCGAATGCCTGACAAGGCTGACGGCTCTGGCTGAATAAAACACGCGTGTCTACGTGATAAATAGCGTCGCCGAAGCCAAGACGCAGGGCAAACACTGAGGGAAGGGTTCATGGCGTGGGTGATGCCACAGAACAAACTTTTTAAAAGAGACCCGGAGATCAGCCGAAAATCGTCTTGTGTGAGCCAGGCGAAGAAAATGATGCGGAGACGGCTATAAGCTCGAACTTCTCCGCCTCTGCACCACGGATGTGTTGAGCTGGAGAATTCTTTGTTGGGGCCACCCCGTGCAGTGGGGGGGTGTACACCAGGACCCCTGGCCTCTCCCCGTGGCACACCGCTGACACCCGCTCCGGGGCGGCGATCGGAATGTCCCCAGGTGTTCTCAGAGGTCCCGTGGGGGTCACAGTGCTCTGTGGCGAGGACCTCTGCCTTGACTCATGTTTTCACCATCACGGGGTCCCATTTCTTTTCTCTGGGTTTTTATCACCAAACACTTTGCTGTTTGCCAACATGTTGGGCCAGGATATCTCCTCTGACCCTTTGGGTGCACGACCTTTATGGGGGGCTCTTAATACCAGTCATCAAAACTTACAGTACGCACGCTCTTTGGTCCCGCGAGCTCCCTTCCAGGAGTTTATCACACAGGCACACGTGTCTATGTGCGGACAGGTGAGCACCTAATCCCTGCAGCAAAGACGGAGTCACAGAAAACTAGAAATGATCTGGCTTCCGATGCTGGGAGCTGGTTAAGACAATCATGGTGCCTCACGAGAATCCTATGTAACCATCCAAAGGGAAAAAGAGCTAGATGTACTGAAAATGTGTGGCCTAAAACATATTGGGTAAAAATAGCATGGCCCGTTCAAAGTGGAGTGTGCGATGCAAAATCCAGAGGATGTGTTAAGGAATAGTGCACTTCAAACTCACAGAATCTTATTCACCAATGTCAGCCCAAGAAATTTAATGATTTCTCAATAATTGTGGCGTGCATGTTTAGGGTGACACACCCAGTACATTTATAAATACACGGAATGTCTTTGGAAAAAGATCAGAGTGTAACAGAAGTGCTAGAAGTTAAGGATGATGAAACTCACATTCCAAACCCTTTGGGGCTGTCGGAGGCTTTTGGCCATGTGCTTGGGTGTTTCAAACAAATTATGTAACAGGCATGGCACTCACCTCAACACACCCGTGCTCCACGGACACAGAGCAGAACGGCGGTGCCCAGGCAGGGGGCACAGGGGGAAGAGTTGCTGGATAGGTGCAAAGTTTCACAGGCTGACAAAGTTCCAAAGATGACTTACACAATAATGCATAGGCATACTTAGCACTACTGAACTATACACGCTTAAAAATGGGGAAGATGGCACATTTTGTGGTGCGTTTTGGCACCATTAAAATGTCCTTTTAAAATGCCCCTGGCTGGTGTGGCTCAGGGGATTGAGTGCCAGCCTGTGAATCAAAGGGTCGCCAGTTCCATTCCCAGCCAGGACACAGGCCTCAGCTGTGGGCCAGGTCCCCAGTAGGGGGCGTGCTCGAGGCAACCACACATTGACGTTTCTCTCCCTGTCTTTCTCCCTCCCTCCTCCTCTGCAACAATAAATAAATAAAATCTTTTTTAAAAATCCTTTTAAGGTGAAAAAACCCCACAAGAAAATACCCATACTTTAAGATTAGTTTTAGCTGTTACTGATTTGAAAATCACTTTGAAACTACTCCCTTACGACTCTAGAACCCAGTGGTCAGGACGGGAAGACACTCGGTAGGTACACGAGTGGTCCCGTGAGCGCTCCCCTGGGACTTGGGTGCCTGGGGCAAGACACGCAGCTATTGCTGAGCCCAAGACTGGCCGGCCCTGAGGGCGGAGCAGCCCACTGTGGAGGGAGGTTTCCCTATGGCTGCCACCTTGAGTGCAGTGCACAGCTTCGCACTACTTTTCACGCATCACCGCAATTTTATCCGCACCTTGTCCCCGCCGCCCGGTAGCCCCAGCGCTCGGCTTCCGAAACCACCCACTCTGGCCCCACCACCTGCGCACGCTGCGCCAGGCCTTTCTCCGCGGAGCCCCACCCCCTCCCCCGGTACTGTGTAACTCACTTCTGCAGACCAGAATCCGTGGCAACCGTGTTTTGCCTGAAATGCCTCTTGCACAACAAAAATAGGCTCATGACCGGTCCATTAATCCACGACTGCAGAGATGTGGACCCAAAGAAGCTGGGAGGCTTGTTGCCCAAGGTCACAGTCACGGGCAAAACCCACATCTGAAGCCCACTGCCCCCAGCTCCCAACCCGGTGGTGCCCTTTCTGCTTCACACGTTTATTGGACCGGAGACGCACGGTGGGTAATAATCCCGTTCCCAGCCCTGGCTGGCGTAGCTCAGTGGATTGAGCGCAGGCTGTGAACCAAAGTGTCCCAGGTTCGATTCCCAGTCAGGACACATGCCTGGGTTGCAGGCCACAGCCCCCAGCAACTGCACATTGATGTTTCTCTCTCTCTCTCTATCTTTCTCCCTCCCTTCCCTCTCTAAAAATCCAGTTCCCAGTTGCCTCTCTAGCTCCCATGATTTTAGAGGTTTTCCAAAGGGGATTTCTTGCATGTTTTTTTTTTCAAGAAAGATGTCAATCAATTCCTGATAGCAACAGGTGAGAAGTCTATGTCATGGGAAATTGCAGTATTTCGGTGGTGTCGTGTGCAAAATTATATTATCAGTTGTGCTTATTATTTAATGGTTTCACTGTCCTTAAGGCCAACCCATCCCAGCAGGTGCACTGGGCACTCAATGTGCCGTCTGCCTGTTCCGGGCGGAGTGGGCAGAGTGGGCACGGCGTTGGTCCACGCAGCCTTGGGCCTCGAAGGGGCGGCGGTGACAAGGAGACCGACTTTCTCATCTGAACATCAGGCCCTGCACGACCCCGAGGCATCGAGCCTCACATCAGAAAGGCAAAGGCTATAAGAGTTTCTCCACTCTCGCTGACAGGCTACATCAGGAAACCTCATTATTAAAAACCTTGAGAAAACCTGGAGAGCTTCAGGCTAAGTGCAGGAAGCCAGGTGGTGAAAGACAAACGCCACATGATCTCACCTGTAAGTGGAACCTCATCAAACAAAACAAACAAGCCAGCAAAATAGAGCCAGAGACGTGGAAATTAAGAGCAAACTGACAGTGACCAGAGCGGTGCGGGGGGCGGGGGGGCGGGGGGCCGGGGGGGCGGGGGGGGATAACGGGGAAAGGAGGGGGGAGGGTTGGATGTGGGAGGTGGGGATGGGTGGGGTGGGAGAGAGTAAGGGTGGATAATGGGGACAATTGTAGTTGAACAATAAAAAGAAAAAAAGCCAGTATAATATTTTAAAAAATCTCACACAGCCCTTCACTGCACACCCTTAGCAGGAAGGCACGGGGGCTTCTCAGCCCTCTGCGCCCCGGCCCGGGCAACGATGGCGACCCCGGCGACCCCGGCGACCCCGGTGCGGGTTTTGTCCTGTGTAGGTCTGGGCTCGGGAAGGAGCTTGCCAGCCCTTTTCTAGACGCAGAGATCAGACCCGGGCAGCCCGGTCGGTGGGAACGACAGAGAGGGGACGGTACTTCGCCCACGAGCACAGCTTCTTCAAATCTCCGGGCCTCGGGAGACGGCACTTGGACTTGAAAGTCCGGGCTCTGCAAGTTTGTCGGCCCGGTTTAGTTACCTGTGACGCCTGGGACACCTGGAGGCGTGCCTCCTGGGGACCAGCTTCCCGCCCCAGCAGGGCCCGGGCGGCGGCCGTGCAGCGAGGGGGCACGTGGCCCCGAGGGTGCCTGGAAGCACGCTCATCCTCCGCCCACACGCCGCAGCCAGCTCTCCGGGGAAAGGAGGGGACACCGTCAGGGCGAACAAGGAAACGGACGCATTTGCACGGGGGTGGCATATATGCAAACCGGTTTCCAACTCCCCTTCCTCCAGAGGGGCAGATGGCTGTTCCCTGGTGCCCTGTGACAGGCTTCCTACGGCCTCACGGTCCCTCTGCAGGGCCGGGAGCAGGAACGGCCAGCAAAGCCAGCGCCCGAGACCGTGCACACGCTGACCTGGAACAAGACACACACGGCCAACTAGCCTGGCCACGCCCTAACGAACCCCTCCTGGTGGTGCCCAGTGGTCACCTGTGCGCACCTTGAGTCCTCTTCAGCCGATCTCCACACCTTTGGGGGAAGGCACGCGTGCTCAGCCACACTGACGTTCAGGACAAGGGACAGAGGGGCGGCCTCCCCCGCCCCCCAAAGACGGATTTCCTCCCCTAGACCCCCGAGTCTGCAGATACCCCCCCACCCCGGGAAGAGGGCTCCCGAGCGCTAACTCCCTCCCCAGGCTGATCTGGCCCCACTTCGCCCGGGCCGGAAGAGCCTAGAAAGGTCTTTCCTTTGGGTGTCTCCCCGAGGCGCAGGTCACGGCTCTCACACGATGACACCTGCGGATGAGAAAAGGCACAGGACACAGGGCACCGACAGGCATCGCCAATGGAGAGGTGCAAGTGCAGCCGCAGACGGGCGGGGGCAAACCAGCAGCACAGGGGTCCTGCCCGCCCACCGCCCCCGCTAATCCCGTCACCGGGCTCACCGGCTGTCTCCCCGTGCTCTGGAATACAGAACCCAGGCCCAGGGCACGGGGCGCCTGCCCCCTCAGTGCCCGCAGCCCGACTCCAGCCAGGTGAGTGCGTGCTCACCCCCTGCTCTGGCCCCCAGCCTGCCTCCTTCACCCAGATGGGCCACTGCAGTCACTCTCGGTAATCAAATGTGGCGCAACAGAAAAGAGTATCTTTGCAAAAGGAGAGGTGCTCCTGTTCGCACGCGGAGGCCAAGGAGGGTGCTCTCGGAGGCGCTCCAAGGGGCCGTTAGAGGGGCTGTCTGAGTGTGCACAAGACGACTCGGAAGACCGGGCAGAGAATTCCAAAACCCCAAGGATGCTGGAAGCTTCTCTTGGTTCTCCTTCTGCCTTGAAGCCAGAGAAATTTAAAATGACGCCTTACTGGTGCCATCGGCGGACCCGCCCTCCAAGGAAAGCTCTTGACACACGAATGACCATTTGAAGGACTTAAACCAAGTGAAAATAAAATGGTGGTGACTTCCCACTTCCCCAGACTTTGAGTCATTGACCATCCAACCGTCGGAAAGCGGGAAAGGAGACAGCTGCCCTGAAATCTCGGAGGGACAACAGGAAGTCTTGTGGGCACGTGGAATTAACTTTTATGACGACGCGGTGCCTTAGGCCTGCTGTTTTCCGCCTGCGTGACTCAGCACGCCGACAGAGACCGACCCCCCTGTCTCCATGAGGAGAGCCCCGTAACCGGAGGGTGGGCGGGCGCAGGTGAAGGGACGCACCAGCTGCGCGTTCACCTGGGCGAGAAGGGCTTCACGGGGAGAGAAATGCAGAAACGAAAGGGTGGGGGAATCCAGAGGAACGTGAGAGAAATACAGTTGACCTCTCCACGGCACTGATTCTGAAAAATAAACCTGCCCCGTGACTTCCCCGCTAGGACTGTTTCCTGCAATACGTGAAAACTCCAACCCAACACCTTGAGCTGCTCTAAACCACATCTGCTGGGAATTCTGCCAGTCTCTCCGTGCCTAGGGGGCGGTCGGACCAGGCTCGCTCCCAGAGGGAAGAAAAACGCTTCGTCCAGGAGCTGCTGGGCCCCCGTGGTGAGTCCGGAATGCTGGAATAGGCACTGTTCTCCCGGAAGGAAAGGGTCACTCGGGGCCCCCGGAGCCACAGGGTTTAGTTAAAAGGAAGGCTTTTCGCTACCGGGCTCACCGCCAAGCAAATTCAGCAGCCCACTGGAGTCTGGAGACTCGGGTCTGGGGCAAGCCTGCCAGGGTTATGAGATATCACAGCTTGGCAGAGATAAGACGCAGCTTCGCAGAAATTAATCAGACTCACAGGACGTGCCCGGCCTTCGGGCACCCAGCCCGCCCTGCCCGCTGTTCGCCGCCGATAACCTCCGCCCTCCCGGCCCTGGCTCCTTGGACGGGCTCCCGGGCGGGCAGGCGGGGGCACCGCCAGGGCCTCCGAGGGGCTTTGCCCGCCGGCGGCAGCACCTGCCACGCTAACAGTGTCCGGGCTCCGTCAGGCAAGGTCGTCGCCTGCCTCCTGCGGGGCGGAGGAGGGACTGCCCCGTGGAAAAAGGCAGCGGGGCTCCAAAGTAAGAAACCGGAGTCAGCCTCCCCGCCCTGAAGGCCCCGCCTTGGACTTGGGGCCGAGACTGACGTCAAAACGTCAAAATGTGGTGTCCTAGTCAAAACAGTCTGAGGACGGTATCAGAAATAGAGATGGGAGCTGGGGAACCCACCAAGGGGCTTTGGCCGCTTTAGACTCGGTTAGTTATTCAGTCGATGACAAACACCTCCCACGTCCCAGGAACCGGACACGGCTCTAAGGATAGTTATTGCCCGAGTTCCCTCCTGGCTCCGAGAGTATTAAAACAAACCAGACTTTCTTTTTTTTTTTTAAGATTTTATTTATTTTTTTTAGAAAGGAGAAGGGGGCAGGGAGAGAGAAAAACATCAGTGTGTGGTTGCCTCTCGTGCACCCCCCTCCCACTGGGGACCTGGCCTGCAACCCAGGCCTGTGCCCTGGCTGGGAATCGAACCAGCGACCCTTTGGTTCCGAGGCCGGTGCTCAGTCCACTGAGCCACACCAGCCAGGGCCCAAATCAGATTTTCGTATTTAAAAATGACAACATGCCAGTTTACCGGCTTCTTAAATCACCTGGACTGGAAGCGAAGTTTCTGCCAGAGCGTGTTCTGCCCCGGTTTCCCGGGGAACCCAGGGGGCAGACACCTCGAGGTGCATCAGTGGTGTCTTTAGAGGGTCCAACAACCCCACCCCCATGTGTGACTGCTTCCAGGCCACCCCTCCAGTCCCCGTCAGCCCCTCAGTGCAGCACCTGACGCCAGGAGACCACCTGCGGGGCCGGAGAGGCCCGTGCCCACCCGATCCCCCTCAGACAACCACCCCGTGTGTCTGAGGTCCCCCTTGCAGGCTGCTCCCAGGCCCTGGCTCACACCGACTTCCACGACAGGGGTTCAGGGGTCAGCAGCCGCAGCGGGAGCGAGTGACCAGGAAGGCGCCGTGCAGAGGGACACAGGGGGACAGGCAGGACCTGTTCCTCCATTTCCCTGTGAGACGCCTCGCTCCCGCCCACGACTCGGGGCCTGCCTGCTTTCTCTCTCGACGGGCGCGTTCACACAGGACAACCCCAAAACAGGGCTGTGATTTATGTGTCCGAGTTGACGGAAGGATTGCATCATCTCTCAAACTGTTTTGTCACTCGATAGCAGACTTTGTCCCCTGTAACGCCCTCGCCCCGCCCCCCATCACTGTGGGGCACCTGCGTCCTCTCCTGTTGTTTCTGAGATGGACACAAACACCTCCCTGTCCTGCCGCCCCACCCCTCCCACCACAGCCTGCCCCCCTCTGAGTGGCTAACAGGGCGGGTGCGGGAGGCCAGCCCCGGGGCCGCCATCTGTCGGCACCCCAGGCCCCTCCTCCCCGGGCGTGAGAGCAGAGACCACACGGGGACCGCAGGGACCGCCCACCCCTCCTCGCCTAGAGGACAGCTGATGCTGACAGCTGGGGGGTGGCCTCCTCCCTCCAGGGCGACTCCACTATCCCAAGGACCAGAGCTCCCCACCCCAACAGGGGAGCCCCACCCAGCGGTGCCCCCGGATAAGGGCACAGAGGGAACGCACGCACATGCCGTCAGAGAAGGGCAGGCGCAGGGCTGTGGAGACGGGGTGGCTACTGACTGTGCGCATCGCCATCACGATGCGTTTTGTTCGAACTTCAGACCCCACAGCCCTCGTCCTGATCTGAAGTGGCTGAGAGATGCAGCCGGGGGCAGGGTGGGGAGCTGACCGCAGTGGCCGGGCAGAGGAGGGCCAGCAGAGGGTGGGGACAGCCCCTCCCACCTGTGGGGCGGGGGCGGGTGGAGGCGCAGCCACGTGGGTCTGAGCACCCGGCGCAGTGCACCCGCCGGCCAGTCTGCTCGGGAAGGTGCGGCGTCTCCCGTCCTGACAGATGCCCTGAGAGGCTGGGTTTGGACTGGGGACTCTCAGACTCCTCTCTGCTCTGCGGCAGGAGTGGGGCCCCCGGAACCGGCCCAGCCCGCCCTCCCTTGGGAGGCCAGCTCTCCCCCGCCCTGTAAAGGGGCCCAGGTGTGCAGGTGACCACCAGCCGTGGGCTCCCAGGCTGCCCACCTGAGCTGTCTGTGCTCCGTGGAAACTGCCACCCCTTGGAGCCCAGATATGCACACACATGTACACACCCACGCACACCCACACACACCCACAGCCTGGCCGGCCCTGTGGAGGGTGGACGCAGAGGGGAGACCCACGCAGGCCCGCGGGGAGGCTGGGTCCCAGTGCGGGGTGCTCGGGGACAGGGGCACGAGCGTGGCTTGGAAAACAGGGCACAGGCTGCAGGTGGGCGTGTCTCCTCAGGCCCCAGAGCCCTGGCCCCAGGGAGTGGGGCACAGCCAGGGGTCAGAGGGGGACCCTCAGACATGGGTAGCACCCCTCCCCGCACTGAGGGCCAGAGCAGCCCTGCTCATGAATGATGAACTTGGAAAGTAAGATTCTGGAAAGATGGGAATGCACTCCAAGCCATGGAACGGGTCTCCCCCTGAGGTTGCCGGGGGAACGTGACTCAGGTCTAGTGTGGCCCATGTCTTCCTGGCAGAGCGGCCAGTGGTCCGTGTGTCCCTGCTTCATGCTGCCAGGGACACCGGCCTCCCCTTCACCTGAAAACAACATCGACTGAGTTCACCTTTCCAACAAAAGTCTCCGGCTCAGGGTCCAGAAGGGTCTCAATAACCAACCAGCAATGTGCATGTCACAGAAAATATTAACACGACTCACAGTGTCACTTCGGCCCCAAACTGTGAATGTGAGGAGAAAGGGTTGGGGGTGGGGGGCGAGAAGGGGAGGGGGTGCATATCCCAGACCACGGTCCTCCCACGCTTGCGTAGATCACACCGTAAGAGATTTAAAGCAAAACTCTCGCTTGTCCTTTGCAGTTCCTCATCGTGGATCTAAACATCTGCCCAGGCACCGTGTGGGCACATTTCAAAGGTTGGCATTTTAAAAGAAAGCCGAAACGTCCCTCTTCTAGGTGCGCTCCGTGTGATTGGACACCAGAGCCCTTGGCCGTCGCTGCCCGCCTCCTGCAGATCGGGCTCAGCCACCCGCCCTTCCCCGGCAGGAGGCTCACGGTGCTGCTCCTCCTCCTTGACCTTGTGCTTTTACTTCTCCTCCCCAGAACTGTATCCGAAGGGAAGGGACTGTTATGGCTGGAGGTCCCTGGCGCCCTGTGACATGCACCCAGAGTAGAAAGGTGCACATGCCAGGAAGACGAGAAATGTTTGCTTGGACTTGCTGCGGGTCAGGGTATCACAGACGCACCTCCACGCACAGGTGTCCGCCGCTGCCGGCCTGACAGCAGCGTTCCAGGACCATCCCTGGGGGCGGGGGGAGGGGGGGCTTCCTTCAAGACAGTGCAGGTGCAGAAGGGACCCCAGGGAATGTACCGCCCCCACCGCCGCCTGCCCGGTCCCCCCGAACCCCAAACAGCCCCAGTGCCTTCGCCAGACGTCCCGGCAGGAGAGCCCTGCCTGAGGCTGGGGTGCCCTAATGGAGGCAGCGGCCCCAGGAAAGCGAGGCTCCCAGGCCCAGTACTTCCAGCCCAGCTTTGACCAACAGGAGTTCACACCCTGGAGCAATGCGCAATGTTAAAATTTGGGTGGGTGAGCAAAACGCGTCTTTTTTGAAAAGAAGAGCGACCGTGAGTTAAAACGGGAGCTGAGAAGAGCTGGCAGGCCCCCTGGCTGGCCCACTCGCACACAGACGGGTTTTACCAGCCGTGCGGAGTCCTGCTCCTCGGGGAGGCAGGAAGTCCTACCCCCGGGCACACGCTGCGCTCAGAGTGTGCCCTGATCCGGACACACATGGCTGGAGACGTCCTGAGTCCGGGTTGTGGAGGATACCAGCCAGCAGTATCCCTCTCGGCTGCGGATGTTCGTAGAAACACGAGAAAAACATACACAGAGAAAACCAAGTCCTGTGGGGAAATAGGAACGAAATGGCCACTGTCTCTGGTGGGGACAGCGCCCCGTTCCCCCTCCGAGAGGCTTTTTATTGGTTTTGTTTGCATAAGAATTCAGGTACAGCTCATTACTCATTGCGAGGAAGTAAGGATCAAACAATAGATAACAGGGAAGTCTGAGGGCCTATTTTGAGTCAGGGTCAAAGAGCTGTAAAACTTTGAGGAACAAACTTACTTCTTCCCTGGACCCTTATCATTCCACTGAGAGCATTCTAAACAAAGCAGGTTTCACAGGAATTTACATATTTTTTCTTAGGCCTGATCACCCTGGGGACCCGCCCTTTTCAGCACAGGGCTGCACCACCCTGTCATTGTTTCAGGCTTAGGTGGAGCAAGGGAAGTAAGGCAGCCAAGAGATAAGGAGATTTTCTCCCAGATGATGAGGACTCAGGCTGTGTCAAAGCCGAGGAGTGAGGGTCCATCACCCCCTTTTGCTGTAGCCCCCAAAATCCTTTCTTGGGGGTCTCCCATGTGATTGTGCCTGTCTTAGGTCATTCCCCCCTTGGGGAATCTTACCTGTCATTGGCTAACCGACCAAGCACTGGGGGCCAGGCAGGGTGAAGTGAAAGGAGCAGAAGCGGTGCTCCTGCCAGGGAGATAAGCTTTGTCTCCTCAGTGGCTTATGGTCCAAGGCCACTCCCTCAGCCTTAGCCTTCGTGGGGGTTACAGCTTCTGATACCAGGCAGGGCGGTCCCCAACACCAGGTGAGACCGTACTGGAGTGCACCCTAACTGAAAGTGACTGTTGTCCTTGCAAGAGACAGACACAGAGGGAGAGAACAACCTGTGACAACCAGGCGGAGACCAGAGGGACGCAGCCACACGCCAGGGACTGACGGCTACCACCAGGACCCCAGCTGGAGCCTCAGGGACATGCTGGACCTCTGACTCCAAAACTGAGGGCTAGAAGTTCCCGTTTCAGGCCGCCGACCTTGCAGCACTTTCAGG
Source organism: Phyllostomus hastatus (assembly GCF_019186645.2). Taxonomy (NCBI): domain Eukaryota; kingdom Metazoa; phylum Chordata; class Mammalia; order Chiroptera; family Phyllostomidae; genus Phyllostomus; species Phyllostomus hastatus. The sequence continues at coordinate 55,020,165 of NW_025333960.1, forward strand.
GGGCCACCTCGGAACACGAGTCCATGCTGCAGCCGAGGGCCTGGGAGTCGACTCCCCGAACAGCACCTGGGTCTGCAGACCCCGAGGAAGTCAGCCCTCCATGGGGGGCCATCGGCTTCCAGGACTCACGCTGGACGCTGCCTAGACGCTCCCCAGGGAGGACAGACAGACAGACGCCGGGCCCACGGAGAGCGGGTCCCGGATGCAAAGGCAGGGAGGGGACTGAGGGCAGGGGAGCCGTCCTGGGTCCCAGGATGGGACGAGGGCTCCGGCCCGGGGTGACCGCTGCCTACCAGAAGTTAAGAACCAGCAAATGAGGAGAAAGGACAGCTTCAGCTTCCTGAAAACGAAGAGAGAAAAACATCAAATATCTTTCCTTGCTTGCATAAAACAGGTCGAAACTGTGTCTTTCTCCTTGTTTCCACAACAAATGAAGAAATATTGACAAAGCAGCAAATGGTTGAAATCAGCAATAAAAGTGTCCAAATACAGCTGTTTGTTATGGTTCTCAAAAGCTAGACTTTCAAAAAAAATTTTATTTTTTATAAAGAGGGGAAGGGAAGGAAAAGTAGAGAGAAACACTGATGTATGAGAGAAGCATCTATTGGTTGCCCTTTGTACGCCCCCAGCCAGGAACCTGGCCCACCACCCAGGCATGTGCCCTGACTGGGAATCGAACCAGTGACCTTTCAGTTCACAGGCCGCTGCTCAATCCACTGAGCCACACCAATCACGGCAAAAGCCGGACTTCTTAAAAATCACTTACAAACCAATCCTTTAGTCTCTAGGGTAGGATACGCCCACTTCGATTCGTTTCAAAGCTGACTCAGGACCAGTGTTGTAAAAAGTACTGACAGTCCAAGCTTTAGAGCTAAAAATCACAACCTCAGTGAGTTACTTTGAAACACAAGTTACCTTCACTCCAGAGTGCAGCTCCGGGTTCTCGGACCCTGCTTCATTCTGGGCACGCACCCGCGGTGATGGGGGTGGGGGGGTGGGCAGGAGGGACGCAGTGTGAGGGGAGTGGAGAGTGGAGGAAGACGGGGTAGCAGAAGCAAGCCGAGGCTGCACTGCAGCTCCGTGCCTACCCCGCGGCCCTGCAGGGAACTGGGCAGTGCAGGCGCCTTCCCCAGACAGACAGCAGTGCCCCAGGGTTTGCCCTGTGGCTCCCGGGATCCCTCCTCTAACAGAGGTTGCGCAAGCGCCCACCTCCATGAGGAGACAGAAGGAGCATCCCTTCCCACGCATGCTTGCAGCGTGCACACGGCGCCGGCTCCAGCAGGAGTCGGCCATCCTGCAGGGGCCCCACTGGGGTTCTCGCCATCACAGGAAGCGTGTTTGGAGCCCCCCCAAGTTTAGGTGGGACCCTGGCCTTGCCACCGGGGGCCGAGAGTCTGGCATTGATTGTGAAGACAAGGGGACATGTTCATGCTGACGGCGCGGGACAGCGTCTGGCGCCCAGGGAGTGAGTGCTCCAGAGTGTCGGGTGACAAAAATGACAATGACACTAGGCATAAACACAGTGACCGCATAAATTGTAATTACAGTATGTTGAACTGTAGTCACCTGCAGCCCCCTTAGCCCAGAGAGTAATAGGAGATGAGTAATAAAATGAACATTGAAACTTCTGGTGCCGTTGTGAGTTCTGGAGGAGGCGCTTTGGCAAACCAGAGCGATGCCACGGCCAGACTCCTTCCAGAGACAGATAGATGGTAAACGAACCAAAGGAAGAAATGCGGCCCCCAGCGTAATTTTAAATCTCGCGTGTACTCAAGGCAACCTCTCTGAGCCCCCACGAGTTCTCCTGTCTCCCGGGGGGACGCCTCGCGGTCTCCAGTAGCAACGGTCCCCAGGAGTGGGGCTTCCACTCACCGCAGGCCCCGGGGGCTTCGGCACTCCTCGCTTCGATCCCTTTGGTGTCACCGCCCCTCTTCCAGAGGCGCCCTTCGCAGTGGCGCTGACCCACGCGTCTCGGGCCGTGACCCCGGCCCCCCCGCGCCTGGAGGAAACAAGGAGGCACTTCCCGTGGAAATCCTGGGCAGGTGAGCGTCGAAAAGCAGCGCGAGGGTCCTGACAGTCCCTTTTGGTCTGAGCTACCCGCACGTCTGCGTCAGAGCCCGCGGACCCCCAGTGGACCCCGGAGCTCAGCGGCGCCCGTCCGAGCACAGCACGTCCACGACAGGAGGTGCGGTTCTTGTTCCAGGCACGTGTTTATTGAAATCTGAATCAAGGGTTCCTCTGCGGGGCACTTCCCCACGTGACACAGCGCCTGTCCCCAGCCCCGACGTTCACGCTAACTCGAACCTCCAGTGACAAAAAGGGCAGAGGGGGATACATGGCCACGGCTACAAAAATTTATACTCTGGGGTGACAAAACCATCCCTTCCCAATGCGTCAGTGATTTCTGAAGAACCCCAGCACCGGGCGGCGGCCAGCGTGCCCGTGGACGCTTGCACAGTCACAGCTACCCACGGAGCACGGACAACTCTAGAGCCGTCCCCCCAGGCTTCCACGGAGGAAGGGGCCCGGGGCGGAGAAAGCAGTCGGAGGTGAGTGGCCAGTCCTCCGAGCCTCGCCCCAATCCCCCCAGCTCGCCACCAACGGCTCGGGGTCTCCAGAAACCAGCATTTCCCCGCGGTGATGACCTCTGAGCCGGGAGAAGAGGCCGTCGAGACGTCCTCTCCCGGCTCACGCGTCTGTCTGTCTGTCTGTCTGTCTGTCTGTCTGCCTGTCTGTTGCTGGTGCTTCTGAACCAAAGGAGAGACGCGGTCTCTCTTCTGCGCCCTACAGGCCCCCCTTCTCTTCCGACCGCCTGTTTCAGGAAGAACAAGGTTTTGGAAATCCTTGCGCTATCATTCCCAGGGCCTGCCTTAATCTCCTTGGAAAAGAAACTACACTGGAGACGCACAGTACCAAGGGACTCCGCCTGGTTTCTGGTTTCCCCTCCCTCCTCACCGTGGAGGCCGCGGGGGCCTGAACGGCACATTAAAGGGCTCACTAAGCAACCAGGGATTTTGCACATGAGAGGCAGTTACACACCCAATCGACAGGCACACGTGGTGTTGTATTGGAAAAGCCAGGTGTATTTCTAAGAGGTCACGCCCACGCCGACAGTGAGTTACATGACACGGCCTTGGGGCAGCGGAGCAGAGCTCACGCGTTAACAAGCACCCGCGGGAGTGCGAGAGCAAGGAGAGGAGGACAGATCCTTTGGGTTCGTTTGTGTCTCGTGGGGGAGGAGGGGGGCAGGCTCGGTGAAATCACGTTCAGGTGAGGGTTTGCGTCAGTCGCGGCAGTGAACTCGGGCCTCGCTCTTCCCGGCCCAAAGCCGTCTGTCCGCCCGCTGGCCTCTGAGGACGGGTCAGTCTTCCGCCATGTAGAAGTGGTACATCAGGCCCACGGCCAGCGCCGAGAGGGCTGGGATCGCCCAGTTGGTCCACCAGCTGGAAAGGAACAGCAGTGACGCTCGCGTGGTGCTCTCGGCTCGGCATCTGCGCACCTCCGGAGCACCACGGAAGTCCCCTCTCTGACCTTCCTGGGTGAGACGGAGACTCTCGAAAGTCCCCTCTCTGGCTTCCCTGGGTGAGAAGATGACTCCTGCTAAAAGGGACGCGGCTGGTACCCGTTCTGGCAACTGCTCTATGGTTCTTGCCTTATGAGAAAACCGATGGCTACCCCCTCACCGACCTCCACTTACATCTACTTCTGTAAACTTGTACAGAGAGCTGGGAACCACTCCCCCAAAAGCTGCCACGAGCTAGGACTAGGGACTCGCCTAAAGGACGTCGAGTCTGGGTACGCGTCGCCAGCTCACACAGGGAATACTCCTCTCAGGTTTTATTCTGGTGCCATGTATGTGTTAAGAACTTAAAACGGCACGAAACTGAGAACCAGAAGCCGAGGCCCTCGCTTTGGGAGAGCCGTGGGCAAGTGCCACAAGGGTGCCCAAGGGCGAATCCCAGGCCGTGAGCTGGAAGAGAGGGCAGGGCTCTGACCCGGCCGGTGACCGAGGTCGCTGCCAGCACCGCCGGTCTGCCCCGGGGACTCTGTGTCGGAAAGCTGATCTTGACCCGCGTGCAGCAGACTCGCCGTGTTGACAAACGGCGTGCCCAGACTCCCTGATCCGCAGGTGGCCCACGGGTGGGGGCCCACAGAGTCCCTGCTTGCCAGCTGCTCAGTCCCAAGGCCCAGAATTACGGGTCGGATCGGGGCCGGAGCTAGACTTGCCCCTGTCATTTCTTAGGAAAGAGGAATTGATACACAGGTTTGAGAGTCTGAGCAAAGCCAGACGACACCCAGGGCCACCTCCACTTCCTGTCATACAGTGTCCGTCCTTTGCCCCCTGCACACACCCACCCACCCATTCAAAGACTGGGTTTGATACAAAGGTCTTGGCTGCAGGAGGATTCCAGGCGACTCTGCACCCTGGGGGGGCTGTGTCCCTTCCGGAAGAAACCGTGTGACCGTGAAGAGGAAGGCGGACGACCGCCAGGAGGCGGGGAAGGTGCGAGATGGGGCGGTCACCTTCGACGGGGTGAAGCTGCATCGGCATCATCTGTGCTCGTGGGGCGGGGCTCGGGTCCCCGATAAATAGCCATCTGGTGGCAATGACACAAGTCAATGTCACAGAGCTGCCAAAAATGCTCCTACGACCTTGGACTCACGTCCAGAAATCTGGGCCACGGAGCAAGCGATGCACGCCGCACGCGGACTGCTGGGGCAGTTCCGGGCCCGGGGCCCACCGGCCCGGTGCCTCCGCGGGAGCACTGCGGCCTCCAGGACCGGCGTGCCCCAGCGAGGAAGGACAGCAGACGTGGGCTGGGGAGTGAAAGGAGCCCCGACGTGTCCCGCTGTTCCTCAGGGCAGACACAGCGGGAGGGCGAGATCCGGGTCGTTCCGGAGAACGCCCGCAGTCTGAGCTGTCTGCGTTTCAGGGAGGAACGCCCCGAGCAGTGGGGGTGCCGAGTGGAGATGACCCCGGGTGTCCCGAGGTCAGAGAGAGACACCTCCGGCCCTCTGAGTGTACGAGCCCCCCGGATCACAAGGACGGTCGGAGAGAAAACTAGCACCTACCTGTAATTAGAGTCCACTGTGGTGATGAGGGTCTCCTGAAACGGAGAGAAGAAGTAAGATGAGCTAAAGGGGACAATGGACCGAAAACCTGCTTTAACATAAGGTCACGATGTCTCTGTGACAACACATTCTTCACAAAGACACTGGGCAGGAAAGTTACATCATATACTCCTTCCACTAAAATGCCTAAGCTCACCATTTGTTTCTGAAGAAAAAGTTTAAGGAAGATCTATATCTAAATTGCTTACGAACACAACCTAGATAATTTGGAAGAAACTGCTAAAAACTAACAGGCTACATAAAGTATCCCGTGCATACAGATATCTAGATACTTAAAAATAGAAAAGGACAACGGGCGTGATTTACACACGCACACAACCCCACCGTTATCGTGTGAGCAAGAGGATTTTAGTCTCCAAAACCGTGAATGAAACGGTCAATTAAAAACACTGATTTCATTCAGATCTTATATGCAGTAAAAGTGTCCCCAAATTACGTTAAAAGACATGTCAGCTGAAAAGAAAAAAAAAAAGAGAACTGCCATTTCAATTTGTAGCACTCTGGATAAACTTGAACTCTGACCAGACAGTTCTAGAAAGGCACTGGAGGCCTTGGGGGCCGACCCCACACCGCCACCCGCCGGGAGCGTCAGAATAAGGACGCCCTGCACACGAGGTCTTCCCCAGCCCCGGCCTGTTCACCCCCCAGCCGCTTCTGGGAGTCCTCGCCAACACCAGGAGCGTGACCCCAGAGGGCTCTGGGAAGTGGATGCTTCCCCAAAGAGCCGGATAACCAAGGCCTCCTGAAGTACAGACGTTTCCAGGCTCACAGACGTGTTAGGAAGCGTTGTTTTAGAATTCCACACCAGCAGAAGCGTTATTAGCGTCTCAGAGGAAGCCGGCTGTCAACAATGCCACCGTGTTAGAGCTCATCTCTCTGCGGTGTCCCAGAGCACGGGACAGAAGCCGCTAGCAACACAGGCGGCGGTGCGCGAGGCTCCACACGGCGCAGCAGCACGCGGACACAGCTCCCGCGGACGGGCAGAAGCCCGCTCGGGGCGAGCCGGGGAAGCGGCGCGGCAGCCCACCCACCTGGGAACGCGGCTGTTAACATTCCTGACACGGGAGCGGGGAGGAAGCAGGTCATTGAGGAAGAAAACTGGACAGTTAGTATCTTTCGGAGTGAGTACAAAAAGCATTCACAACTGCCGCAAGGCGATTTTTCAGGTTCGCTGTATTACAAGTAAAACTAGCAAAGATGCTTCCAAGTAACTGAAATACGCAGAAATATCACTGAGCTATGAGGAGAAAGACACAGTCAGCTCTGAACCCCAGTAGTTCGTGGAAGGCAGAACCTGGTCACACTGGAGAGCCTCACCTGAACCAGCAAACAGCGGGCGAGCGTGCACCGTCCTTCTGTCAGGCCGAGCCCAGGCACGTGCCTGAACCTGGGGACAAGGCCGGAGCCCCCACGGCCTGGCCCCGCCCCGCCTCGGGTGCACCCAAGCACCGAGGCTAAAGCACTGCTAGTGCGTCATCGTCGCCATCGGCAACAACAGTGACCTTGGAAAGAGCTGAGCTTTAAAGATCGTGGCCATCGATTGCTTGGTGTCTGTCAGGCTCTTAACCCAGGATGCTTGAGAGTCGAAGCAAGTTTGAATTACCAGCGAGCGCTTCGGTGCAAAGGAAACGGTCTCTTCGGTCCTTACTGTGAAGGGGCTAAGCTGGGCTTTGAGTGTGCAGCAGATCAATGACGAACAGGGAGAAAACACCACGGTGTGCCCTACAGGCTCTGCCACCTGCTCACTCCGTGACCTTGAGGGGTGGCTCCATTTCAGCTGGGCTAACAATGAAAACGGTGCATGATGAGCTCTACATAAAAGCCTGCAGAGCCCATCGAGCTCCGGCAGGTCAAAGTCATCTCATCACTCAGCTCACCTGACGTAACCCACTCTTTCACTGAACTCGTCCCTGAGAATACTGCCAACAGACTGACGCCTTCCCTGCAGAGCCCAGAGCCGACCTACGCTTCAGAGACTGCAACTGGCAAGCCTGCTGCGGCTGCCGGCCGTGGGGCTGCAAGGTCAAAGCTCGGGACCCGGTCTGAGTGCCATTGTCTTCGCCAGCCCTGGGGCCCACAGGGATGCCGTGACAACCAGGTCAAGCCACACAGACAGCAATGCTGTGAAGACTACAACCAAGAAACGGTGCTGCCAGCCACTAAAATCTTTCACGGGAGCAACCTGGTGCATGTGAAGGCGTTTGATCCAAAGCCCATTATTTCTACGTCTGCCGAGATCTTCCTCTGGCAACCTGCATCCTGTTTTCCTTCGGGCACGTTCAAGCGAACAATCTTCGCTGCATCTGATGTCACAACTCAACTGTGTAGGTGTTTCAAGCAGGCAACATTTCAACACTTCAGGCCCCAGTGTTCACTGATCAGTCTGCAGACAGATGGACGGTCACACAGACACACGCAGCGAAAGCGGCCTCTGAGGACACACTGTTCTTTTGGTAAACCGGGGGCACGGTCTACAAAGGGGGCCACGTATTTTCCTCTGCCGTGTTTGCTCACGGCCTGTAAGAAAAAGAACAAGCTCTTGGAGCCCACTTCCCTCCAGTCCTGCTCTAAGGAGAGCAGAGGTACATGGGTTCTAAGTGCAAACAGAGGAGAAGAGAGTCTGTCATTCAAAAATAAGGCCTGACGGTGGGAGGCTGTAGCCCTGACGGTGGGAGGCTGTAGCCCTGACCGGTGCCTTCTGCTCGTGGGTGCCCTGGTTTAAGGCGTAGTCCGGTCTGCATTAGATCTAAGTTCACATAATGAGCCTTGCCAAATCCTTGTTTGATGACAGCCCAATGATTTGCACCAAGATTATTAAAGACGGAATCCCTAACAGGAGAAAATATACTTTTTTTCCTGACAGGCTTTGGAGAAAAAGCAAACGCTTCAATGCACCCTGGAATTTCAGCAGTTTAAAAAGTAGCCTCAGAAAAGGTGCTGCAGCCATATAAACCAACTGCAAAGATTCTCAGCAACGGTTACAGAGTCAATCCAAAGTCTAAAGTCCATTTTTTATCTTCCCAAAGTACTGGGATCAGCAACATTGGCCTGGGCCTTCCTTGAATCAGGAAAGGAGGGAACATGATAAAACTGCATCATGCAGACCTTTATATTGTCCCATCTGGGGTACCAAGGTCAACAGCACCTTCATGCTCTGCTGGATTAATGGCTCGATTTTCTTGCCGATTAAATTTAGACAATGTCTTGTCAGCAGCCACTGGCAAATGAGTTCACCAGATCTTACTACGAGCTGTGTGTGCAGCCGTATGCTTGTGCCCTCTCCAATAAAACCAAGGACATCACTGGAGACGGAGAAGTGACCCTTTCTGTCACCTGTTTTAAGCACAACTTCCCCACAGCCCTTTAACTACGGGCCAGGAACTATTTTCCCGCTCGCACTTCTGGGGAACTCGGGCTGCCGTGGCCCCTTCTCACTGCGGATTTATCTTCCGACGTGAGCGGGGTGGCCAGCTCAGAGGGAAGGCTGCGGGATCAGGGCACACCACGAGTGTTACTCGAGTTATTTTCCTTTCCTAAGGAAAAATGCCTCAAAAAGTTACTATTTAATTTGAACAACATTCAGTTTAGCCAGGAGGTGTTTCCCAAACATCGACGGTGTCCCAGAGACGTGGAGAGGAAGACAGGGGTTGTGTCCCCAAAGGCTTGAGTATGAGGCTCCGGCTCCAGGTGACGCTCTCTGGAAACCATGCTGGGCCACAGCCTTCACAGCAGAGGCACAGCGCTGGTTACGAAAAGTGGCTCTTGCACAGGCATCCGTTGGCAATCACGATGGGAAAGGATTTTAGGTGTTGAGAGTCTTGTGCAGAGAACACACGACTCCTCTGATCGGTCACACTGTGACCGGTGGCCTCGGTCAGGCCGGGGGGAGACCTCCACCCTCTGCTGTGCCGGGGTGACACCCAGCGTCGGTTACCCCAGCCAGTGAGACACTCCAGACGGTCACACTTACCGCAGGCTTCTGTATCTTCCCTCTGTCGTCCTGCAATGAAAAACACGGCACATCACAGGACGGAAAATGTCTACGGAAGCCCCGTCCCCAAGGTGCTCGCTCTCTCTGAGGTTTCTAAAATACATCGTTTTAGGTTCATCTGTCCAGGTCGCGGGACGTGTTTGAGCCTTCTGACTTGACTGCGAAACTTGTTCTCAGATCAAGTGCTGAGAGGTGGTCTGACCTAGAGTCCCAAGGGTGAGAGCGGCACCCGCGGGAGTTGTGCTGACCTGTGGGTGAGTGCAAGCACTGATGGGACTCGGGTTCCTGTCGTATTCCAGGGGCAGCTGAGTAATCAGGTTCTTCCCGTCTATCCTCGCAAACTGCCGTTAGGGTGTGTGTGTGTGTGTGTGTGCATGTAGGTGTGTAAGTGTACCTGCATTGTGTGTGTGTAACTCGTGTGCTACCCTCAGTAAATTCCTCCAGTCTCCCAGTGGTAGGGTCATCATCTACCTAAACCCCCAGCTGCGTCAGTTCAAGGTCAAGTGTGTCTGAAGGCTGACCACCAGTGAGCCCAGTAGGCAGATGAGACAAAAATGCTGCCGGCCTCGCCTAAAAACCCACCATAAAACTGCTCCCTTTGGTGAAGGACAAGGACGAAGGTATGTGGGCCAGTAGAACTTCCAGATAAACGAAGCTGATTGTCTCAGAGTGCCCTCTCCTTCCCCGAAACCCGCCCCCCCCCAGTGGAACGACGGAAATGCCGTGAACGGCCCCCTCCCCAGGCTTCCCCCCAACCAGCCCCCCCAGTCTCCCCTTCACGCGCCGCCGTGACAAGACGCACCGGTCCCGAGACAGAACTTTCCGGGCTACTTACCGGGTGCAGCTCCCCGATGATGTAGTTTTGGGACAGCTCCCGGGCATCCGTAGAGTGCCCGACGTCCTCGAAGTTCTCGGTGGCGTCGCCCCCGGCCTGTTCCCGCAGGACTTCCTCCCCGCCGGGGTGCTGTGCGAGGGACACACAGAGAGGCAGGCTCAGAAAACCGTGACCGACGGTCTTTTCCCAAGCAAATGGGATCAAGGAAGCGGCCAGTTTATTCAACCAGACAGTCTGCTCCGGAAGGCACAGGCAACAACACGCGAGGGCAGCACGGCCGTGACGCGGGCAGAGACGCCGCGCTCCTTCGTCTCCCAGAGCCTTCTCGGAGGCGCGGAGAGAAGCCCTCTCCCACGGAAAGTAAGGCGCCCGTCTCTGGGTCACTCTGATCGCGTGGAGAGCAGGAGGCAGACATATCTCATCCTTTGACAACACCCTCTTTGCTTCTCCGGAAAGCTCTCAAAAGTGTTCTTCTTAATTTTTATCTAATCTCTTTTTCCTTGAGTCCTATCCCTTTGACCTCGTGGGCCCCGGTGTGCACGTACGCCTTTACGCCGTAGATGACGGTGCACCTTTGAAGAGCTCGGCGTGCGCCCGCCCAGTGCAGAGCGGGTACAGCCGGTGGGCAGGGGAGTGAGCCCCCTGCCTCTTGCAGTGCTCACCTTCTAGTCAGAAGGCACAGAAAAGCAGGCAGGGGCCATAGTAACTTGGCTACGTCGAGGACAGGGAACAGAAGCAAAGAGGGGAGAGCTCAGCTCTCCCTTCCAGTGCTTGTAGCTGCCTTGATGGTAAAACCAGCCAAGGCTGGTCATGTGCAGGGCCTGACAGGTGGGCCCAGGCATGGAGACAGGTGCGGGCAAGGAGCGGCATTACCAGTGCAGCAAAGGGAGCATGCTCAGTTATATCGCCCCAAATACCCTCCTAGGGGAAAAGACCCTCTTAAACTGAACTTCATTATTACCTTAGATCAGGGGAGTCAAACTCCTTTTCACCGGGGGCCACATCAGCCTTGCGGTTGCCTTCCAAGGGCCAAATGTAACTTTAGGACTGTATAAATGTAACTGCTCCTTAAGAGTTAAGTAAGAGCACGGTGCTGCCACCAGGTAGAAGCAAGGTGCTAGGCCAGATGAAACCAGGTGGAGGGCCGGAGTCGGCCCGAGGGCCTGCTGTTTGCCAGCTGTGCTGTAGATAAAAGGCACCATGCCCTTGAGCAAAGCACCTGTCCGTGTCCAATAACTAAGGAAAACAGGTCTCACTGGCACAACTGACTGTCGTCTCTTCTTAATTTCTGCCAACAGGGGCAGATGTAAAGGCACATAACACGTCTTAGAAAGGTAGACAATTGTTCTGGTTTGCAATCTGTTTCTCCTCCTCCTGTATTTAAACATAGCAGTGCTAAACAAACTTACTTATTTTTCTCTTCTATTTGTAAAAGTAATCCATCTACATTGCAGAAAAATTGGAAAGCACAAAAAGAAAATAAAAATCACTTATATCACCCATAATCTTGCCATCCAGAGAAACCTGGATACACACATATATGCATATGTGTGAATAATTTTAAAAAGAAAACTGATTGCTACCAGATGCACCCAGTTTTGTTAGATAAAAAGTAGGTTACCACACACAGCACAGAGACAGGATGCCTGGGGTCACGCCTACTCCGTGGGCTTGGGGAAATAATGGTCCTGATATAGTTTCTGAGGATCGAATGTGTTGTCATATGTGTCTGGTACATAATGTATGAGCAATAAGTATTAGCCAGCATTTTCATTAGAAATTTTCCATCATTATTCCTCAGCGTGGCTTTGTAAACGGCTGCACACTGTTACACCGTGTGGGTATTTCCAACCTCATTTAAGTGTCTCCCACTGGGGCATCCAGGGTATGGGAAGCCCCATAAACAAGCGTGGGATGCAGGGCGGAGGCACAGGCAGGCGGCAGGCTCACCCCCAGAGGCAGGGGGAAGCTTCTGGATGCATCTGCAGGCTGTGGCAATGACAATGTGGTGTGCGGACCTGGGACAGTTGGTTTATCGTTGGGCGGCGAGCTATCAACGAAGTGACTCACTTGGCACTCACAAATTAGGGAAAGTCGGCCAGCCCTTCCTTTGGGTGCTGACCTCACCGGTGAGAGCGCTCTGCCTGCGAGGATTTGGCTGGGCGGACAAACCGCCCAGGGGAAGCCCCTGGTTTCCAGCACGGCCTGTCTCCCAGGGGGAGTTCAGGTGAGGCTAAGAACACATACGGGCCTTGGATAAAGAGTCATAAAACCAGGCAAGTTCTAAAAACACAGAATTTGATTTTAAAGTGTTAACATGGAGAAAGTAAACATTCTACTTCACTGAGAGTAACACAACTTCCTTCACCTGAAATAAAAAGGCAACTTCTCAGCTCCTGACCGGGCACAAGGAAGGAAAGGGTGTGTGCCTGGACGCAGGCCTGCATCTAGCTCGCTAGCTGTGACTTGGACCCCGCATCAGTGGTGAGGCCGTCTTCCCGGGGTGGGGGCGGGGCGTAATGAGAGAGAAACTCTGTGGGTCTTACCGGTTTCACTGAGCACCACCTAAACAAAACTAGAGCACAGAATAAGTGAACTGGTGCAAAGATAGGTTTGCCCTACCCTAAAGAGTTAAACAACTAGTAAGAAAAACAAAGCCTGAAAACTGAGTTTTTGGGGCCAAATAACTCAAGACTTGATAAGACAATTAAAAAAAAATACAGGAATGCCTTATTGCCATACCGGGTATGCTCCTTGAAACGGGGGAAGAGACAGACAGCAACATTAAATGAAATCTAAATCACGACACCTGGTGATTCATCTTATCACCCTTCTCCCACCTGTAGCAACTCCATGCGTTTTAATAAACCCATTACGTCTTAAGACTCAAGTAAACACTCTCCCTCACCTGCCAGAAGTCGTAACAAAGAAAACCTGGGGACGTGGCCGTGGGCGCCGCCTAGTTCCGAGGTGGGCATGCCTGCGACCCCTGTCCGGAAGCCCGCAGAGCACGGACAGTGTCTTTTGGGACCAGCTACAGAATGCGGGGTGGCCCGGGACAAGACAAGCTTTGGGAAAGGACAGTGGTGGAATAACTCGGAAGGAGGGGAAAAGGCCACACGCAGGCAAGACTAGACGCAAGGAAAGAGGCAGAATTCTCCGGAAGACTCTGAGCCACCTGGGAACCCTGGGACCTCCCTGCTGCCACGGGCCTGGGCCGGCCCCAGCGGCAGAGCCCGGGCAGACAGAGAGCAGGGCCTGGGGGACAGGGAGGAGGACAACTGGAATACCGGCACCTTCCCCGGAGCGTCCTTCTCACCCAAAGGTCCCGTTTCTCCCGAGGAGGACGTGTCTTCCTTTTGCCTTAGGTGTGAGCTCACCAGACACACGTAGTCACACGCACAGTGCACTGCCATGCACCGGCCCGCGATCGGTAGCGGTGGCAGCGAAGAGAGGCGAGCGGCACAGTAACACAGACACGCGTCAGCGGTGGGGCCCCCCACCCCCCGCACTGGCAAATCCCCGACATCTTCCCATCTTCCGTGCCCCTCGGCTCCCGCCAGAGCCGCCCCCCCGCCCACCCCGGGCCTGCAGCTCCGACCTCAGTCTGCATTGCCGCCCCCAGACTTCCCTCCCCCAGACGTGACTTCCTCCACCCCCAGCGGCCATGCTGAAGGGCATCAGGTGCGGAGCCCTTGGCTGGGCTCGGGTCTGAAAGGGCCCGCCCCGCGCCCCCACCCCCACCCCGGGGTCTCCGTCTCCCCACTCAGCGCTGCCCAAGTTGTCTTTGCGTTGAGGCATTGCTGAGAGTCCTGAGACCAGGGACTCCGTCTGTCCTGTCCCTCGATGTCGCCCTGGTACCTGGTGCAACACCTGGCACATGCAGATAAAAACACACAGGTAACTTTCAAACAAATAAGATACTCGCAGATCGTCCCACTCGGGCTTTGAAACCGTGAGCTGGGACCAGCCAGCGGTCAACGACCGTCTTCCCAGGCCAGCCTCATCCCACTCTCCACTTCCTGAACTAACAGTAGCTCTGACCCTATCATTCCACATTTAATTGCTGTTCAGCCCCTTTAATCAAAACATTTACTGTCCCGTGTGTGAAAGGCATTGTGTGGGACACGCGAAAGTACACAAAAGATCGGTGTGATTTGGTCCCAAAGGAGCACGCAGTCACTCTGAGGTCAGTGGAATAGCGCAGAGATGGCGGGGGGCCTTCCTCGACGCCACCTCGGAGCTGGGATCACTCTCGAATCACCCAGCAGGTCCTAAACTCGCAGTCACAGGAGACGCGAGCGTGAACTTGTGTCACCTGCCCTGGGAGGCAGGACTGAAGGAGTCACACACCTGCTGAGCACAGCCACGGACCACACACACCCGCTTCAGGAGAGGAGGCTCCCTAGGTGCGAACTGAAAGGCGCCCCCTCTCCAGGTGAGGGGCTCCCAGGTGAGGCCCGCGGGCTAGAACAGGAGTCCGGCCGGCGCCCAGCTGCCCTGGGAGAAAAAGCAGCATCTCTCTGGGAGGGAGCGGCCAACAGAAAAGCTGCAGTTGCCCGGGGACCAGAGGACTCTTCTCCATGGCTCCGTGGCGGTTCTCAGGATCAAGTCTCACCTGTTTTACCGCCTGCTGGCCCTGGGGCACTGGAGGGGGAGGGCCGGAGTGCCCGTACACCCAGTGCAATCGAGCCTTGCGTGACACAGTGCATTCTGGACTGTGTGTGTATTTGGTTGGACGTACAGTCAGAGCTCCAGGGCTCCCGTCCTCCTCCCACAACCAGTCAAGGTCTGAGGGCTCTCTTGGGCTTTCCAGCCCCACTTTACTTAACGCGAGAAATACAGGTGTCACCGTGCTTGTGGATGTCCAAGTTCAGGGTCTCCCAAGAGCATATGAAAATGAGAGAGACACAAAGGAGGAGGAAAACAGGACGTGTTAAATGAGTATCAGTAAGTTCAAGAAAAGGATGGGTACTCCTGTTGACGACGGGCAACATGGGGGAACCTCTGGGCCGCACTGGGGCGGCTCTGCGTGCCAGGGCCCTTGGGGGGGGGAGGGGAGGCCGCCCCTCCCCCGAGGGTCGGTCATTCCCGTAGAGGGCACTTGCTGAGCCTGTGCGGGGCTGGATGACAGAAAAGGTACGGCCCCTGCTTTCTAAAAATAGTAAGAGCTCAAAATGCAAGAACGTGTTACACACTTGGTGAGTTTTTCTTCTCGGGGCAGCAAATCCCCGTAGTGGATGCAGCAGCAGGGACGGTCCCTCGGGCGAGGCTCAGGGACAGCACACGTGCGGACTCTCACGTCACCTTCGACTCGCAGGGCCAGGTGTGTCCAGGCCAACGCTGCCGAGTCACTCGCTGTGAAGAGCCCGCAGACGCAGAGTCAAACCCAGCGACCCGCAGGCCCCTTTCCGGCTAGAAGCCAGCCTGGCCGCGGTCCCGCCCGCCCTTCCTCTCTCGGAAGACATGGGGGCGGCAGGAACGTGCTCTGACAGGATGGACGCGGAGGCAGGCGGAGGGCAACGCTCCTGGCATTGCTTCCCGCAGGGGAGAGACCAAGGTTACCGGGCTGAACGCACGCGCACAAAACCAGAGCTCCGGGGCCCTCCCCGAGACGACGGGTGCCCCGTGTTCAGGGATACGAGGCTCAACCGTTCGTGCCCCGGGCCGGCGTGTTCAACGTCTCCACCTCACGGCACACGTACACCAACTACCGAAACTCTGCGGCACACCAAAAACACATGTTTTTGCTGACCTGACAAAAAATAGGAATAATTTTTATTGATTTCCAAAAAAAACATAATAGTAATAGTTATTACCTATCCTTTATGCTCCAAAGTGACTTTTTAAACACTCAAGTGCCTATACTTGCATATTAGGATTTCTTGTACCAAGAATTAACCAGTCAGGTGCACCCTTATTATGCAACATGACCAAGGAGATGCAACTCTGTTAAATGACCTATACACTTACGGTTCAAGACAGGGCATTCACACTGGACGGCTGTTTTGTTGTGCTGGCTGTTGTCATTTTTTTATTTGACAGTCTAAGGGAAAAGAGGTCAGTGCCCCTGACTAAACAGTCAGATATTGCGTGTTGTAAAACTTCTTGCAGCACATCGGTTGAAAATCACCGCTCTAGGCCATTACAAAAAAGAACGTGACCCAAACGGAATGGGCAATCCTCCCATGTCCCATCGAGGCCAGGCCAGTACTGTCTGGCCGGTGCCCAGGAGGCTGCTGCCCTCCCCCTCCTCCTAACCTACTTCAGTATAACTAGGGGGGAAAGAGGTACCACAGGCAACATGCAACTTTTTTCAAATGAAAACACGAGTCCCACTTCCCATGCACAGAGGAAAAAAAAAAAAGAAGACATATATTGGACTAAAATAGCAGAAGATGCTTCCCCAGAACAAGACAGCGCACAGATAGACCGGGGTCAGATACGGAGAAAGGAGAAGGGATGCAGCGCGGCCTTGCGTTTCTTACGTACGTGGAGAGGCCGAGGATCAGAGGGAGACCTCAAGGAGAGCGGCGCCTCAGACCCGTCTTCGAGTGGGGCCGACGAGAAGCGATAGGTAAAGGAACGAACGCGTTGCCAGAGGTGCCACGGTGCCCGGGACGTATTAAACTGCGGGACAATTCTATTCCACGTGCAGCAGTGTGCGCTAGAAATGATCTATAGAAACTGGCAACTGGCAAGATAAAAACGATAGGCTTCGATGCCACTCCTAATGCAGACCATTTCGACCCATAAACTTGTAATGTGTAGGCAATAATCTTAAGGAGACAGAAAACGTGAGCAGAGTCAGTCCTTCTAGACCCAAATACGTGCGGCCTGCGACACCACTGAACCAGAAACCGATCACGGAGCGGAAACTCTCTCATGGGCCCTTCTTCATTCCCGCTGTGTGTTGCGACGGTCGTTGTACGGCTCCTTAGGTTCTCCACCCACACTATGGAGACGCGTACGCACTGTACTTTGGCATGACCTTTGCTAGTTATGTCCCCTTTTACCACAAATAAGGTGAGCTGAGCTTATCGCCCCAAAGTATGCCTCTCTGGGGTGGGGGCTATGTCATGCTGGCTCATTAGTTGTAAGCAGTGGCAGGTGAGGAAGGAGCTCTGAACACCAAGCAGAAGCCCCAGCCTTGCACGGATGCTTCCCTTCATATTGGACACGCCCACCTACAAGGGTGTCTCCCGCACGGCGCCAGGCCAGCCCGCACCGTCAGGGCACCAGGCAGGACTTACATCTCCCCATAACCCTGCCCTTGTCTGCTGTGCTTCTCCGGGGGTCTCCCACAACGGACTCCCCGCCCCCAACCCCTTCTCTGCCTTTGGCGAAAGCAGCTCTTCAGGGGACGGCTTCTGCCTTTTCCAGCGAGCTGTTCGCCCTTGCTGGGCCTCTCCCGTGTGTATGGAAGGTCTACGTGTTATTAAACTTGAATTTGTTTTCTCTCACTAATCTGTCTCCGGGGAATTTGATTATTACACCAGTCAGAAGAACCTTGAGGGCAGAAGGAAGTGATTTTTTGCCCCAACAGTTTCCTAAGTGAGCGAGTCTTAAGCTTCAGAATAATATTTTTACTGAGTTTTTTAGCTGAACTCCTACAATCGCTGTGTTTTACTGGCTTTGGCAAAACAAGTGGTAGCATTTTGAAGTCGAGGGTTGGAAGGTCTTGTCTGTAGGGCAGGAGGGCCTCACATCCTTGCTCACAAAGCCGGGCGGGCTTCTCGCCGAGCTCACGTCTCCAGCCCTCCCCGTCCCGAGCCGCCTTCCTCCTCTGCTAGGACACTGGTCAAGGCCCTGCTGGCCGCCTCCTGTGCCCGCTCAGAAGTCCGCGTGGTGAGTTTCTGCAGGCGAAGCCAAGGCCTCCCGCACTTGCCCACGAAGAACTCCAGCACCTGCCGAGCCCCGGAGGCGCCCAGGAGCAAAACCGCACCAGCTGGGGCGAAGATGGATCCTTGAGCCAACATGTGCTTCTCCCTCCCCCCAACGCTTAAGCCTGTGGGGGGTGAGAAACAGCTACTTAGAGTAGAGATTCTTCCCAGCCTCCTTTGCAGTTGGGTACTCCATGGACTAAATTCCTGCTAATGAAATGTATACATGAAGTGTCAGGAGAACCTTCTAGAAGCCTGCCCTTTAGAGCACATTGTCCCTTTTGCCCATTGTCCATCCTGCTCTCTGGCATGGGGACGCTGCCTCTGAACTTGAACTGAGGACCAGACCTTAGCAATGGCCGAGAAGTGGACTAGAAGTGCAGCCCCAAGGGCTCGATGGGGCCAGCACGCCACACCTGGGCCGCAAAGCGCGTTTCCTCGCGAAGCGTGAATAAACGGCCTCGCGTGAGCGCAGCTGTTTAGGGTTCCTCTGAGCTCGACTCTACTTACCACGTCAATCCCTGTCGAGACACACCTTGCATCAGTGCAAGCAAACACGCTCCCCAGTGGTGAGAAGCTTAAAGCCAACTGAGGGCCACGGTCTCCCCTTTAGACACTGAACAAGTAGAGAAAGGTCAAGGCCCCGCCTTAACTTATCCAATACGTAATCATTGGGCCACCTCATCAATACCCTTGAACACGAGCGAGGCCCCTTCAGGTCGGACCCGCACGGACAGAGCAGACGCAGACGCGAGCCCTCGGGAGCACGAGCAGGAGTGGGGGCTCAGGGGCTGGAGGGCGCTCAGTGTGGGGCGGTCGGTGAGGGGACACGAGTGAATACAGAGAAACCCCCGAGGCCAGACGCGGGCTCCTTCTGCGTGCCTGCCGGACTGGCCCCGGGGATGCCCAGACCAGGCGTCAGGTCCGGGAGGGTGTTTCCGGAGGGGATCTACGTTGGAATCGATGGGCCCAGTAAACCAGGTGACCTGCCCTCAGGGCCGAGAGCGCCCTCCGGTCCAGAGAGGCCTGGAACCGAACCAGAGGCAGGAGGGGTCCGCCCCCTTTTCCCGCCCCGCTGATTGGGCAGGGACAGGTCGTCTCATCTTCGCCTGCCCTTGAGCTGGGATCTGCCCCCTTGGCTCCCCTGGTTCTCCGGCTGCCGGGGAACCCACCGGCGTTCCTGGTCTCAGCGGGCAGATGGCACAGCGTGGGATTGGTGGCCTTCTTCTTCCTCTCTGGAGTGTGTGTGTGGGTGTGTGTGTGTCTCCCACTGGTTCTGTCTCTCTGGAGAGCCCAGGCTACCACAGGCTGGACGGTTAGAATGGACCACACGACGGAAGGCCGTCAGAGCAGTGTCAAGGGGCGGACAGCAAGGAGTTCCTGCAGGGCAGGTGGCGTGTCCGAAGGCCACAGGGTCCCTGCTGAACAGACAGCTCTGAGGGCAGGCAGACTGGGGGAGCTTGGGGCCTGTCCACCCTCCTCCCCTCTCCCCCCTCCCCTCTACCCCGCACACCCCCAGCTCTCTGACATTTCTGCCTCCTCCTCCTCATCAGTGGGCCAGAGATCTTGACTCAAAGGCCCACTGAAGGTTAAAATCCCAGAAGTTCCAAGTTTAAAAGGACCTTCAGAGACCCGATGTCCTTAGAATCACGGGCGGAGAAACCGGGACCCGGGGAAAAAAGGCCAGCGTCACACTGACAGCTCGTGAAGGAGGCGAGAACAGAGCCCCGCCACCCCCCGCCCCGGGTCCTACCCAGGGCAGCCCCCTTTGTCTTGGTGCATGCATGTGACAGGACCATTTTTATCTTTCTGAACAAAGTGACCTTAGATGGGACGTCTTTAAAAAGAATTTCTTCATACATTTCCCTTTGGGAACTTAGAGGGACTTCTGTCTTGCTTCTTCTAGATGAGAAGGGACTTTGTCATTTGCCCTGCTGTCCTGGGCCTCGCCCACAAAGATTCAAAGGACACACACACGCACACACACACACACACACCTCCTAGCTCAGGGTGCTACCTGGCTGCCAGGCTGTCCCTGAAAAACGCCCAGAAATGTGAGCAAAACTACACCGGGCATCACAATATGCGCCGACGGCATTCCCCCCCAGGGCTCACTTAAATTAAAAACAAACGACAACTGTAAAAAAAAAAAAAAACCCTTCCCACTTAGCTGTAATGTGATGTGGACCCAAAGTCCACCACCTCGGGAGTACCTTTCCAGCCAAACACTCCACACTGCCAAAAACCGCGGAGTAAACAATGACTGGGCAAAAATGATCTGTGTACAGAGATTATCTTCAATAGTTCAGCCACCCAGGAGCACAACTCAAAGGAGTTTGGAGAGCAAACATTTTTAAAAAGATTTAGAACAGGCCCTGGCTGGGAGCTCAGCTGGCTGCAGGGTTGTCCCGTAACCAAAAGGTTGCGGGTTCGATCCCTGGTCAGGGCACGTGCCTAGGCTGCGAGTTTTGACCCCTGGTCGGGACGCCAACAGGAGACACGAGACCCACATTCTCTCTCACGTGGATGTTTCTCTCTCTCTCCCTTCCTCTCTCTGTAAAAATAATACACACATCCTTGGGTGAGGATTTAAACCAAGATTTAGAACAAAATAAGTCGTCTGACCAAATGTTTTCTATCATTTCCAGATGCCGTGTGCCCGAGGAGGCAAAGAATGGAGGCCTCGGAGCTGGCCAGGCCACCAGACTTTGCTGTCCGTGGCCCCAGCGTGGACTCCGTGGAGGAGCCCTGTGCGTGGCACTGCCCGGGGCTGCGCATGCCCCCTATGCCGCATCCTCGAAGCCTGGGACCCGGGTCACAAGCCCCGCCTCCCGGTTTCACGCTGGCGGTCCTAGGCTGAAACTCGCAGGGAGGGCTCTGCGTGCATCCGCCCACTGGAACATCTGCTGCGAGCCCTGCCCAGGTCGGCTGTCACCACGAGGGGGAAGCTACGGCCCGGGGGGGCAGACGGACATACAGACGAGAAACAGCTGCACAAAGTCAGCCCCGGGTGTGTAGCCAGCACAACAGGTGGAGGGGTCACCTGGCCCAGGCGCTGGAGGCCGGGGCGGGGCCAGGGAGGGGAGGCTGGGGCCCCGGGGAGAGCGCTCAGGAGCTGTCCGCCAGGGGAGCGAGCGGGCGTTCTTGCGAAGGAAAGGCCAGGGCGCAGGGGCCGAAACACAGTGGCGCCCTGCAGACGGGCAGGCGCCCTGAGCAGCCCCCTTCGCGAGGGTAGGGTGCCCTGGGACGGACACCAACAGGAACGGGGAGGCAGCGCAGAACACAGCCCCTGCGAGGGGCGGCAGGAGGGGCTGGAGGCTGAAGGAAGTGCCGGCCTCCGCAGGCAGAGCTCCGCGTTCAGAGGAAAGCTCTGTGGTCCTGGCTGCCCGCCCCAACTTCCTTTTCGCGTCCAGGAGCACCCCCACCCCCAGCCTGGGCAGGCAGGCAGAGTGGGCACGTGCCTGCCACGCCCGCGTGCTCTGCGTGAGAGCGCTTTCTTTTTCCCAAATAAATCCCTTTTGGTGACAAAACACCTAGTCCCTAGTATTGTTTACCAGTCGACAACAGTTTGAGAGCTCTTTTTCCCCTTGTTATTGGAGGGAGGGAAGCAACTAGAGAGGAGAATTAAGCACGGATCCTTCCCCACTCCTTTACAGACAACGCTTTCCCGCGTCACTTACCCCAGTGTCCAATGAGATGTGAGGGCGCGGCAAGCCCCGCCTTCCCTCTGCCACGCCCGCCCGACCCCCCGCCCCCCGCAGGCTCTGCGGTGTACCCCCTCCCACTCTTCCAGTTCCCACGTCCAGCCCTAGAAGCGTCCCAGAGGGTGGGGACCCTTCCCCAGGCGGCAGAGCCTCTGTGCCCAGACAGCGCTGGGCTGCCAGCACAGCACCGGCTGGGGGGCGCCCGGCCCCGTCCCTGGGGCCTTGGGCCCGAGGGTCAGCCCTGCCATGGCTCCAGGGAGACACCAGGAGGGCACTGACCTTCCTGAGCCCCCACTTGCCCAGCATCGACCCCCTGCCCCAATCCAACTGCACAGAAGGGCAGAAGCTATAATTAGCAGACTGCCCTGCATATATAACAGGCATTCAAGTAACGTCAGTTCCCTTGTAATTCCCAAGTAATGCCTTCCCCACCCTACGCGCCACCTGCCACAAAGAACCTGGTCCAGGCCAGGTAAAGTTCCCGACCTTGAAATGCTGAAGGCCAAGTATCCCGCCGACAGACCCCCCCTTCTTTCTGCACCCCCTTTAATCTTGAAGTAGTTTCTATGGATTAAATCAACAGGTCTGACCCTGCTAAGGCAGAGAACCAAACGACAAGAGTTGACAGGAGCAGGGCATCCTAAGGACAATGAACTTTCCCCACAGGGGACAATCCTCAGAGGTCATGAGGGTGAGGACAGGCAGATACTGCAGCTGGGACCGCAATGCTATGACGACGCTCTCTCCTTGAAAAAGAGAAGCAGAATTCTTGGTTATTCTTAGAGTGTGGCCTGACCAGCTTTTTCAGTTTCACCACTGCTAAAATGCTCTCCTTCCGCCAGACACCGCAAGTCAGCCGGCTGGAGACACAGCCCTCCACCTCCCTGCTCGCTCCCCGACACAGAGGAGCCAGCCTCGCCCTCGGGCCCCAGCGCCAGCTCACTGCCCTCGAGATGCAGGCGTGGTGCTGTGTCTCCCGTCCTAACACACACGCCCCCGTGCACACGCGCACATATACACCGTCTCTCTCACGACCACGCTGCACTCTGCAGGCACCCCCCATTTTCCTGCTCCCCCCAAAGTGAACCCTCTGCAAGGCTTGTCAGCCCTGCTGTCTCTGCAGCCCTCTCTGTCCCCCTGGAGAAGCCCCGCCCCTGGACCGAAACCGCTCCTCCAGGCTCCGTGGGGATGCCACCCGCCGGGCCCTGGGCCCACCTGACTGACTCGCCCTCGGGACGTCGGGGTCCCCTCTCGGAACCCGACTGTGGCACTGGCTCCCAGCATGCCGTTCTCTCGGGCTCTGCCTCCCGCCGCACCCACCAGGCGTGCTTTCCTCCCCGCTCCCTTGTCCCTTGTCCCTCTCAGTGTGGGAGTGCCCCGGGGCCTGGCACTTCATGACCCCTCCACCGTCCCAACCAGCACCGTCACTTCAAGAGTTCTGACAACACCTGAACCTTTATTTCCGGTTTACAGAGAGGCCACCTCTCTCTAAACTCTGGATGCTTGGATCGCCGTCTGGGTCTCGTCTCCACCTAGGAGTCTGGGAGGGTCCTCGGACCGAACGTATTAAACACCGCACGGACCTACCCTCTCAAAACCTGCCCCATCGTCTCCTTTCCCCACCCCCGCTGAGGACCATTCCGTTCATCCCACCACGGGGGTCAAAGCCCTGGGGCTCCACGGGACCCTTCTCATCTCCCGCAGCCCACACAGGGTCCCAGGGCACTCTGCCGGCTCACCTTTCATACCGCGGCTGGAGTCTGGCCCATTCCCCCTCCTCCCCCACATCACCACCCCTCGCCCGTCGTCCCTGGCCCCTGGGCGTGCGCTCTCACACCCCTCCAGAGCGACGGCGTAAACGTAAGTGAGGCCACGCCGCTGTGCCATCTAAACCCGCCCACAGCTAACTGTGCCGTGGATTTGAGACTCGGGCCGTGGCTCTGCTCCTCGAGAACGTGTGGGTACACGCAGATCAATGGGGCAGAGCAGAGAGCCGGACACAGACCCTTGCAAAGGCCTCCCCCCAATTTCTGATGAAGATGCAAAGGCAACCTGATGGAGGAAGGGGCCTCTTCGACACACAGTGTGGCACAACTGGACATCGGTCCTCAAAACAATCTCGTCGGGGAGGGCGGTGGGGAGGGTGGGGGGCGTGGAGACAGCTGTGCTTGAACAACAGCAACAACGACGACGACACAGCTTGACCTAAACCTTACACTCTGTCCGACAATCAACCCCAAACAGACCACAGGTCAACAACCAACCCCAAACAGACCACAGGTGGAAATACAGGACAGAGAACTTTTCTGAAGAGACTCGGGACTAGGCGAACAGCTCTCAGACACGCTAGTGAAAGTGTGGTATGCACAGGGGGAATGAGTACCCTGGACTTCCTAAAAACTGGAGCCTTTCACTCCTTACAGGATCCTGTTAACAGGAGGAAATGGCAAGCCCCTGACCGGGAGAACATTCTTGGCCAGTGTCCTATCTGACAAAGGACTTATGCGCAGAGTAAAGAGTTCTGTAAACCGAGCACCAAGGAAACAAACAATCCAGATAGAAAAAGGACAAAGGACGTGAGCTGACATTTCTTCCGAAAAGATACGTGCACAGCCAACCAGCCACGAAAAGGGGTCCCACCTCGTCAGCCCGCAGAAAATCAAAACCACAGCGGGACCCGACGGCCCACCTGTTGGGATGGCTGTGACTTTAAAATACACGTACACACCAGCAGCCCGAACGCCGGGGAGGATGTGGAAACCCAGAGGCTGCCGGGCACGTCTGGTGAGAATGCAGGCTGGCCGGTGCTGACGCTCTGGAAACCACCCCGACCGTGCTACACGTGAAGCCCACACCCGCCACAGGCGCTCGCACCCCTGGGGGGGGGGGGCCCTGGAGACACAGGGACCAGCACGCACACGGACGCCGGCACAGCAGTGCCAGCTGCTACAGAGCAGCTTCTGTGGGCCCAGGCCCGGGACAGTGGGGGGTGGGGAGTCACAGCCCCGTGTGGTGCAGAGCAGCAGCCGGCAGACACAGAAAGAGAGACAGCAGCTGCCGGGAAGGAGGACAATGTGACAGAAAACTCCCCTCCCTGGGAAACGACCCGGGGCTGCGGCCAGCAGGAGGTGCTGACCAACGGGATATGCACCAGGCAGAGGGAAACCAAGACGAAGGTCTCCAGGCAGAAACTAGCCCGACTTGTTTGAGGAACGCACAGGGCCCGTGTGGGCTCGGAGGCCAAGGGCAGTGTTCCTGGTGCAGGTGGGTGAGGGGGCGGGGCCGGGCCACGCCACGGCCGCCTGACAGCTGGGACTCAACTCTCAAGGCCACGGGAAGCCACCGGAAAGGAGCTCGGCCGAGAAATGCCCATCTGTTCCCACAAGATAAAGCTTTTTTTATTTTCTTCCACTCTTGAACGTAATAACAACAGACACCTGTGCTGTGACGCGCACAGGACAGAAGAGATGGCCGGACACCTCCATCGACCCAGTCCTGGGACGGGGGCAACAGGGCTGTGGGGTTGAGGGCGGCGTGCAGACGCTCGCAGGACAGACGTCACACGAGGGTCTCCGGGGGGCCGTGTTCAAGTGGGCTGGGGCTGCTGGCAGACGAGGAGAGAGAGAATGTCACCGCCGGGGATGAGTACCCGCCACCAGCAGGGGGCGGGCAGGGCGCGAGCTGAACCCGTGGGCGGATTTCATCAGAGCAGGAACTGCATCAGATTTCCACTCAGAATGACCTGTCCCAGGCCGGCTGCTCCCGCGGCCTTTGGAAAGCGCGGAAAACCTCCTCGGGCCTGCCCGACACGTGCGCAGGCAAGATCTCTCTTACACAAGGCCACACTGGCTCTTAAGACCAGCCAGATGCCCACGTGCCCTCTGTTAGGGACAGGGGCCGGGAGCCCCCCACCCGAGGGTCTCCTCGGCCTCAGGACGGCCCCGGGGAAAACTGCGCGGGCAGCTCCCTTCCCCCGGGAGGGGCCCTGCGCCCCGTGAGGCCAGGGGAAAGACAGACACTCTTCGCGCTCTTCCTGCCCCTCGCTCGGGTTCTCTGTTTGTTCAGATCTCTCCTTCCACAGCTTCGCTCTGCTTTCCCCCTGGCCCCTGTGGAGAATTCCAGACACGGGGAGAAAATTCCCAAAGCAAATGGTACCGCCCTGCACCCACGGGGTGGCTCTTTTCTTCCAAAGCCCCGCTAGTGCTCTGCAAAACTCCTGCGGCCTCACGCCCGGCTCCCAGAGCGGGCAGGAGACCTCGGGCTGTGGGTCCCCACGTGCTGGACGGAAACCCCAGCTGGCCATGTCATACCCTATGAGCAAGGCACCGGAGCTGCAAGGCCACGCACGTTTTTCCTCCCTTTCCGAAGGACACACCGCCACCCGCCCCCCCCCCCCGAGAGGCCCGGTTTCAGAATTCACAGCACAGACGCGAAGGCAGGTTTTGCACGCGGGAAGCACCGGGCACGCCGTCGGGCACAGGCGGATGCTGATCGACGTTCAGTGCGTGCCCACTGCTCGCGGGGGTCTGTCTGCCAGCCCCCCGGGGGCCACTCCAAGGGAGGGCGTGAGTGACTCGGATTTAATGCTCGCGGAGGAAGGCGGGGAGAGCACGCTGGGTGCGTTCTGTGTGCTGGCCTGTTTACGCCTGGCTCTGCCGCTGGAGAACCGGCAGGCGCCGAGAGCCCCGGGTAGAAGGGCACACGCCGAGGCCTTCTCTACAGGAGACACAGGGCTGCCGGCGCGCCGGGCACCGACAACCCTCGGCTGGGCCCCCCGCCGCCTCCCCCCGGCGCCGGCGCTGGCTCCACGTCACCGTTCAGGACAGCCCGTCCTCACGGGCAGGCTAGAGACGCAGTCCCGTGGATGTCAGAAACCGATGTCTCGCCATCGTCCGCGAGACATCAGCTCTCACTGACCAGAGGGCACTCGGCACCAGGCTTGCCCGGGCCGAATGCTCCGGACCTGGCCTTGACCTGCCTTCTCCCCGGGGCATTTTCGGCTCCCTCTCTGGCCCCGTGCGGAACCTGATAGAGGACACGGGCAGCCAGTTAATGAGTACACATCAGTGGATGTTCCCTACAAAACAAAGTTCAAAGGTGATGAGGCGCGGGGGGTGGGGGTGGGAGCACCCGATAGGAAGCCGTGGACAGTGCCTCCGAGCCTCTGCTGTCCAAAACCCCCTGGAGTCCGAGGCCTCTGGCCAGCGTAACCAAGGCACGCCCTGCCGCCGCCGCCCCTTCAGAGAGGTTCTAGGTCCACGGGGCTAAAAGACTGTTTCCATGCATGCCCCCTTCCGACTAAGATACACACCCCCCCAGCCGAGCCCCGTGTCCCTAAAGAGAACCAAGACCTGGAAGGACAGAGCCTCACTGCTGTGTGGTGCTTGTGAGTGGTCCCCGGTGTGAGCGGTGCGGACAACTTGGGGACAGGCGTCACATGTAGCAGGTGTACAGCCTCTCACCCGGGAGTCCCACCGACAGAGGTTTACCTAAGGACATAATTGCGGGTGGGAAACCGAACAACCGGGGCGAAAGGGGAGGAGGAGTTACATGTAGGACGAAACATCTGTGGGGAAAGGAGGCAGCCAGGAAAGAACAGGACTCCCTGAAATGGGACGGGGTCCTTGTCACGGGGGGGGGGGGGGGACCACACACATGCACACAACACAAATCCCTGTGGGGGGCGGGGGTGTCCAGAGCCGCCCGCAGAACACCTCGGTGGTCCCCTCCGCACAGCGGGGTTCCGGGCGGCTTTGACGTTCCTCTTGCACTTTTCCGCACTGTCCAATTCCTGACGAGAACCATGTAGCCTTCCCCCCCAAACAATAAAGTTGCATTTTTTTCACGCTCCGGAGGCAAGAGAGCACCCATCAGGCAGAGCACACGTCCCGGAAAATGTGCGCTCCGAGCGACCCTTCGCACTTGGGCCCACTTTCGTGCACAGGTTCACGCGGCCATTCCTGAGCTGCGCACCTACTATGGAAACACCGGGCCTACTGCGAGACGAAAATGGTTCTAACAGTTTACAGGAAACTGTTAACTTAAAACACTTCCCAAGTGTTTTCATGTACTGCCCCTGCCAGTCATCACAGGCCGGAAGCAGGTGCAGGAAACAGAATGCTACCCACTTGAGGAGGAGGAGAACGATCTAGAGAATTTATCTGCCTTGCCCGAGGTCACCTCAGCCAGAGGTCTGAGACTTAGATCTGGTCTGCCTCACGCCCACGTGGCCCAGTGGGGCCACGGCCGTTCAGATTCCACCAGATACAGAGGACGGACGGACAGCTGTCGGGGTGGGGGGAGTTGGGGACCTGGGGGGAAAGGTGAAGGGATTAAGCAAGTAACAAACAAACTCCTGGACACAGACAACAGCATGGGGATGACCAGAGGGGAGGGGGGCGGGGCGGTAGCAGAAGGCAAAGGGGGTGGGGGGTTGTGACGGAAGGAGACCTGACTTGGACTGGTGGACACACAGTATACTATACCGACGGTGGGCTATAGAATTGTGCCCCTGAAACTTACATAATCTTATTAACCAATGTCACCCCAGTAAATTCAATGAAAAAAAGTTTAAGGTACTGATTGGGCGTGCCCTGTGGTTTGGAGAACATTTGGAGTGACAGACACATGCAGGAGGTACCGTTCACCCTTCGACTCCACCGCACGCACGCCTGCTTGACGGTCTGTGCTCCCTGGGTTCACTTCCCCACCTCGAAGATACATAGAAACAGAGAGAAGGATCTGAAGTGTTTGCTTTGAAACAATTTAAAAGAAAACAAAGCAACCTCACACTCTTAAAACCTCTCCTCAAAAGCAGCAAAGAGTTACCAAATCATTTATGCAGACATCGACCAAAGCGGCCCTGCCCACGGGTTCATGTTAGGGACGGCCGTGAGGCTGGCTCTGCCACGGGTCACCGGGATGCCCGCGCTGCTGTCACCACCAGGTCCCTTTATAGTGCCCTGCCATGGACTGCATAACGTCTGGTTTTATTTACCGAACTACACAGGTTCAAAAAGTAAGCAACGACATTCCCATTTCACATTCATCAAAGACTTCTGCAACCACAGCTTTTTACTAGGATGACATTTAGGAAGTCACCCAGTTTCCTTGGAAAAAAGAGAACGTATGTAGAATTTTAGCCCTAAACATGGCAGCCCTGTCCAGGGCAAAGAGGTGCTGTCTTCTGTTTTCCGGGGTTAGGGATGCTGGGTTTCAAGCACCTGCGGCCTCTTCCCGGATCCCCGGGTGGGGGCACCGAGGGTCCCCCAGGCTCGGAACCACCGGTCTGCGCCGAGTAGGCAGACGGAAAACAACACAGTGCAAACTCCTCGCACAGACGCTGCTGCAAAGACTCTGCCTGAGACCAGGAGCAAGAGCGAGCCCGGAGCCAAAAGCTGCGTGAGGCAGAATGACGCGCATGGGCAGCCAGGAGGCAGATCCGGAGCGTCCCGGTCCTGGGGTGGCCAGAAAAGGGGCAAGAGGACACGCAGGCATTCCGTTCACGACGTTTTCCAGGAACGACCTATTTCACAAAACACCTACTGGCATGAACGCAAGTCGACCCCACCGCCCCTGACTCCGCGATCCCTCCTCCTCTCCCCCCTAAACGCTGGGTGAGTGCTGCTGCCCCAGTCACAGGGCGAGAGGAGCAGCCCAGTTCAATGTCCTGGCCCCGAGTGCCTACCGTCTCGTTTCCATAGCTTCCCCTCCGAGTTCTATAATCATTAACCCCCGCTCAGAATGGAATCCTACGACAACAAGACCCCACTTCGCGAATATGAATTCGAAAACTAGAACTCTGGATTGAAAAGGAAAAAAAAAGAAAACTAGTTCAAAAGCTGTTAGGCAACTAAGCTCATAATCCTGCAGGTGGGTGGGTGTCAGAGCGTAACTCCACACCTGCTGCCGCTGAGCCAGGGGCCCGCCCGCATTCTCAGGTGACTCCCGCCCTGCCGGACAGGACAGCACCTTCCCTTCCCGGGGCCACTGTTTCAGGGGGTGGGGCCGGTTGCACAACCACAGCCCTTCACCCACATTCTTCACTGGAAGAATATAATTTTTCTGGAACAGCCTCCTGTTTTGACAGCACCTGCCAGACGTACACCTTTCCTTAAAATCTCCCATTAGCACTCAGCGACCTCAGGGGCCACAGAGAGAAGGCCGCTGCCCACCCTGCCACGTGCTGCTGTAGGAGCTTGCGCTTCACTGCACGGGTCACGTGCCCTCACGTGCCCGAGTCCGTGTTGGGCATTCGGCCAGCCTTATTTGGTTTCTCACCATGGCCCCATGAAGCTGGCACAGTTATCATCTTCCCAGTTTACCTTCAATGAGGGATCCGAGGCCCAGAGAGCGTGGTCAGCAGACCGGACGCCCCTGAATCCACTGCACTGTGTGTCTTCTCAACGTGAGTGCAGACATGCCTGCAAACCTATGGTGTTCTGGAAGGGGCCGAGGAAACCGCGCGGTCCACGTGGATGAGTGAGTTCATGGTATAAGGAGCTCTCGCCCATGGTTAAAAGTTCGTCTTAGAGGCAGGAAGCCTCCTCCCCGCAAAACCTTTCATATTTGGGTGAATTAGAGAAAACAGTATTCTCCAGTTAACACACAAGGAAAGCTTCATGAATTTCTGGAGCTTTAAAATGGTGGAAGAAAGTGGGTGGGGTGCGGGGGAAGAGACAGAACCTGTGGGCTTTCTCTTTCAAAAATATGGATGAGATGCACAGCGCTATAAGCAGCAGGTGCTTGTTAATTTGCTATAATTGTTAGTTATCAAATATCAGTGGTAGACTCGTTTCACTGAATTTTACTGGGGAGGCATTCCCCCCAAGCCACTTTCAAAGACAGGCACCGACCGAGGCACGGGCCTGGTCGCTCAGGCCATCAGCACATCATCCAGATACGCCGAGATTGGTGGTTTGATCCCCGGCCAGGGCACATACAAGAACAAAAACTAGATGGAACAATAAACAGATGTTTCTTTCTCTCTCAAAAAAAAAAAAATCAGTGAAGACAGACTACTGAAAACTGAGAAAGATAAAGGAGTCTGTTGTCAGCTGGCTCATGGAAGGGTTTGCTCACGTCTCTTCCAGTCTTACTCCAGTCTTACTGTTACAAAGAAAACGTTATACAATTCCCCCTTCCTGCCTCGTAAGAATGTAACAGTAAATGGTTTATCGTCAAGTTCAATAATCTTATTATCTCCTTCTGAGAAATTTACCCTGAAAAGTTATGCAAAATACATTTTATGGCTGGGAATGATGTCCCCCCCCCCCACCCCGGGGACATTTGGCACTAACTGGGGACATTTTTGGGTTGGCACAATTGGGGGAGGGGTGCTTCTGACATCTGGTGGGGGAAGACCAGGGAGGCTCCTATACAAGACACAAAAAGAGAAAGGACAAATGCTTTATAACATAATCTATTAATCTTTTATAAATGCTATTCTTGGGGAAGGAGGGAGGAAGAGAGGGAGAGAAACACTGATGTGTGAGAAGCACATTGACTGGTTGCCTCTCAGTCGCCCTCAACTGGGGACCCGGGCCCGCAACCCGGCCATGTGCCCTGACTGGGAATCAAACCTGCGACCTTTGGATTTGCAGGGCGGTACGCCATCTCCTGAGCCACACCAGCCAGGGCAAAATGCTCTTCTCTTTAATAGACACAAATAAAGAAAGGACACACTGGATCTTAAAACTGCAGAATTCCTGACACCATGGGGGTGGGGTGGTGAGAGAAAGAGCTCGGAGCAGACATTTCGGGTCCATCACACCTAGTGTTATACTCAGGGTCTTTAGTTCAGGAAACTCCAATGGCAAATAAGCTCTGTAGAGTTCAGCAGAAGGGACGGGACGGATCAGATGTGACTCCCAACTAGAAAACCACTCCTAACTAAATCGGGGCACTATTTTATCTTCTGGCACTCGGCGGAATGACAAGTTCTTGGTAAAATATCTTTCTGATAAACATCAACTCCAACCTTTTCAAAAAGTTTTTTTTTTTTAATGCTCTGCAAAACAAAAGTCCCTGGATGGAAACTGGGGTCCAGCTGAGGCCAGGCCTCTGTCAGTTACCCCTCCAAACCGCGTGAAGAGCTCCCACCGCTAAGCATTCCCTCTTCCTGTCCGGGGAACTGCGGAAAGTGAATGTTAGGATTTGTGACTCAGACTCCCTCCCCCACAGTGATAAAACACCCCCAGAGGCAGCAAAGAAAAGCCCCTTAAATTTCATTGCAAAAATGACAACCTAAAGACTCTTAGCAAAGGAATCTTTTCCCTGAAGTTAGGCAACGTTTTTACAACGTCTAAAGCTACTTTAGGATGGAGTCCCACTAGCAGCGCTTTTAGTCCCGTCCTCCCTCCGGTCTTCACCAAGGCCAGCCACACACCCACGCTCGGTCCCAGGAGTCCAGCTCGGCACCGCCGCACTGCAAAGTCCTCATCCCGTGAGTTCACGATCGCCAGGGCAGTGTGGGCGGAGATCCTGGGGTAGGCCTCGGGGTGCTGCCCATACACCCGACCTCTGAGCGACCTCACGGTCCTATCTAGGGGGACCCCACAGCTCACGAGGTGGGGGAGGAAGGGACTCCAACCGGCACCTTTTAGGAATCCCCTCCCGCAATATGAAGCGGGACAACCCCCACCCCAGATGGAGACCCGCTCTTTGCAAACTCAGGGAAAAGAAGTATCTTTCGAAACCCTTCCGTGTAGCTGTGCCCTCAGCCAGGGCAGCCCATCCAGCCGGAATTTCCTACCAAGTGCTGGGTGTGCCCCGGTCCCATACGCCCGCGCAGAGGCTCCCACGGCAGCGCCTGCCCCACCAGGGCTCCGCCGGCGCGGCGCGGCGCGGCGCGGGCCTGTGCGCCTCCGGTCGCCCCCCGGTGGGGACGTCCGGGTGCGCAGACGCGGGGAACGCTCCCTGGGGCGCACCCGCGGGCCCGCAGACTCAGTGTGCACAGAGACGTGTGCAGGCGCGGAGACGGCGCCCCCAGGTGTGCGGAACTCGGTGAGCAAGGTCAGGAGCACGCGCAGAGCCCCGCACGGCAGGTCCCAGCGGGGGACCTCCACACCCCGGTCCGCGGAGCGCTTTGCCGACTCACCTCCTCCAAGAATTTCGTCAGATCGTACACTTTGTTATGCAGGATAAGCCAGGTGCTCTTGCTGTGGTTGTGCTTCTGGATCTCTTCCAAGGTGTAGTACGTGACGGCCTTATCTGACGCCTCGGCCATTTCGGAAGGCAGAGAGTTGCACCCCTATACACACCAGTGGAGCCGGGAGGAGCACAGCAGGCGTCTCCACTACCCAGGGCCCGGGCATTCCCCTAGTCCCGGCTGGGGCTCCCGGGGCTGGACAACCAGCCCCAGGGAGGGGGGCGGCTTCCTGAGGGCCCCCGATGATTGGCCAGAGCCCGTGTCACTCAAGGGACCCGCCCTCGACCTCCATTTTATACCAACCCCAGTGCGCCCCGCCCAAAGTGGATGTTGATTGGCTGAAGCAGCTGCCTAGCGTGCTCGAGGCGGGGCGTGGCGGGTCCTCTGGCGCCTGCGCAGAAGAAGGGAAGGTGGCCGGGTGTTGACCGGGTGTTAGGGTTGCACACGCGTGCGGGAAGGACGCGGACCCTGCGCGGTGGTCCATAGGGGCTAGCGCATAGTCCACTCTGTGCAGGGCAGCGTCCGCACGTCAGAATCGCCGCATTTCCCAATCAAGTCATATCAGCCGGACCGGGACGCTAATTTCTAACAGTCTTCGCTGCAAGTCACAAGAGTAAATTGTTAGCGTTGCGTGAGACACAGACGAGCCTTGTGGACTTCAGAACGTTAACCCGGGTGGAACTGCGTGCTGCCCGGAACAAACTGTCACTGCAGTGTCTGCCCCGGATGGCTCCGTTCTCACGGGAAAAACAAACCCGTGGGAATTGTTATAAAAAGTAAAGACGTTCTGGTTATTTCTGTATCCCCAAAGCAGTTCGTTGTTGACCACTGGCCAGGCGAGCTCTAGCATTAGCATCTTTGCCTTATGTCAACAGCGTATTGTTAAGGTGCGCCCTAAATGATGGACAGCACTTGGAATAAAACCTGGAAGAGCACCTCCCCAGCAGGCATAGGAAGACTTGCAAATGTTTGAGAAAAACAAAGCGGAAGAGTTCCAGCATGTTAAAGAATCACCTGATATTTGTCAAGGCCCTTTTCAGCGATGGTAATTAACTCCAAAAGAACCACGCAGCAGGGTGCACACTAGGCCATCTTCCCGAGGAAGATGAGCACAGTTCTTCCGCATTTGGGTGCTGGGTGTTAGTGCCCACCCCGACACTAACTCCTCCATAGCAATGCATGGCCATGAAGAGGAAAACAGTTTCCCAAGTAGTCCAGGTTTTCTTCAGCCTTTTCAAATGGTGGAATACACTGATTTTCAAATACCGAACCAGCCTTGCACCTTGGGAATGAACCCCACTCGTTTATGGTATATCATAATTTCCTGTATTAATGAAGTGTACGTTGAGTTTTTGCATCTATATTTATGAGATAGTGTGTAGATTTCTGTTTACACTTACATTTGTCTGGTTTGGGTATCAGAGTAATACTGCTTCATAGAATGATTTGAGAAGTTCCCCTTTTCTATTTTTCTGGAAAAGATTACGTACAATTGGTGTTATTCTTTAAAAGTACGGTAGAAGTATCCAGTGAAACCAAATAGGACCGCAGATCTCTTCTTCAGGAAGTTTTACATTTTAATTTGCATATAACAGCTATGGGACTATTCGGATTGTGTTTCGTTATGGGTAAGCTGTGGTAATGCGTGCTTTTTGAGAAGTTGGCCCATTTCGTTTAAATTGTTAAATCTAGCCTCTTGCTGTTTACAGGGTCTGTAGTGAAATCCTGTTTGATTCCCCATGCCAGTAATTTGTGACTTCTACTTTTTGTTGTCAGCTTTGCTAGAGGTTGTCAGTTTTATTGATATTTCCAAAGGGCCGGGTTTTTTTTTTTCTTGAATTTTTCTGTCATTTTCTTTTTTTCAATGTCACTGATTTCTGTTCATTATATTCTTCCTTCTGTTTGCCTTGTTTTTTTCTCCCCCAGCCCCACCCCCGTTTCCTCAGGTGTTAAGTTTATTGATTTGAAACTTTTTCTCCTTTCTAATGTTTGTGTTTAATGTTATAATTTTCCAATATGTTTTTAAAATGGTAGACCAAAATTATACTATTTTCCTAACCATTGTCAGGACTGCTAAATTGAAGCGATCACCGACCGGCAGTGACCGCAGAACGCTGTGGATGACTTGTCGACATGCGAGAAAAGCATACACAGACAACCAGGTCCTGTGGGGAAGTAGAAACGAAATGGCCACTATCTCGGGTGGGGAGAGTGCCCCGTTCCCCCTCCGAGAGGCTTTTTATTGGTTTCGTTTGCATAAGAATTCAGGTACAGCTCATTACTCATTGCTAGGAAGTAAGGATCAAACAATAGATAACAAGGAAGTCTGAGGGCCTATTTTGAGTCAGGGTCAAAGAGCTGTAAAACTTTGAGGAACAAACTTACTTCTTCCTTGGACCCTTATCATTCAACTGAGAGCATTCTAAACAAAGCAAGTTTCACTGGATCTTACATATTCTTTCTTAGGCCTGATCACTGGGGGAACCTGCCCTTTTCAGCACAGGGCTGCACCACCCTCTGTCATTGTTTCAGGCTTAGGTGGAGCAAGGGAAGTGAGGCAGCCAAGGGATAAGGAGATTTTCTCCCAGACGATGAGGACTCAGGCTATATCAAAGCCAAGGAGCGAGGATCCATCACCCCCTTTTGCTGCAGCCCCCAAAGTCCTTCCTTGGGGGCCTCCCACATGATCGTGCCTGTCTTAGGTCATTCCCCCCTTGGGGAATCTTACCTATCATTGGCTAACCGACCACGCATTGGGGTTCAGTTATGAATGAAGCAACAGAAGCAGCACTCCTGCAGGGAGATAAGCTTTGGTCTCTTTGCTGGCTTACGGTCCAAGGCCACTCCCTCAGACTTAGCTTTGGAGGGGGTTACAGCTTCTGATACCAGGCAGGGCGGTCCCCAACACTAAATCACCCAAGACTTAGACCAAAGCAATGTGTCTCTTAACTGGATGGCTTATCTCTGCAATCCAATGTCAAGACTGTTTCAGATTTCAGTCCCACTTCCAAATAGCTCTGGAAGTGGTTAAAAACAAAACATTGGTGCCCGTGACCTGGATTCTCTCAGGTGTGACTTATCAGATGCATGACTAGGAGCCAGACGGTGAACGATTCTAAACAACTGCTTATAAAATGCTTAGCACAGGGGCCAGCACATAGAGAGCAATGAGCAGATTTTAGCTAGTTCTCAGGTTATTCTTTTTACTCAACAAGATTTCCTTATTCTAAAACCCAGGTATGAGGAAGCATCCTATCTGGCAGGTGCTCCAAGCAGAAGTAAATCTAGGCAAATTTAGAAACAAACAAACCTGATAAATTAAAGGAACACAAATACCTCCAGATTCTTCCTCACTTCCCCTCCAGCAAATGTGATAAACATTTGAAACACTAACTCTACTCCTAAAGCTACTTAAATAAAAATATACTGTAAAATGTACTGTCTTCTGTTCTAATAAAAGACAAAAATAAGCAAACATTATTAGATTTTAAAACTTCTTTTCTAATTCTTTATGCCCCTTGTACACAAGACTTACCTGAGTGGCTCTCTCCTGCCCCTTTAGGTAAATAGTTACCTTTGCCATTATACAGTTACAACCACAGAAAGGTGGTTCCCTCAAGGAATGGGCACTTCTACAAAGAAGGACTCCAATTCAAATAACTACACAGATAATTTGCATTATGTGCCAAGGTTGCAGGTTTGATCCCTAATCAGGGCACATACAAGAATCAACCTATGATGAATATATAAGTGGAACAAGAAATTGATGTTCCTCTCTTTCTCCCTTTCCCTCTCTCTCTAAAACCAATTTGCATTTATACTCACATTCATGTCTCTTAAAAATCACGTTACCATAGGTTATCTTTATCCTCTCCAAAATCCCTCTCTCTCTCCAGCAAAGGCATAATGGCCACGGGAATAAGACGGTATCTTCAGACCAAAAACTGAAGCAGACAAGTCCAGGAAATACAACAGAATTTATTGCAGGGTAAGGTGCTTACAGGAACTAGGTCCGAGCAGACAACCCAGAGGGCCTGCAGAAATTATCCTGCACTACAGACTCCTGTGACTGTGCTTTTCCAATACTGTAACTCAGGTACCAGTGACCAACAAGACAATGGGACAAAGAGCGCAGCAGTGCCAGGGGCCTTGTGATAGATACTTGTCTGTAACTGATACTATCACCAGTCTGATATTTATCTCAGTTGTTCTGGCATTCAGCCTAACAACAATATTCATGGCTACATTTTAAGGCACAAGTACTCGTTCACCAATTAGAAGGTTTTCTTTTTTTTCAAAATTTAAATGATTTATTTTTCAATTACAGTTTGACTAGAAGGCTTCGATATATGCTTGCTATGGAAAATGAGGTTGGTCAAAGGTCACAGCATGAAACCTCAAAATGAAATGAGATCTGGGACACCGAGATGGAGCTGTCTCTGGCTGCAGCTTCATCCCCTTCCTTCCCCTGAGTCCGCCCATTACTGGTGTCCCTCCCTGCCACCCACCACCACCCAGCTCTCCTCCGGCTCCGGCAGAAATGTGTGTAACAGCCCTTTGTTTTCCTACAGCAGGGCCAGGGTATTCAAATGAACCAAGTACAACGATTTTAGAGCCCGACATAGTTTTTTCACCTTTGCCAAATGAAGCGGTGAGGCCAGTTCAGTGAAGCCCCTCTGACTCTCACAGCTCCCGAAGTGACTGCGAGGTGCACTCCCAGTGAGGACCCTTTTCGAAACCTGTCCTTCTGAGTCCCAGCCTGCCTGTGTGTGCTGGAGGACAGCTGAGAACAGTCTACCCATAATGCAATCTCAGACCTCCAACTGCTCAGCGTCCAGGCCAGGGTGCATGCTGACCTGCCCCAGCCCCCGCCTGGGGCTTGTCACCATGGTTCCAGTTTCCTGTCTACAGATCTGGCACTTCCCCAGGTCACCTTTCTGGGAAAAGGCCTTCATTTTCACAGGGTCTTGCCCAATCACAAAATATGACCTAATCTTCATAAAAGAGACTCATGCAGTCAAACTGGTGTGTGGAATCCTTAAGGGGATTCTTTGAATGACTGGGTGAGGTAACAGGAAACATGAAGAACTCGTTCACCTGGAAAAGTGATGCCTCTTCATGACTTTTGTGCTTTTTTTTTCTGTGTCTGTGTCTTACTCTAATTGGTTTATAAGAGTTCTTTATGTAATTAGATTTGTAGATTATACATGAGAAAATATCTTCTCCCAATCTGTACCCTGTATCTTCACTTTCTTTGTTTTACTTTTGGAAAACAAGTTTTTTCCAAAAAACCATTTATTATATAAAAGTTCAAACATATACAAAGCAGAGAGGATAGTATGTATAATGCATAAAAGCCCAGGTGATAATATGAACCCTAACTCATTTTCCACAATTATCAAAATGGGGCCAATTTTGTTTCTTCTTTATCACCACCCTCATCTCCTCCGCAGTCATTCTAAAGCAATTTCCAGTTTTATAGTTTCATCCATAAATACTATTTCAACATATGTCTATAAGATAAAGATCTTATCAATATTATCAAAGTACTATTCCCATCTATAAAATAATTTATTAGTACAATAGTCATATACAATCAATGTATTTATTTAGTCAATAAATACAATAATTTATTGTACAATATTAGTACAATATATGCAAGCTTTTGTTTCATACCCGTCTTTTTAGAGTATGTTTATTCAAATAGAGATGGAAATAAGGCCCATGTGTTTCACCTTTTATGTGACTAGAATTGGACTATTTAGTCCTTGAATGTTTGGTGACGTGAGCATATTTAAAAACTGCAAATGTCTTTTGCCTTTAATTCTGCCTTGTTAAAATTATTGAAACCACCCTGGGTGGTGTAGCTCAGTGGATTGGGTGCGGGCTGCGAACCAAAGCATCGCAGTCTCGATTCCCAGTCAGGGCACATGCCTGGTTTGCAGGCTACCGCTCCCAGCAACCGCACATTGATGTTTCTCTCTCTCTCTATCTCCCTCCCTTCCCTCTCTAAAAATAAATAAATAAAATCTTTAAAAAAATTATTGAAACCAAAGGCCGTAAGTTTGATAGCAAAGACATTCAGAACATGAAGTATTGCCATGTGCTTTTCAAAATGAAGAACAGTTGGGTTTACACTTATTTCAACAGATAAGAAAGGCTAGTGGATATCTCCAGTTATCATATAATTTAACTTGAATTAATATTTATTTTTTAGCTTGTCTTCATACAGTTTTTCCCTATGTAAATATACCAGGTAGGATAAAGAGCTTTTCTGTAATCTTCAGAGGTTGGTTTTAATAATTCCAGTGACTACTGACATAAAACCTTCAGACTATACGTGTTAAGTTTAGGACACTAAATTCGTTGGAATGGTTGTTTCAGAGTATTGTACTTTGTTCACTTACTGTTGTTTTGTCATAGGAGGCTGATTTTGCTCACCAACGTTTTGCTGATTAATCACTTACTATAATCTCCTCAACTGTGGTTACACGTAACTGTAACAATAGGTAACTACTGAGCACTTTTTAACTGAGTTAGCAGGGTATCTAAAAACCTTCCTCTTTGCCGAAATTGATTTTGCAAATAAACTAAGTAAATTACTCTTACACTGTAAATCAAACATTAAACACAATACAAAATCTCACTCTTTCGCAACATACCTGCTGCTGCCTGGCAAGATGTAAAGCTAAAAAGTATCACCCCTTCTCTTACTGAATAAAAACTGGCTGACGTTCCACCACGAGGTTCCCCCTGCCACCTCCCTACAATGACACTGGCGTCTCCTAGGACTCAACGTTTGGACTTCTCCTGGGCCCACGCTCACTGCCTTGCAGATACGACCTGGTCTCATAGTTTTAAATGTGCTCTGTTGTCGCTACACCCCGATCTTTCCCCTTCACTTCTCAAGGTCAACACGTCCAGGCACGAATGCCTCCCGACATTCGTCCGCAGACGCGGTCCTCCCAGTCTTCCCCTTCTCAGTTGAAGGCAATCCTTCCAAGTCGTTAGTACAAAATCCTTGGAGTCAGGCCCGCCTCCTCCCTCTCTGACGCCACAGGAACCACACCCCGAGTCCATCAGATCCAGCTTCAGAGCCCCTTCACAGCCCCCGTCATCCCACTGCCTCCCTGCTGCCACTGCCTCCCTGCCGCCACTGCCTCCCAGGCCGCACTGTCACCCTCGCCCTCCCGGGGAACCGCCGCTGCCTTCCCGGCCCTCTGTCCGCTGCAGTCTGCTCCCCGCGCAGCAGAGCTTGCCAAGCCCGACCCGGTTCCTCTGCACCCTGTAACCGGTCTGGCCTCACGCTGCTTCTTCTCTTTCCAGCTCTGCTCGGGCCAGCTGCTCGCCCACCCTCCAGTCTGTGTGTGTGCTAGGCCCTCCCTTGCAACGTCCTCCCCCAACGCCCCACGGTCACCGCCGCCTCCTCCCCCGAGTCCAGCCTATCACCTGCTGCACGATGCACGCCGAATTCCCTAACGGCGTCTCCCCACACTCCCTGCCTCCTTTTCCCGCTTTACTTTCCTCCAAAGCACCCGTCGCCATCTACCACACTCATATTGTGCTCATTTGTCTTATTATTTGTCCTTGACCTCCAGTAAAATGTACACCCCATGAATGCAGGGAATGGTGTTTGCTTAATGCTCTATCACTCATTCCTAGAAAAGCTCCCAAACACAGCAGACGCCGAGTAAAACGCGTCAGCAGAAGGAGAGGCGCCTGTACTGGCGCCCCGTTCAAGCCACGGGGCAGGGCGTTCCCATCGTGGCCCATCAGCCACCGCAGGTCCGGGCCGAGGTTCCCGCAGAGAAGAGCCGGTGTGGCACCAACGGGCCTGGCCAGGGCCCTTGGCATCCTCGAAGGAGAGATCAGCTGCATCTGCGCGGCAGGGACCCTGGGGAGCCGCAGGCGCCGTAGCCCTGCGCTCCTGGTGCTGGCGGGCAGCGCGGACTCAGATGCCCAAGTCCACCCTGAGCGGCATTACAGGGCGGGCCAGCAGCACGTGGTGCGAGCAGCGTGCTGGGAGCTCCGGGGCATGCTGGGATTGCAGGGCGTGTCTAGAGAGCTGGTGCGCGGGGCATGCTGGGGTGGCAGGGCGTGTCTGGAGAGCTGGAGCACGGGGCGTGCTGGGGTTGCAGGGCAGGATTGCAGGGCCAGCCCGAAGCAAGTGGTGCGCGGGGCATGCTGGCAGTGGCGCCCTAGACCAGCAGGGAGGTCGCAGAGGAGCGAGGAGCAGCGGGCTGCGGTGCCACCGAGGTGAGGACGGAGGGGGACCTCTGCTAAGGGGGCCGAGCGCGAAGAGCGCGAGGAGGAGGAGGCCTCCGCAGCCCTGCCGCCTGCCCACAGCTTCCGCCCGCCCACAGCTTTCTCAGGCGAAGGAGCAGGCCCGCGCCCCAGCCTCAGGAGGCGTCAGCTCGACGGCCTCGCTTTGGGTTTTCAGGCTCGTACTTCAGTGGTCGGGATGCAGCCCAGTGGGGAGGGGACTCGGCCGTGTCTACGCCAGGCGGGGGTGCAGCGTGCACGGCCCTGACCCCGGCACTTTGCATGGAGGTGGGCGCGCGCCACCTGTGGCTGTGGGCCGGAGAGCGCGCATTCGGGCGGCCCTCGGTCTGGCTTTCGGGGCGTCTCACTTGTCGGTAGGTGACCGTCACCCTGGAAACAGCCTGTTTAAACTGAGGAAAGGCCAGGGGTGCTGCCGCCCAACCCCGTGCCGCCACCTTCGGTGCAAAAGGGAGGCGCAGAAGGGAGAGAGAGGAGCCTGCGGCACTTCCGGTCGGAGCTGTTCCCGCGGCGGGAAGAAAGGCCGGAAGTGGCTCCCACTGAACAAGGTCCGGGTCCGCCCCGCGAGGCGTTGGGCTCTGAGGCCCGGCGCTAGAACTCGGGGGGCCCCTGTGCTTGCCGTGGAGCTGTCGCCGGAACCGTGAGTGCACGCTTCGTCCAGACCCCGGATGTGGACGAAGCTGGCGCCCGGGTCCTGAGCCTTTCATCCCGTCTCTCTCGTCCGCTCTCGGGAACGGGGGCGACCCTTCCGTCTTCACGCTGGGCGAATTATGACCCCGGAAAGTGTTTAAAGGTGGTGCTACACAAGCGAAGGAAAGCCGTCCCGGCCTGTTCCCGAACAGATCCCTGTTGCGTGCGTGCAGTTTCCTGATCAGCCTCTGGCGGTCGGCAGCGTTTGCTGGGGAAATGAGATAGAAAGTAATTTCAGGAGGAAAGGGGTTTCAGAAATAAAAGTGACGTCGCAGGTGTTGGCCCACAATCACGTGACCCGTTTTCTTTAAAAGACGCCGAGTTGCGCCTCGGGGCCCAGGCCGTCATCGGTTCCGTGCTGGATGTTGTTTTCTCGTTCATGGTCGCTGCCTTCCACTGAAACGCGTCCCAGGATGTGACTTCGGGCGAAACTGCGAGGGAGGTTGTGTTTGCCTGGCATTTCCACGGGAGAGCGTGGAAATGCGAGAAGGAAGGAGTGTTTTCACTTTTAGTCTCGGAAATGATTGGGTCGTGAATACTTCGTGCGAGTTCGCTTGTTTGCTGCTCTGAGAGCACTTGCTGAACAGCCCAGTGGTTTTCCGCCAGTGAGAGATCGATGGGAACTTCAAACACTGGTTCTTGAGCAGCAGGGCAGTGCCTGAGGGAGGCTCCGACTCCTTCCCGAGATGGGACTTGGGCCTGGTGAGCCTCCAGATGCCGGTCGACGTGGGATCGCTTTTCTTGTTAAAGAGAGAAAATATGTCCATGTCAAAAAATCTGGAGAACTGGAATCCCACTTTTATTCTGTGTGGTATTTGTGCTCGTTAGAAAAGTGGAGCTATGGCAGAGAGCTGAACAAGCAGCACTGCTCCCTCTCTGGCCCCTCCCCTGCATATAGCACCACGACCCAGCCACGTGGGTTGCCCTCCCTGGTGAATGCCTAAGGCTCTGCCCCTTACTACCTAACAGGTGCTGCAGAGGCAAAAATAAAGAAACAGAAATGGCCCAAATGAAAGAACGGGTCAAAGCTCTGGAAAAAATACAATTAAACGAGTAAGAGATAGCCAACCTATCAGATGCACAGTTCAAAACACTGGTAATCAGGATGCTCACAGAATTGGTTGAGTATGGTCGCAAAATAGAGGAAGAAGTGAAGGTTATGAAAAGTGA
Organism: Phyllostomus hastatus; assembly: GCF_019186645.2. NCBI lineage: Eukaryota > Metazoa > Chordata > Mammalia > Chiroptera > Phyllostomidae > Phyllostomus > Phyllostomus hastatus. The sequence continues at coordinate 55,063,000 of NW_025333960.1, forward strand.
AATAAAGGAAAATGTACAGGGAACCAACAGTGACAGGAAGGAAACCGGTACTCGAATCAACAATATGGAGCAAAAGGAAGAAATAAACATTCAACCAGAACAGAATGAAGAAATAAGAATTCAAGAAAATGAGGAGAGGCTTAGGACCCTCTGGGACAACTTTAACATTTCAACATCTGAATTATCGTGGCGCCAGAAGGAGAAGAGGAAGAGCAAGAAATTGAAAACTTATTTGAACAAATAATGAAGGGGAACTTCCCCAATTTGGCAAAGGAAATAAACTTCCAGGAAGTCCAAGAAGCTGGACCCAAGGAAGCACACATCAAAGCACATCAAAATTCCATTACCCAAGATCAAAGATAAGGAGAGAATCTTAAAAGCAACAAGAAAAAAGGAGACAGTTACCTACAAAGGAGTTCCTATCAGGCTATCAGCTGACTTCTCAAAAGAAACCTTAAAGGTAAAAAGGGGCTGGAAAGTATTATTCCAAGTCATGAAAGGCAAGAACATTTATCTAAGATTGCTCTATCCAGCAAAGCTTTTGTTTAGAATGGACAAAGGGCAGATCAAGTGTTTCCCAGATAAGTTCAAGTTAAAGGAGTTCACCGCCACCAAGCCCTTATTACATGAAATGTTAAAGGGACTTTAAGAAAAAGATCAAAATGATCAACAGTAAAATGCTAACAAACTCACACCTATCAACAGCCAAACCTAAAAACAAAAACAAACACAAAGTAAGCAAACAACTAGAACAGGAACAGAATCACAGAAATGGAGATCACATGGAGGGTTATCAGCAGGGGAGGTGGAGAAAATGGGAAAAGGTACAGGGAATAAGAAGCATAAATGGTAGGTAGAAAATAAGGGGAGCTTCCGAATACTATAGGAAATGTAGAAGCCAAAGAATTTATATGTATGACTGATGGACATGAACTAAAGGGAGGGAATGCAGGGGGAAGGAGGTGGGCAGCATGCAGGGGAATAAAGGGGAGAAAAAATGGGACAACTGTAATAGCATAATCAGTAACATTTAAAAAACAGAAAAGTGGAGATTAAATTCCAGTTTTTCTGTAAAGTAGTATATAAGGTAGACTTCAAAGGTACATCCTGTGAGTTTTCAGCTGTAAAATGTGTCCCTAGTAGAAGTTTTACAGCCATATAATTAGTGGAAAAGGAAACTAGATAATTTAGAGATTCAGTAAATATTTTCTGTAAAATGATGAAAAATGTATTCCTTAAGCTTGAATTACTTTTCGGGGGTAACCTGAAATAGCAGAACACTTTACTATACATTTTGATTTTTAAAAAATTATTATTGGTATAGGAAAGATCAAAATGAAACCTTAAGAACAGCCAGGAACTTTAGGAGGACTTTATTCAATAGAGTCAGCATGATAGAAATGTATCTAGTACCTAGAGCAGAGTAGGTATTTAATGGACAGTGCTGTTTTTATTATTATTATTTGTACTCAAATTATTCAATTTGTGGTATAAAACCAGATTTGAAATTCCAAATTATATATTTGAGGTGATAAAAGTGTTCTAAAATGTATTGTAATGGTCGCATAACTCAGTAAATAGAACAAAAACCATTCAACTGTACACTTTTAATGAGTGACTTGTATGTCACGTGAATTATATCTGAAAACACGTACCAAAAGAATTCTAGGTTATTAGAGAGCCTTAGAGATAAAATGGCAGTGATATTTAACTGCTGGAGTTTGCTAATTTGTTTTTATTACCTAATTCCAACACAATACCAAATACCCTGATGAGCTGGTGCTGCAACCCTGTTGGTAGGATGGTTTACTAACTTTTTATTGCTGGGCGATTGTTCTAGAGGCCTGGGGGCCGAGATGTCCGGCGGACAGGAAGAGATGAGCAACCCCAGGCTGCAGTCGCTGTTCTTCGTCACCGTCCCAGACTTGCGGAGCCTCTGTGCCGTCAGGGTGACACTGCGCCCCCTGGGGGCAGACGCCGCGGTCAGGAGCACGCAGCTGAAGGTGTGCAGGTGAGACGTACGTTCTGCTACGGCACTGCCCAGAGTTTCTGAGACCTGTAAGAGCTGTTTTGAAACAAAATACTCCTTCACTCATTCTGTGTATATAATTGTGAAACAAATTCAGTTTTGTTCCGCGCAGGTCCAGAGGATTACATTTAGGGAAGGACTTAAAATACTTGAGGTAGACTGTCTCACTGTTGAGTTGTTATATTTATGACTTCTTGTGTGAACTTTTTCAAAAAAGATTTTATTTATTTTTAGGCAGAGGGGAAAAGAGGAAAAAGGGGAGAGAAACATCAATGTGTGGTTGCCCCTCACACGCCCCCCACTGGGGACCTGGCCCCCAACCCAGGCCTGTGCCCTGAGTGGGAATTGAACCAGCGACCTTTGGTTCGCAGGCTGGTGCTCAGTCCACTGAGCCACACCAGCCAAGTTGTGTGAACTTTTTAATTTCAAGTTTTTATAGACACTGATGACTTAAATCAGGCTCCCCAAAACTTAATAGTAGTAGTTAATAAATACTGAGTACTTTCTGTTTATGAGGCACTTTAAAAGATACTGTGAACATTGTAGAGTAATATGATTTCTTAACATTCAGGTCAGTATAAGAGTATTTCTGAAGAGCATTTTTCCAAGAATGCTATTGAAATACCCATTCCAAGACAAGTCTTTGAAAAGCAGCTGAGTTGAGGACCCACCACGTGTTAGTCCCTTACCTGATTGAGGCGGTCAGAGGAAGACTCTGAGAATACGTGGTGGGATTCTACCTGTAGCTTAACTTCTTGGAGACGAACAGACACTTCTGAGACAGCTAGGAGTCAGAAATAAGAAAGACACGTGGGTGTCCTCCATTTTCTCTTATTCACAAGACTTTTTTCTCCCCGTTGTACATATTTCCACCCAGGGGCACCCAGGGGCCCGTCCCCTTCCTGCTAACGTGCGGCGTGATAGCAGTTTCCTGTGACCCCTTGGGAGACACGCAGATAGAACATCTGTACGTGCGGTTTTCTGCCGTGCGCTCTCAAATCGAAGGAGACCATGGCCACAGTGCGGGGGGCTGTCGCTGGTCCTCCTGGTGGCTGAGCGGCTGAGACAAGGGCAGGCCCTGCAGAACCAAGCGCCCGCCGCACCAGGGAAGAGGGGGCTGCCAGGGGCACTCTCAACAGCCCTTTGCGAGGTGCCCCCCCCAAAAAAAAGAATTCTCAGGGTTCTTAACACGTGTTTCCTTGAGGATTAGTAATTTGGAAAATTTTTATATTTCCAACTCTGTTCCTTTTTGTGTTTTTCCCACCTTCTCTGAAGCAAAATTATTGATGATCATTTCAATTGTGGTAATTTTTGTTCTAAGTTCATTTGGCCCTTGAATGCTAAACTAAAACCATTAATGCCATTCTGGCTTGGGAAAAAATTCATTTTTGCAGGAAAAGAATCTAGTCAATAGTTCTAACGTTCAAATAGTTGATAATTTTTCTGATAGTTGAATCATTAGACTGCCCCCGCCCCGCCCCGTTCCCCCAACCATGTAAAAAACAAAGGAAAACGGAGAAACTGGATTTAGGAGAGATGTTTTCTTCAGTGTCAAGACTTCTTCAAGTCTATAGTTAGGGTGGAAATGGGGCTTTAAAAGAGGAATTCTCACTCACAGATGAAAGAGGTTAGGACATTCAGATGCAGGGACTAGGTTACATATTAATACCAGTATCTAAACTTTTATAATTCTATTAATTCAAAGCTTGGCTGAGTGCCTGTAGTGTTCAAGGTGCCACCCTATGTGGGGAGAGATACAGAAATCTATAACACAGTCTTTGTCTAGAAGAGACTTAAATTTTTTACTAGAACAAAATGATTTTTCTATAGATTGATATTAGAGAGTGGGAGGAAGGGGGAGAGAGAGAGAGAGAAACATAGACTTGTTGTTCCCCTTACTTGTGCACTCATTGGTTGATTCTTATATGTGCCCTGACTGGGGATCAAACCCACAACCTGGGCATATCGGGACGATGCTCCAAGCAGCTGAGCCACCTGGCCAGGGCTGGAACTGGTTTTTAAATGTTCTAATAAAGTAAAAACAGACAGTAGGCAAGTCGACATTAAAATTAATACATTTCATCTCCACAGGCAACTGCTGTTGTTACACCAAGATATTCTTGCATCGCCTATACCTGGAATTTTTAGCCAAATTTGGGTGGTGATGGCGGTTAGTATTTTAACATTTTATAAAAAGTATTACTACTAATTACTTTGGGCAGTACTGGTACACAGTAATTCAGGTACTAATTATAGCTCAAACTAAAGATGTTTTATGAAGATAAGTTACATTGTTTTGTAGTTTGATTGAACCATTAACCGACTTTAACTTCAATATACCTGATGTTTAAGATTCATTTTTGTGGTTCTAATATTTAGTTTTCCGTGTCATAAATGCTAAGATAAAGAGTAGAAATGAGGATGTTATAGCAAAATTTTTGAAGATTCACTCCTTTTCTCATATTTTATTCTTTAGAATTACACTTAATATAAAGGAAGAAAGTTCTCATTCCATCAAATCTCTAATTGTTTTTAAAGAATTTAGATCAACATATTTTTTTAATTTGGAAATTTAATTTTTATAGTTAGTAAAAATTATATTTCCCAGTGCTATATATAACTGAGAATGGTAATGAAGTACCAAAATCTTTATAAAAGTGACACTATCCTGAGATTTTTGTTAAAAATCTTTCTGAAAATCCTCTTCTGAGATTTTAATTTCCCAGAATCCAGTGAAATCAACATTTATTAACAGTGCTGATAAGCCATATAGAATATTTAGGTCTTTTCTTTTTCTTCTAGGTTATGTGGCTATATGTCCAACTTTTTCTTTTCATCCTTAATATAGTTTTTAAGAAGAACAAACTATTGGTGAACAAGTAGACACTAATATCACGTAATTGTGTTTTTCCTACCTGAAAAATTTATGAAACAAAGAGGAGATTGTTTTAGAGTTCTAGTAAATTCAAGTATTCTAATCTTAGAATAACCATCTGAAAAATGTGTTTTGCTTTTTTATACATTACATGCTATAAAAATTTACAAAAATATTTAAAATGGAATTATCATGGATACTGTTTTGAAACTCGCCTTTCACTTTCACTTCCTAATGCACATCTTGAGTTTCTGGTGTTGTGCTCTTGCAAACAGTGCTTCAGGAAGCATCACTGAAATAATACCATTTGCATTTTTCTGGTAGTTTCTGTGGGTTGAATTCTTAGAACTGAGATTGCAGCACATTTTAAATATAATCTAGATACTGTGAAATTGCTCTCTGAAAAGCCATACTAGGTTACATTTTAACAAACCATGTTTGAAAACATCTGTATTTCCACGTGCCCACAGACACTGGGTATTTGCAGGCTTTCGCCATCTGCCGATCTTTCGGTCACCAGCACTGTCTGTTCATTTGTGTGGCTTTCACGGGGGAGCTGCACACCTTGGCCGTGTGAACTTTCTCTTGATCTCCCACTTATGCCCCTTTCCTTGTGAATGCCTAAGAATATACTATATATAAAGGAACATATTAATATGTACTGTATGAAACTTACCGGCCTCTTTTCATTGTGTGGTTTCTGGGTTCGTGCCACCCCCAGGAAGGCTTTCCTCCCTCGAGGGGAGCGCACCCGCAGGTGTGTTTCAGGGAGAGGCTGGCGTCCCCGAGGTGCGGGGCTGTCAGGGAGACGTCCAGTTCTGCGTGCCCTGCTGCAGAGCCTTCAGTGTCTTCTAGGTATTGCTTTACGTAGTAACACGTTTGTTAAGTCATTTTTATAAATGTGGATTTTTGTTATAGATACCATTTTATAAAGCTGGGAAGCTTAATGCCTATCTTGAAAAATATGGAGCTAAGGTAAGTGTTTTAAAAGATACAATTCCAGATGTTGTTTATATTGATTTTGTATTCTGCTTCTTTTGTCAGCCAACAAAAATTGGAGTCTCTTTCTTGTAAGTGCACGTGAAAGAACAGAACAGTTATTTTCATTTAGTAGAAACAGAGGGGAAGGGGCTAGCTTTTTGCTGGGTAACTTCTTGTGGGCATTTCACCTGGCATCATATTACTTACCATATGTAGCTGCCAAGAAGTGAATAATCTCATTCTACAGATGAAGAAAAACCCTGAGGGAGATAAAAACACTGTTTGTAACAATATAGCTAATAAGCGGAGGCACAAAACAGTATAAATTGTACTCATGGTGACGATTTCTGGATCTTAGCAAGGAAAACAGGGATACGTGGGTTGAGCACCTCGTGCGTCCCGGTTACTCAGGCCAAGGAGACGTGGCTGGTGATCGTGTCTCGTCTCCGCACGTCTCTCTGGGGCACTGTGCCCTCCGTGACTCCAGCAGGCCGATCTACAGGGGTCCAGGGGATTGGGGCTTCTGGCCCCCTCCAAGGTGAGGCGTGTCCTTGGGGTCTAGGAGGATGGTGAGGCCTCCCCGAGCCCCCAGGTGCTCTCACAGTTCCCTGAGGAGTCTCTGAGTAACCAGACAGCGGGCCTCAGCCGTCAGTCACCGTCTGCAGGAGAGCGGCACTCTTCAGGGACCGTGTGGGAGGGTGCTCGTTTCACCTTCGTGCTAAGACAAGTCCGAACTCCCAAAACCAAATTCGCAGGGTGTCGTTTTCCTAGAACTGGAAACTAGGTCTTTCAGGGATCTCTGCACAACTCTGTCCTTTGTCGTGACAAGCGTCTCAGTTTAGTGGAGATCCCTTTGCTGTCTTACTGGGGCTTGTGGAGAATTTAATCGTACTAATGCATTGACTTAAAGATCAAAATTGTGCTGTTTTTTGACAAGTGTGTCACAAAAACAATAGATACAATGTGATTTTAGAGATGAATTCTAAAGATTAAAAGTTATTTTTAGCCTAAGAATAGATCACATTTGAGTGCTGAGTTAGTAAAAGAATATGCCAAGTATATATAAAGATTATAAGAAAAAATTAAAAAACATAGCTTTTGCAGTCATTACACACTAATAAAAACACACTTCATTAAATATTTTCTTCCAGTCTTTTACTTCACACCTTTGGCTTTATCACTGCAAGTTGTCCAGTGTCCAAAATCTTTTTGTTTGTATTCTTGTCCTTTTCCCACATACCCGAGTTCCCCTTGGTTACTCGGTAGACTTGCTTTGTCCCCTTCCCCAGACTTCCACATCCCAAATGCCGGGATGCTCATAAGCCTTCTCCCGCCTGACTTACCTACCCTCTTGGGCCTCCATGGCTCTGCTCCACTTGTCTCTTTCTGGGTGCTTCCTGGGCAACAGTCACGGTAGCCAGCGGGTGGTTACTGAACATCTGTTACATGCTGAGCACTCCGCTTGCTTCTGGAGTTGAAGCCATGAACCAGACAAACTCCCTGCCCACAGGAAAACGTCTCCTCCTTTTTAAAAAGTTTCTGGAGTTTGTGTAGCGTTTTTATTATCCCTTCTATAAATGTTTGGTAGAATTCACCAGTGAAGTTCCCTGGGCCTGGAGTTATGCACAAAGGAAGGATTTTAAGTACAATCCAGTCTCTTTAATAGATGATAGAGATACTCAGACTGTCTGTCTCAAGGCCTGCGTCTCCCTCGTCTGCGCTGTCGGACTGATGACGTAAACGTGCTTGGGGTGCCGCCCTGTGTCCCTCTCAGCAGTGTTGCCTCTCCGCCCCCCTGACTGGCGGCGCGTCCCTTCTCCCCTCCCTCACCAGGCTACTGGAGGCCTCCGGTCTCCCTGCTCGCAAAGAACAGCTTTTGGTCTCGTTGGTTTTTCTTGTTTTTTATTTCACTGATTTTCATTTTGGCCTTTATTATTTCCTTTCTTAATGCTTATTTGGGGTTTATTTCTATTGCATTTTCTTTGGGGGAGATGCAAACACAAGTAAAACGTGATCCCGCGCAGTGGTGGTGACAGTGCCCTTGGGGATAACCAGAACAGGCATCAGAGGTCACGGTGGGGGCTAGGCTGGACCTGGGCAAGAGAGCGCATCGCACCAAGGGTCTGCAGCTGTGCAGCCCCGTGGCCTCGCACAACACGTGACGCCTCACCCGAGGCCACGCTGTCGTTTGATTCGTGCTGTGTTCAGTTACCAGGCCCTTCCCCACAGAGCACGACACCGAACCCCCTCCGCAGGGCAGGGTGAGCTCCAGTAAGGCACGGGCACGCCGGCTTCGGTTCGCTCAGCACGGAGCTGAGCACATGGCGGGCACCCAGGGAATGTGCCGAAGGAATAATGAGGACACGCATCTCCTGTGAAATCTCGTTAGCAAAGACTAACTGATACTTATATTTCTTTTTCCAGCTACTTAAGGTGGAAGTTGAGGTCACTGATTTGAGAACCTTTTCTTTTCCAATGTAGACACACTTAAGTGCTATAAATGTCCTCGTAACCGTATTTTGCTTTCATTTTCCTCAGTTCAAAATACTTTCTAATTCCCCTTTGATCTACAGGTTAGTTAGAAATGTGTTGTGTAGTTTCCACATACTTGGGGGTATTCTCGGGATTTTCTCAAATCCTCACCTGAGGGTATGTGTATGGATTTTAGTGTGTTGGTTTTAGAGAGAGGGGGAGGGGGCGAGAGAGAAACATCAGCCAGTTGCCTGCCGCGCGTGCCGGCCGGGGTTGACCCGCAGCCCTTTGGCGTGGTGGGGGGACGATGCCGCAGCCAGCCGAGCCGCCCGGCTGGGGCCTGGGATCTCTCTGTCCCTGCCCTCTACTTCAGCTGTAGCCGGAGGACGTGTTTCGCATGACCTGAATGTTTGAGAGTTTGCTGGGGCTTGTTTGGTGGCCCAGAGCACGGTCCGCCCTAGAACATGGTTCTCGTCCCCTTGGAACGAACGTGTGTCGTGCTGTTGTGCCGCAGGGTCTACAGGTGTCGTTGGGTCACAAAAGTTGATGGCGTTAAGGTCCTGTATCCTCACTTTCTGTCTGCCCGTGGGATCAGTTACTGAGCACATATGGCGCAGGATTTGCCTACAGCTGCAGCAGACGGGGTCGGCGAGGCCACCCCTGCCCTGGAGGGCGTCTGGGGCAGCAGGCAGGGTGTGTGTGAGTGGCAGAACTGCCCCGGCCTCCCTCTGGCCGGGCCCGGCTGCTGCGAGCCGCACATCCTGCCCAGCCTGGGTTGAGGTTGGCTCCCTGCGGCGGATCCTGATGGCCGACGGGACGCGTTCAGCCGCCCGGGTCCGGCACCCCGGCGGCACGTGTGAAGTCAGCGGTGCAGCTGGGCCGCCGCCCGCTGCTGGAGCCCTGTAGACGGGAGCCCTAATTCCCTTTGAGACGAGGAACAGATTCGGTCCTGTCCCCACCAACAGGTGACTGGCTTGCATCCGGGGAAATTCACCAGGAGCCCACATGGCATGAAAACGAGGGGGGTGGTGTTGGGGGACAGTTCTCCGGGCACCGTCACTCTTCCGCGTGTCCCGCCAGCAGGGGCACATGCAGCGTTTTCCTCGGGACCGTGTCCGCACAGACGTGCAGAGAGCATGGCCTTGGCTCTCTCCCAGCCCGGAGTGGCTTCCTCACTGGCGTGTGCCCATCCGCACCCGCGAGGGGCTCCCAGGTCTCAGGGCCCGCTGTCCGTGCCGCTCTGTCACCTCCCACGCAGTGTCCTCCAGACTCTGCCGCCCTGTCTCCCTGGAACCCCAGCTCCGTCCCCTCAACCCAGGGAGCCCCCCGCACCCCGCACCACACCCGGAAACCCTCTTCGGTCAGTGTGCTCGTTTCTGCCTCTCAGGGACCGCTCCTCTTCGTGGCTTGATGTCCAGCGTCCTGTGAACCACGGTTGCCTGATTTTTAGTGTTGTCTCAGGCGGGAGGACAAGTCTGCATCCTGTTAGTCTCGTTGGTCAGAAGTCCTACTTCTAAAAAATCCTCTGCAAAGAGAGATGCTTTGCTGGTATCCGTGTAATTATCTCGTCGTTTCCAGGTGCTGAGCTGGACGGCGTGAACAGGAATGAGGAGTGGTAGTGCAGCGCAGTTCTGCTCTGCGTCTTCTGTGCGGAGGGGGCCAGAGTGCAGTGCAGGGCCTAGCGCAGGCACTCTGAAGGTCCGGGCTCTGGGTCAGGACACGCAGGGGGTCGGGCTGTCGCGGCCTGGCAGCCCTCATGGCTTCAGAGTGAAAAGAGTTCAACGCTTCTTAACCTTCAGACCAGATGGGGTTGTGGTGACCATGGCGATGACTACAGCTGACATCCAGAACAGCCCGGCCTGTCGGGGGGGGGGTGGTCCCAGCACAGACATTCCCCGTGAGTCTGTAGGGACATGCTGATTGCCGTGATTGGCTCATATTTTGTCCTTGAACCTTTCCAGGCAGAGGCGCCACAAAGGGTCATTCCTGCAATTCTTCAGAACTGCCTTTCGTACTCACTCACGGCCAGACTCGCCCCAGCCTGGAACAAGACTGGCCATCTCCTGGTGCAAGGTGACTTTACCTCTCCCCGTCACTGTGACTTCCTCAGGCAGGTTCCTTCCCTTTGGGACTCTGCTTCCAGGAAGTAGTTGCTAACGCAGAGCCCAGCCACGCGTTCTCAGGCTTGTTTCTTTAAGAACATACGTTTATTGTGTAATGCTTGGTGCTTAGAAGAAAAAGATACAAGTGATGAGAATTACTGTAAAATAAACAGAAATTACTAATATTGCTAGAACCAAAATTACTGAGTTTTATGTTGAGGTCTGACCATTTTTTAAGCATTTTATACTACAGAATAAATATTTGAAGGTATAATTAGGTATTTTTATCCTTTTAATTGAAGAGATAGTTTTTGAATGGTTATATTTTTATGTAAGCTGACATTTCTTTGTATAAGACTGCATTTTAAAGTGTTTTCCTTAACTTTTATAATTTTACATAAAAAGTTGTATTTATCAAGCATGATTTATGGGTTATAATAATATGGTATATATTATCAATTTTTTAAGGAAGAGAGTTTCTTTCTCAGATGGGAAAGCAAAATGCTGTTGGTAAGTAAAAATGCTTAAGTTAATAGATGAAACATTAATATAATCAACAGTTGTTAAACAGTGTTACAGATTGTTGAGTTGTTGTAATCGTGGTGATTAGGTCATGTCACAATTCAAACAGGTGTTATAATCACAATTTCACCTGGGAAAATGACCTCTGATTCAAAGTACATAGCCTACCTCATTGACAAAAATTCACTTCTCTCAATTTCAATAAAGCTATAATTTTTTTATTTCTTAAAAAAATTATGACTGTGAAGGAGTTCAATTCTTACAGCCATTTATAATGTGTAGTTTCCAGTAAAAGCTTTATTATGAGAACGTGATTCTTTTTAAAAAAGTCTGAAAAGACACAGATGATCTGGAATGACAGTTTATGATATGGTCTAATCCAGTTCAATGATGTGGCTGCACTTTGCAGGCAGGCAATTTCCCCAACGGTGATCCCGAGAGAGCAGATGGGTGGGAGTCCTAGGCCCCCGCAGGCATGACTGATCGGTCCCGGCAGCGTCCCCACCCTCGGGCGCAGCCCTGAATCCGGGCTGACAGCTGCCGTCCGCAGCTCTGCAGTCCCAGCCGCCCCCCTTGTCCTCCAGCTGGGACCCAGTGGGCTCACTGCTGCATTTAGTTCCGTCCACGGGACTGGCAGGAGACGACAGCTGTCGCAGGTAACCGTTTATTAAAGACAACAGTAAATTAAAGATAACAGTTTAGGAGAGCAGAGTCCTCCACTGCTGTGTTAGAACTGTGTCTGCCAGTTCACTGAGCGTCATACTCGACAGCGAGACGGACAGATTGGAAGTGTGGAGCTTGGTGGGTTTTCACCAACTAAAGGTACCCTGAGACCAGTTCTCGGGTCAGGAAGCAGAACGTTACCAGTACCCCACAGCCCCTCCTGCCTTGTCCTGGGTGTCACCCCTCCCCAGGGCGACCATATGTGACTTCGGTAAGGGCTTCCAGTTAAGAGAAAGCGGGCAGAAGCCTGGAGGCCCCATCGGACGCAGGGGAGCACGCCAGAGCACCTGCGGGCGTTGGCAGGGCCAGACTGCCGGGGTCAGGCAGTCTCCGGGGTCAAGCAGTTTCCGTCTCTCGCGCGGCGTGGGCGTCGGACCTGCACAAGGGGCTGGGGCGGGTCTCCCCTCACCTGTGGGGTCTGGTTTCCCCTGCCGCCAGCCTGCCTGTGACCCCCCACCACACGCCCCCACACAGTCCCACGTACCCACACAGCCCACACGCCCCCACAGCCGCATTGTCCAGCCTGGGTCCTCCAGAGGCCTCAGCTGCGCCTGCCGGACACGGTGGGGGCTGCCTGTCACCACATGTGGAGAACTGTCCGTGCTTTCCTGCGTTCCCACCTTCAGTGAATTCAGTGAATTCTTGTCTTCCTAAAGTAGTTAATTTGATTGGATGGAGTAGTAACCCCAGAAAGTTTACGATTAAATGTTTTTTTCAGTATTAGCCATCAATGTAACAGAAACTCAAGTTTGTCTGAGCATAGAAGCTTACACAATCAGACTGCCGCCACCTGAGGTACCGCAGATTTTTATTTCTATGATTAACTTTATTATATGTGCTAGATACTTAATACATTTCTTATTATTACACACATGCTAGCAGGTTTTAATTTTTAATAAGAGTGGTAAGATTTTTTAATTTTCAAAATCCATATTAAGTTCTTGATATATTGGTGGTGTTCTTAGTCTGTTTACCCAAAGAAATTATTGTCAGCTCAGCACAGACCCAGTCATGCTATTCCCCCATTCGAGAACCTTTGCGGTGGCCTTCAGGGCCCCGCTACCCCAGCACACCGCAGTTACACACAACACTCTTGCCTTCTTCGGAGAAGGACCTGTCTTTTATTTTGCTGTTCTCATGGCCCCCAAGTACACGGCTTAACTGCCTTTGTCTGCAGAAAGCGTCCTCCAGTTTGGCCTCCACTGTATTTATTGTAACAGACACACAGTCCCACTCTTTATTCCTGAAAAAGGTGGACAGCTCTGGGAGGAGGTGGCCCGCCTGCACCCTAGAATGAGGCCGACTGACCCACCCGCGAGTGGCGGTGTGGGACCCACAGGCTCCCTGGGGAGATCAGGCCCCACTCCCAGCGTGACAGAGCGTGCACAGCGGGCTCTGCCCACACGCCAGCTCCCACGGGGAAGAGGAGGGAGCGGTCCCAGCTTCGCCCACCAGATAAATGGCCTCACCTGCTCTATTTTAAGCAACAGGCGTTGCATAGCGGCATCAGGGCAGTAGAGCCCCTGTCAGCACGGGAGCAGACCCCAGAAATGAGGGGGTGCTCCGCTTCCTCTTTCCAGCCCAGTGCTGCGCGCTCAGCACATGCTCGTCCGGTTCATTTACGTTCCCCCCCTCCGTTGTCCTCTGTCATTAGCCCCTCTCCGTCTCGCCTTGCCCACCTGTTCGGTGGGGCACTTGCCAGGCCCCGACTACCAGAGCAGTTGGTTCTGCGTGTCTGTGAAGCGGTGCAGAACGGGGCGTTAGCGTGGGCCGTGGGAGGGAAAGCATGAAACACGTGTGGGAGTGTAGAGGAGAAACTGTGAGCCAGAACACGGACCACGTTGTGGGAAGTGGTTGGCCCAGCGTACCTGCAGCCTTCAAAGTCACAGCTGGCTGTGTGTGTGGGTCTGTGATGTTTCTTTTTGTTGGCAAATTCTTTTGAGGACTTACGCATTAAAATCTTATTTCTGTTAAAAGCTACAAGAATTCGGTATTTCTCAAAGTGTTATAAAGGACTTCGAAAGTCACAAGAGTGCCGTCATTGAGGGACACTCGATTTTAAGCGGCGAGTGCTACGTTCTGCCAAGGTGAGAGTTGGGGCTGCGGTACCTCGAGGAGGGCGTGGTCTTCCGTTCTTCTCTGATTGTGCCTCGGCACTGACAGTGCAAAAGCAGAAACCACTCTGTGACTTTTTGAAACTGGATTATAACTTTACGGAGATGTCACAGGTGTATTGTCCCACTTACAGAAGCCGCCCATTCCCTCTGTCGGGTGACTGTGAGATCACGTTATTGTACAGTAAATGTACAGCACACGTTTGTAATACGTTTCACTGGACTGTTTCTAAAGTGAAATTTCTAGATGTCCCATGAGATTAAAACTATCACAATAATCTCAATATAACCTTGAGAACGTTTACGTATAGTTAATGATTCATTATTACTTGATATGAGTTAAGTTTGTACTATATTCAGAAAAAAATGGCTTGTTGTTAATATGAATAGGACTAGTGGGATGAAATTTTAACCTGCTTTATGAACAATAACGTTAGCAAGCATACACATAATAATTTTATCATTCAGGAAAGGGTAGATGGGAAATACAGATTTAACTCGTAGTTATTCAACTCTTAAGCTTTTCTCTCCAGTCTCACGACTACCAGGCGTATCTGTTTGTGAGAACACTGGTCGTTATTTCGTGTTCGTAGCCGGCGTAGGGTTGGCATCAGTTCAGTTCAGTGTCTCCTCGCAATTCTAGGTGAAATTTAAATACAGGGTGTGTTTGGAACGAGGAACAAGTGATGAGTTTATCGCTTACGTGTTGGTGGTTGCTGAATCTCCTCGCACGCGGTCTGAGTCGCATGGTTAGACCCCCCCTGAGCGGTGGGGCTAGGTTTAACTGTGGGGCTCATGCCGCGCCACCGCTCTCGCCTCTCACAGCATGAAAAGGGGACAGATCCTCAGCGTTCTTCGTGCCGCGCCTCCCGACTGCCCCTTTCACGCGTACGCAGACTTCCAGACGCACTGGGAGGACCTGGTGAGGGGCAGGCGCGCGCCGCGGGTTACCGGGTTTGGCTCCTTGTGAGGGGATCTCCGTTTAGCTCTCCCTCCGGAGAATTTCAACCTCGCCCTTCCCTTGCAGTACGGCTACCAGCTTCCAGAAGCCCCCGGAGGGGCCGAAGTGTACTGCAGCGTCCACTTCCTGATGCCGGGCGGGAGGGCCTTCACATATCCTTGAACGCGGGTGGGGGCAGCTGTCCCCGCCCGGGCCTGTCCCTGCCCCCTTCTCTGTGTCCCCAGGGAACCGCGCTCCTCTCCACTCCTTGCTGTCTGCACGAGTCCTGCTCTGTTCTCCGCGTCTTCCCGTTTGTGTTTGAGGGTGCGCTTCACAGGGGCGTTTCCTCCCTGAAATGCTGCTGCCGCTGCTGCTGCTGCTGCTGCTGCTGCTGCTGCCGCTGCTGCTGCCGCTGCTGCTGCTGCAGCGGTTCAGACGGCGGGGACTGCCAGGGAGACAGGAAAAGCGCTTCCTTGGTTTCTAGTAGACAGGAAGAATTAATCACAGGTTCTCCTTGGCCAAGGGCTCCCTCCAGTGGCATTTTGGTACTTCTGAAAGGGAGGACTCAGAGTGAGTTTGACAAAGAATTTTATTTCTGGAAAACTGTTTTACAGGCAAAATTTAGAGGGCTTGACTCGTACTTGATGTACCCCATAAACTTAGGGAAACATCTCAACATTACTTTAAAAGTCTGCCCGTGAGAGAGCCCGAGTGAGGAGCCCAGGTGAGACTCTTCAGTCTGCATCCGGACCCTGTGGTCCTGTCCCTTTGCCTTGTCACCGCTGGGTTTCCGAGGCGGGGGGGGGGGCCCACAGCGTTCTTCCTCTGTCCTGCTTCCTGACCCAGATGCGCCACAAAAGGCAAGTGGGCGGGTGCAGGTTTCAGTCATTCCCTCCCGTTAGATGCCAGGTCCCCGTTCCAGCTCCCCGGAGGGGTCTTCACCGGGAGAGTGGCTGCTGTTCCCCAGGAGCTGCCCCTGGGGCCGCAGAGAAGCCTGCCCGTGCTGCTCCTCTGTGCTGCTGAGCCCTCGCTGCCTTCCGGACGTGCGGCCGCTCCTTGGTGACCGTAAACACTTCTGTGGTCCACACAGGCGCAGCGTCTTTCTTGTAGGTCAGTTTTGGAATGTCGTCGTTGCCAGCCTGTGCAGAAAGCCTTCTCCTTACTGTCTCTTAAGGAGACAGTGAGTTGTCTCGATTGTGAGTATTAAACCAGAAGTAATTAGTATTACTCCTGGAGGAAACGTGCTTTTTTAGCTTTGGATTATCCACTTGGAATGAGCTGGCTGGGAACAGATGAGCCACGTGTGAAATAGTTAGGGTTTAGGTGTGTGCACGCCCCAGCAGCCGCTGTCTCTCGGCCTCTCTCGGTCCACAAAGCCGTCCCGCTGGTCCTTAACGCCACCCACCTACCCGCTGTGCTGCGTCAGAAGTCAGCCCGTGCAGTTCTTCCCGAGGGTGGATTTGGACGGTGTGCTGAAAAGTTTTCTTTCCGACGTGAAGTCCAGACTGCCTCACATCTGTGGATTTCCCATTAAGATGACGACGAAGTCGTGCTACTGCACACAGGAACTGACTACGCCACGTGTGCAGGTAAGAGACCCGTGTCCTGTCCCGTCCCTGAGACGCGCTGTGCGCCTGTCTGACCCAGACCTCAGTTCAGCGTCTCCCCGTCGGCTGCCAGTGGACTTGACCATCTGTCACTGCCATTGGTCATTGTGGCGCTTGGTCAGTGTAGTTCACCGGTCTGCTTAGTGTGAGCCCCTGGACTGGGGACCGTGCCGTGCCCTCGTCCCCAGCACCTGGGGCAGCAGAGTCATTAAGTGCTTGTCCAGTGAATGGGTGACCTCACAGGATAGTTGGGAAACATTTGCCTCATAAAAACCCAACTTGACTTTGAACTTCTGCCACTTCATTTGAGTCTGAGTGATTGGAAAGGGCTTCGAGTGATTTCTCTTACGGATATTAAATTATTTCAATACCATTTTCATTGTAAGATGATGTGCTAAGTGAAATCTTATTTATGAAAAGGAAGTAATGATTAAGTAATACCGATAAAGAAAATATGACGGCCTATCTTCACACTCACCAGAATAAGATATTTTTGTTCAAAGAAAACAAAATTAAAAGTTGTTAAAGAACGAATCTAGGGAAGTTAACTTCAAATTTTCAACAGCAGTCTTTCTTTGGACTAACACATAGTTAGCATATTTCCATCAAAGGAAAGATAAACGTTTGAACAGCTGGCACAGTCTGAAACATCCCATGAAGGAAATACGCCGTGTCTGCTCGGTGTCCCCTGCGGGAGGTGTCGGTGTCCCCCGTGGCTCGTAGCTCCCGCCGCTCCGGGGACTCGTCCCTCACATGGCATTGGCACGCCGTGGCCCCAGCACGCTGCCTTATGGCGCTTCTTCAGCTTTTGCCGACGTGCGGATTGTTTTAGCTCTTTCTAACCCACTCTGAAATTCGCTGGAGCCGGTGTGGTGGGCCCCATGCACCCCCTCAGGCCAGCCCACGTCACCCGCCACGAGCCAGCCACGAGCCGGCACGTGGCTCTCATGTCCTCGGCAGGGCCAGCTCTTCAGACCCACGGCCTAAATCAGAACCGTGGCCGCCTGGACGGCGGGGCTGTGGGAAAGGCTGTGTCCTCAGAGAGGAGTGTGGATGGACAAATACCGTCCACGTCTTTGTGATGATGAGTCTGAAATTTCTGCCCAGATACAACTGTTTAAAAAGTTCAGCTAGTGGACAGGACCAAACTTGAGGAATTTAAAGGATAGGCCATTACTTCGTGCATTTTTATTGAATATGCACAAATAACACTTCTTTTTATTAAAAAGTCATAAGCATGTGATTCCGTAACATAACAACATCACACTCAAGCACACCAGATGACAGTTTAGGTGAAGTGTTCAAATTGCTGTCCACATCGTAGGAGACATTCGCAGACCCCGCCAGCCTCACCCAAGCAAGCCTCATTGCTGCCAGCCTCTGTGTTTATTGAACACTAAGCATTTCTAGTCCACGTCTGTTTTAGAAACAGTGAATCCAAATGGTAGACTCAGAAAATTTGCTTCTTAACTGTGAAGTAACAAATTGGAAATTCTGGTCTTTGTTTTGCTCCTGAGAATAAAAATGTTCCCTACTCAATTTTACTTAGTGCCTTCTGTATGCCAGCTGCTTAATTAACTTATGCATATTAAGTTAATAAGTCATTTAATTGTCAAAATAAACCCTTGAAATAAAGGATTGTTTTCTCGATTTTGCAGACGAGGAAACTGAATCTGAGAGCCTCCAAGTAATCTAGTCAAAGCCGCGCAGTGAAATACATACATTGCAGAGTCAGGGCTGAAACCCAAAGTGAGGTTCTCCATCCTGAAGCTGGAAAAAGTGTAGGTGCGCGGTTCAGACCCCAGGCTGTGGGGGCCGGCCGCCTGGGTTTGACCTCCTGCATTGCGTGTGTGTCTGGGCAGCTCCTGTGCCCTCCCTGTGCCCTGGCGTCCTCAGCTGTCGAAGGGGCGTGGTGGGGGTCGGGGGGGTGGTGGTGATGACAGCACGTGCCACACACCGGGCTCTCGAGGAGGCCGGCCCCGAAGTGGAGCCCAGTGCACCTGACGTTCATTGGGGACCGTCCTCGGAGTCCACACCTGCCGGCGGGGGCGGGGCGGGGCGGGGCGGGGAGCCAGGGGCCCGAGGGGAGAAGGCAGAAGCAGAGCAGAGCGGGGCCCCGGGCCGGCCTGCCGTTATCTCACCCGCACGGACTTGGACACGCGTGCCTGTCTCTCAAGGGCCTTTAAAGACGTCGCCGCAGCCCCTTGGTGTGCGAGACCGTGTCACCCCCAGCTCCCGCTGTCTCTGAGGGAGGCTGGGGTGGGGGGGCGTTTCGCGTCAGGGAGCGTCCAAGCCAGGGCCGCGCGGTTTCATCCGGTGGCGGCTTCTGTTGAGTCTCTTTCGTTCTGGGACATCCCAAACCCACTTCTCTGTGTTTGAGCCAGGCGTTTCGTGGGGAAACTGGATCACTTTCCCTGGAAAATGTCCTGGACCCCAGATTTGGCTGACTGCTTCCTTGTATCGTGTCATTTAAAGTCAGTGTAGCCTTCTGAACCCCGTGTCTCCCACAAACCCGCGGTTGGATCTGAGTGTCTCTGAATTCTGGTCCAACTTGAATAAACACTCAAGCTGTGCAATGTGTAGCCGAATTTTAGTAGATAAGACGCATCTGATGGGTCATTTTGGTCAGTCCATTCACATCTAAATAGAGGCTAAAGCTTTTGGTTTCCCCCTGTAAGCTCCTGTGAACGTACAAAGCTGTATGAATTCCGTGTGCAGTTTCAGAAATTGAAAGTCGATGGAAGCCGCATCTGCCGGTGGCACCTGGCAGAACAATGGTAGCAGTGTGGCGGACACATGTTATTTGTGGGGTTGTGGCTTCTCAGAGCTTTGTTTGTGGACGTCTCAGTCTTTCAGGTTCTGTAAATTATTTATGGTCTCGTCGGCTGTGTCCATGGGCCCTTTTTGTAGCCTTTTCATAAATTTTGAATATAAACCTGGAGGTCCCCGCTTTGGGCTGTTTGCCGTGTGTTAGAAGCTGGAAGAACGAGTGAACAGCGAATCGACAGGCCGCGGGCAAGTGTTGCCGTCAGACGCGCCCTCCCGAGCGCCGGGCGGGCGGAGGTCGCACAGGCGGGAGTGTAGGCGTGTTCCGGATGCCTGTTCTGGAGAAGCTTTATGTCGGCACGCAGGTAGCCTGTTCTTCCGTGAGTCTGCCTAGAACGGGGTGGTTTGTCTTTGCTTCTGGTTTTATTTTGGTATGCCAGGTACTAGGCATGTTGTTTGAGAGTTACTGCTGTTTGTGGAACCAGGAGTCCAAAACAAAACGGCTGTTCTTTGATGTTCTATGATCGATTTCAACTTAGTTCTTTAACTCTATTTCCATCAAATGGAAAAACATTGAGTCTAGACACTTTGAATGACTCAGCCACTTCCGACAAAACGTCGGTTGTGCCGTGCCACTTCATTCGGGTGTCAGACCTGCTGTCCTGCTGCTGGCCTCTGTGTGAGGGCGCCTCTGGAGAGGGTGGGCAGGGGTGTGGGGGGAGGGCGTCCCCTGCGCTTGCCTGTGTCCGCGTCAGGGCAGCGGGTGCCCCGGCGCTGTTTCCGGACGCCCAGGGAGCCGGTGGGTGGACCCTGGGCTCCTGCCGACTCTGCAGCTGGAAAACCAAGGGCACTTGTAGTTCGACTTCTTGGCAGCGGCTGCACGCATGCGGCTTTACCTCCCGCCTGCCTGCCCTCAAAACACGGTGTGCGTGCCCCTGAGCGGCTGGTCCCAAACCACAGCCTGCGCCCCGGCTGCAGAGGGGAGGCGTCCATCTTCGGTCCCCCAGCTCGAGAAGGGACACCAGAGGACGCGCGGCGGGGTGTGGGACCCAGCCCGTGTGCACTGACTGCGCAGTCACGGCTGCCCTCGGCGGGAGGCCGGGGAGAAGCAGCGGAGCGGCCAGGGAGCTGCCCGAGCCCGTCTGCAGGGCAGCTGGCAGGGGCCCCGAGTTCAAGTCCTTACACAGAGTTTAGAGCGTGTCTTCATCTTAAAATGTGTCACGAAAGGCTGGTGTCTATAAAGAGGGGTACAAACCATAAGAAATACACGCATTTCCTCAAGAAGGCTCCTTTGGTTTTTGTTTCTGGGTTTTTTGTTTTGTTTGTTTTTTTACCTATTTTACATGTCATAGTGTTACTTTGTGTCCATATTTTGATGATGTTTTATACAAAACATTTTTATATATATTTTGATTTTTTTCCAATAAGGATTTGATTACATTTTTAAAATATCTTGATCTGTATCCTTTCAGGAAAACAGAATCAAGCCACCCAACCTGACCTCAAAACAAACGTTCCAGTGCTCTCTGACTCGGGCCCCTTCCACGGGACCCCCCCTGGCTCAACACCTCCCACCGCGTTCAGTAGCCGCGGACCGCAAGGTGGAGCTTCGGGTCAGCCAGCAGGGGCCCTGCCGGCCCGTGGCCCCGCCTCTCCAGCCAGACCCTGCCCGGAGCAGAGGGACCGCCCTGTCCGACCAGGCGCCGTGCAGACGTCTGGAAGCACTGCAGCCCACCAGAGGAGGCGCTCAAGTTCAAGACACAAATTTCAGCTCCCGGAGTAACGTGGCCCCGAAACTCACCCCAGTCTTCAGAAATCGGCCAGTGCCGATGAACAAAAAGGACTTGGAGCCCGGCAGCCTGAGAGGACAACAACTCATCACGTACCCAGAAGCAAAACCGACGTTAGAATCTAAGCTGTTTTTGCCTAAAACCAATGTGATCCAGAATGACAAGCCCGATTTAGACCCAGCCATCACAAAAAGATTTAATCCTAACCCTCAGATGAGGGCTTGGAATTTAAAGCAGAAGGCTTCTGGATCTCTGCGAGAAGAAAGGACCGAGCCCTGTGACGATGGGACAAAACACCCCCCTCTCGGCGGACAGTCGTCCGCTGCGGGGGCCAGTGGGAGCTGGCCCCGCGCTGGCCGCTCGGGACTTCGGACGCCGGAGGAGGACTCAGGTGTGGTGGTGAGGAGTGCCGCCGACGGCCGGGGGAGCCAGGGGGCCGTCTTAACACGCACGTGCACGGCGCAAATTCTAGGGAAGGGACACGAGTCCCTGAAAGGGAAAAGACCACACATTTTTGGATCCGACACGGAAATGGAAGATGCCCAACTATTGCAGCATCGGTCAGTAAACCCAGCCAGAGAGAGTGATGTCAGTGACCGCGGGCTGGTCGCGAGTGAGACAGCCCACAGGCTCGGAGGAGGAGGCCTGCGTCAGGGGTCTTCGGAGACGGCAAGGCAGCCCGGCGCCGGGGACACCGGTCAGCGACGACCCCGGGCCCCCGGGAGCCAGGTGAGCGCACAGTTTTACTCCGGGGGTGTCTGTCATGCGGCAGGCCGTGAAAGCCCCTAAATAAAGATGTAAAGGGTTTTCCCGCGTCATCCAGGAACACACTGAGACGAAAGTTGTCCCTGACGCAATTGCAAGTATATATAGTTTAACGTATTAGAGATGTGATTCTTTAATCTGATTGCAGATACAGGGCTTGCACAAATCAAAACCCAAGAGGCCTCTCCTCATCCCGTGGGCTTACAGAATGTATGCAAAAACAGGGAATACCCATCAGGTAACTTATCTTTTGATTTATTTTTCATTATGCCACCTGAGTTGGAATTGCCAGGTTTAGGTGTCTCCAGCCTGTTAAGAAGAAGGAGCTACTTTTAGATTCCTTGAAGCCCTAACGTGAGCCAGGAAATGGGAGGTGTTGAGGACAGCACAGCTCTGGAGTGGGGACTGCACCCAGCGTGTGCTGTTGGAGCTGCGGCCCCATAGAGGGCTGAGGCCGGGGGGAGGTCCCGCGGCCGGCCCGCCCCTCGCACGCGGTGCCGGGCGCAGCGGCTGCGGGCCGCCCGCAGGTGTGTGCGAGCCCACGGCCGCCGGAACACACGACCTTCGGGGACTCGTACCCAAGGTGATTGACCTGAAGTGGCGCTTCCGGTCAGTGAAAATTGACCCCAGAAACACTGCGGTGGTGACTACGGGCGAGCTCAAGACTCCGCCGGTGACGCCGGGTCTGCGGCGCTGAGCTCAGAGAGCCGTCTGTCCGTTCTCAGAACGAACACGCTGCTGAAACGTCCACAAACACTTTTGTTTGCATGGAACTATTGGCGTACTTCCAGTTCAAAGTCTTTATGAGCAAACTAGAAAATGTTTTCTCCTTTTTTTCTTCCAAACGCTATTTCTTTTTATAACTAATAGGATTCGCAGCCTGGTTTGAGTTAACCAAAAGGTGCTTGAGTCTCCTGTGTATTTTGTCATGTAGTCTGTGACGTCTTACGCTTTCTTGCTCTCGGTAGGTGGTTAGGGGAGGTGTATGTGCCAAAGCCTTAAAGTCTCCTCTTTAAAGTAAATGAATTCTACTCCAGACTCCGTAATTCTTAGAGGCACATCACTTTCCCACTTTGAATTACTTAAGACCTAAGACAATCTTTAAAATATAAAACCGTTCCTATCACCCAGAAGGCATAACATAAGAAAAATTATGGGATATCATTATAGCAACTAATTTCCCTCAAATACAAAGTTAATAATATATGCCCCTGGAAAGAATTTGGGAAGCACAAAACAGGCTCTAGAGAAGAGTGTGGGAGACCCCCTGTCATTTCTCTTCTTCGCAGGGAGAGCGACTCGGAGCGGCTGACGGGCGCGCGCACACCCCGGCGGACGGGAGTTAGGCCCTCCCGCGGCGGCGGGCCCCTTCTGCCCAGGCGGCCTCCTTTCTCACGGCCGCCCGCGTGCTCCACGGTGCGAGCCCCGTGGGTGGGCCTGCTGCTCGCCGACACCGGCCCTCTTCTCAGCCCTCCGCCATGGCGGCAGCGTCCGGCGGTGGTCTCGTTCCGGTGTCTGCAGATGCCCGCGTGTGTGACTGGTTTTGTTAGTTGAAAATGTCTTTACTTCACCCTTACTATTTCTGTTATTGAAGTTCATTTGCACTCACTTTTTATTATTGAGAATGTGTACGTATACGAGATGTGTGGGGGTGTCGGCCATATCTTTGTGGACTCACTAAATTTCACTTTGCTTTAGCACAAGCTAACAGAAATCCCTCAATAAACGTAAAACCTGTTGCACAGAAGAGCCAGAGCCTGCCATCACATAGCCAGACTTTTGTGTAGAGGTGTCTTTGTTCGGACCTGCCCGTCGGCTTGTGCTCTGTGCTGGTTGTGGGTGAGACACGGGGCG
Source organism: Phyllostomus hastatus (assembly GCF_019186645.2). Taxonomy (NCBI): domain Eukaryota; kingdom Metazoa; phylum Chordata; class Mammalia; order Chiroptera; family Phyllostomidae; genus Phyllostomus; species Phyllostomus hastatus. Next base: position 55,086,540 of record NW_025333960.1, read on the forward strand.
CTGAGAGGGAGCCGTGGGCCCGGCCCGCGCTCCACCCAGCAAACCCTCCTGGCTCCTGGTGGAGACGTGGGAGCCCGGGCGTACGGAAGCAAATGTCCAGGCAAATGGCGAGCAAATGTCGAGAAGCCCCCTGGTACATGTTACGAATAGATCATCTATCGTGTAAGGAAAGAGAGAGCAGAGCTGCTCACTAGTAATATTCTGGCTTTCAGACATTTTAGGTATTTAATTTACAAAATGTGATATAATTTCTGCGATAAGATGTTTTAAAAATTCTCAATGTTCCATTGAAGAAATCACTTAATTTTTAAAAAATATCAGAGAGCCAAGTTTAAGTGGAACTTGGATTTGATTTACTGTTTGCTACCTCACTAAACCATTGCAATTAAATGCAAAACTGAACATGAACCCTACTTCATAACTGTAATACTAATTTTTTTCTCTTGAAACTCTGCCTGGCTAATTTCCTGTATAATGTTACTGTAAGTGTTTCTGTTTTCCAGGGGTATCTCTGCTTTACAACTGTGTTCCCACTGCCCTAGAGAAATGCCTCTAGTTTAAAGCCCACCTTAAGTGTGCCTTCCTCATCCGGAAGCCGGTGGGACAGGTAAGCAGCAGACCGTGGGAGGCAGTGGCCCGTCCCTGTGGCTCCGAGGCCGTGGAGAGAGCATCGAGCATCGTCCGGTGCAGAAGGCGGCCCGCCAGTGCGCGTGCCGGTGGCACGGTCGTCCGCGGCTGCACTCCTCGCCCGCTGCAGCCCCCCGTGCCGGCCCCGCGGCGTGCCGCAGGGATGAAGGCTTACGTCGTTAGTGCGCCAAGCGAAAGAATTCGAAGACAAACCTAAGTAGTGTGCAGTAGCTCCCGGTTCTTTAAATAAACATCCGTGGTAGCCCCTCCTCCATTCCATGAGTGTCTGAAACTTGGGATTTATAGTGTGGTTTTCCGTTTAGATAAATGTTAACCTACATGGCAGAGCCTGCTTATGTTAGGTTTGGTCCGTTTTGTGGTGAAGTAGGTTTCTTTTTTGTCTTACAATACTTGTCCTAATATTGAGAGTTTACCCCAAAAAATATGTGTCTGTGCATAGGCGCATGTGTTTATGATGGGCTGTGCACTGGTTGACTGTTTGTTCATTTATTGTCCATGTTCAGGGAGGCGGCTCTGGACCAATTCCTGTGTTAGGGAGAAATCAAGGAAGATTTTGACTCATTTTAAGATTATAATTTCGAAAGCCAGAATAGTTCTAAATTCAATTAAGGAAAACTAAATAGCATTCCCATTAGGTTTTTGATGATCCGTGTGCATTGCGGACACGCTCTGACCTGCCCCGCCCCAAATCACTCTTCGCATTCCCAGCTGGGTGTGAGGTCTCCAGCGGTTGTCGTCTTAGAACCGTACGGAAGTGACTTCCATGTTATCGAGAATCTTGTAAGAGCAGCCATTGCATTGGAACCTATGGCAGTCTGCCAGAATTAATGCGAGACATCTTCATAGAATCATAAAAATACTTTTCATGTATTATTCACACCTTAAACTTCATAGTGTTTATTGCTTACTATATTTGTTTTTGTTATATTTTTATGTTATACATTATTTGTATTTCCTATGTTAACAATATTACTATGACAAACAGGTAAAAAGTACGGGTTTGTCATTGATTAGCTTTTATTTCACCAGCTCGCTAACCAGATTTCGCTCTTTTTCGGAGTTCTCGTCGTCTGGTGTTATGCTGGAGCTAACAGTGTATTAGATAATTTACCAGTACTTAAGAATGATCAGTATTTACAGTGTTCGTAAATGTCGTGGTCATTATATACGTATGCTTAAACTGGGTTGTATCCTGCAGAATGTCTTTTCTAAAATAAAAAATAAAGGTGTGTCAAATAGATGTGTCTTCCGCACGTCTCAGCGACTGTGGGTGGGGGTGGGGAGGCTTAGACACATTACAGGTGGTTACCTCTGTGGCTCCGTGTGCCACGGGCCTGTGCTGCGGGAACCACGTGGCCTGGCTTGAGCCTCCACCACGTCACGGGACTTTCGTTCCCACACGCCCTCGCCTTGCATGTGACCGGCGTGTATTTGGCCACTGCCGCGGGCCCGGCCGCAGGTGCCTGTGGTGTGAGGGGGGACGGAAAACAGACAGGACGAGCGACAGGTGCGGGGAAGAAGAGCAGGGCAGAGGAAGGGAGGTGGCCAAGGGGGGCGTCCTCGGGCAGAGACGAGCAGGGCCCCACGCACGGCTGTCTGAAGGGTGAGCTGGCCGGGCCTCAGGGACAGCCCTGTGCCCAGGTTGCCCAGGGTGACTAGGAGGAGACCTGGTCATACTGGGCGTGGCAGGGACGTTTGCTCCGAGTGAAACTGGGCCGAGACCGGAGAGTGACCTGCCCTGACTCAGGTGTCGAGGGGGCTGTTCTGACCACAGCACTGGGGGGAGAGCAGGGCCACAGTAAAGGTGCTGGTGCACCATCGGAGGTGGAGGAAGCCCTGCGAGGCTGTCGTCATGAGGGGTGGGGCCCCCCGCCCCCCTTCCATCCCCCCATAGGACACAGAGAAAGGGCAGGGCGGGGTTTGATGGCCGGAGGACAGCCTTGCAGTCAGTGGGCAGGAGAAGAGCAGGCGTCCAGGCGGCAGGAGGGGGGCTGGGGCCCACGCTGGGCTGCACGGTGCCGCGGTGACGGCTGTCAGGGGCCCTTTCCTGGGACGGACAAGCGCAAGCCTGCCTGGGCGTCGGGGAAAAGGGGGAGCAGGTGGGGGTGGCAATCCCGGGTGCAGATGGCTCCTTGGGTGGAGGGTCGTCAGCGGGTGTCTCTCCCTCCTTCCTGTCACTGCCCCCTTAGCGGGGGTCCCTTCCCACTTCTTCGACCGCCCCCTTCTGGACTCGGCAGCCTCCCGCAGCCTCTAACCTTCCTCACGTCTTTGGACCCAGCTTCTCTGTTTCCATTGCTGGTCGGATGCACCCAGGACACACTGGGACGCGGAGCACTGGGAAGAGGGGCCCAGAGAGACGCGGGGGGCCCAGGCAGGAGGAGCGTCGGCCCCCGGACACGCGGCGCAGCCTCCCTGCCGGCCCACACTGCTTGGCGTGGCGAGGGCTGCGTGCTGCCGATGCCCGAGCAGCGCTCCCCAGGCCCATGTGCTCATGCGCATCTATCTGCACGGGTGTCGGGCGTCTACACACAGCTCCTCCGAAGCCCTTGTTCACGTTCCGAGTTCCCGGCCCTGTCTCCTTTCCGCCCTCGCGTAGACTCCTTGCTCGGGGAGCTCTCTCCTCTGACTTGGGGAGTCTCGAGGTGGGGGGTAGGCCTGGGAGGAGGGGAGCCGCTCAGGTGTTTGGACAAGCCCTTCACCACCCTACCCCCGCTCGGGGGGTGGGCGGGGCGGGGGCCTTCCCACTTCTCCTCGAAGTCCCCTGAGCACCACTCAGCTGGTCCGGGCCTGGCCGGCCCAGGGGTCTTCCCGGTTTACAGTGCCGGGAACTCTTTGAGAGGCCAGTGTCACTTCTCTCAGGTCTCCGCAGAAGGGCCTGTCCCCCCAGAGATCATGGTCGAGGCTTCTGGGGTCTATCTGGTGTCGACATAGGTTACCCCAGCCGTCCCCAGGCCGTAGGACTGCTTTGTAGGTGGTGAAGCCATAGGGCCGGAGACCCTCCGAGCCCCCGCAGCCCACGTGACAACCACCTCCCCAGACCCCACGAAGCTCCGGGTGCTTGCCGCAGCGCCGGCATACACTGGTCTTCCCGGTTGCGACCTGGACTTCGGTGGCTTCTCTGTGAAACAAAGAACTTTTATGTGTTGCAAAACTGAGCAAGCTCTGCGTTTCCCAGAGCAATAAATCCAGCCTGCCTCTTGCCTCCTAAGAGCTGGTTTTAGTACTTTATAAACGGATGAAACAAAGGGAAGTCGCTTTAGTCATATTTCTCTTTAACCAGATTTACCCCATTACATTACTTTGCTGCCTACTCTCGCTCTGCGGTCCCCAAGGAAACGACTGGACGAAACCGAGAATAAAAGCAACATCAAGTAGGATATTGGACACTCCAGGTTGCACACACCCAGCCGGGTCACACGGTGATCAGATGTAGCCTCGTTAACCTGATGTCCAGTGCATTTCAGCCCCGGGGGCAATGAGAAACAGAATGCTGGTTCTGCGTATATAGAAATCACGTATGTAGAAACACACGGCTCTGTGTGTCCCCGCCACGCAGGAACGCTGACACCCAGCAGGCAGGCTCTCCTCCGGCAGGTCCCTGAATATTGTGTGTGAACCACCAAGGTGACAAAGACTGTGTCGGGCCGAGGACGGCGTCGGCCCAGTGTGTCCCACTGCTCCCTCTCCACACTCGCGTGCTACCTGCAGCGTCTCTGCCCGTGGGGCTCTCAGAAAGGACACACAGTTCCACCTGGAGGTCGGAGACCGTGACATTTCCGACAGGTGGCTGCATTTAGACTGCATCTCCCCAAACTCTTCAGCGTTGACAGTAGTGTCTCACGGTTTGGATGAGCCTCCAAGGTGAGCAGCTCTGTGCAAGCCAGGAGAAGGAATCTTCAGACGCTGAAAGTTGGTTCTGCACTGAGGCTGGGTAATTTCTTCCCAGGGCAGGGGAGAGTCGAATTCCAACTCAGACGGGCCCATTCTGCCTGCACTGGTTTTAATTAACCAGCGATTCTGCTGGGCAGTACGGGGGTTGACCAGATGCCCTCGGAAGGCTCCTGCTAACCTGCCTGTTTGGGGCTAAAAGAAAGAAAGAGACCTTGGCCAACGAGGCCAGTCACTTCACTTAACAGTGAGGAAGCCGGGATACAGGGAGTTAATGCAGCTCACACCCATGTTATAATTACAAAAAAAAATAGTTATGTTCCTTCATAGTCCTGTTAACTCTTAAAAAACCTTTTTGTGAAACATATGAATTAAAAAGAGTTTATCAAGTATATATGTGCAACATAATAAAGAATAAAAGTGAAACGAAGACCTTTCCCCTCCAGTCTCACCGCTCCTGCATGTGCACCCCTGGGCAGTGGGTCTGAACACCGTGCGCAGCGAGGCGATGCTGTTTGGAGTCTTCCGTGGCTTCCTGCCTTCGGCCAGCGGAGTGTCTGAGGTTCGACCGCGCCGGTGCTGTCGTGGGGCGGACCCGCTTCCCTTTCCAGACCCACTCCCACGGTGCGAACCTGCCACAGTGTAGCCGTCCCACGGCGGGGCGAGTTGGGATTATTTCCTAGCGGCATTTTTGTTTATTTGCGTTGATTGTTTCCCACATGACTTGCACGTGCGCAGGTTCCTTCAACTGTAGTGATGTGTAGGGAGAAAGAACTTTACGTTGGAAAAGTTCTTTCCTTTTGAGGACTTTCTGAGCCAAGTCCAGAAAGGTGAGGAGGAGGGTTGCGTGAACATTTCCTAAAAGGGAAACGTACACCTGTGTTTCCTGTACAAACACTTCCGGAAGCAAATGAATCAGAACTTTAGCAGTGGCTACTTTCCGTGTCATTCTGGGTGATTCCTGCCTTTCATACACTCTTTTTAAATGTCCAAACAGCACAGTGAACATGAATTATTCATTTTATTTTTAAAAATAGATGGAGCAAGGCAACCATTTCCTTTTGCTTGATACATGCAAAGATGTCACAGGAGTGATGCTGTTTAGAAACCCACGTTGGTGTCCCTCGTTTAGCCTCACCTGCTTCTCTTCCCCGTGACATTAGGCTGTTTCACTCCGACGCATGCCGAACTGTGGCTGATGCTTCCCAGGGCACTGGGCGGTCACCCACATGCCGTGCGATAGCCCCACCAGAAAGCATGACGGTCACCCTGCCAGGGAACTTCACCCAGTGAATTCCTGATAGGAAGGTGACGGAATGGGAGGCCCCGGAGGGACTCCCAATAACTCACTGGACTGAGAAACTGCAGTTTCAAGCAACTGAAGCCCCAGAGAAGACCAGATTTCTCGATGGGGAGTCCTTACGTAACCTCTGGAGGCAGGGCGAGGACGTGCTTCGCAGAGGCCACACGGGTCCCCAAATAGAAGGCAGGGCTGTAGTTAAGTTGGAAGGGCAGGGGAGTGCCAGGAAACGGCCAGTGTTGACCGCAAGCTGCAACCCAAAAGTCCTGAGCTCGCTGACCTAGAACCACAAACTCAGTGGTCATACTTCCACTAAAACAGGCTTTCGTTTCTGTGCAAACTGTTTACTTAGCACCTACTACATGCCAGGAACTGTGCTGGGGCCCAGACACACCGTGTCAGGCACGGGAGATCCAACAGCCCCTGCTCCTGCAGTCCAGGGGGAGGAGAGGCTACAAGACCAGTTGTGACAAGGCACTCGAAGCAACCACAGAGAGAGGGTGGGGGGCACCAAGGAAGCTCCAGCAGGAGCAGAGCTCCCGGGAAGCAGAGGGGTACGTGGGTGCTCCTGTGGGTGGGAACTAGCAGTGTGGGCCAGAGGTGGAAGGGTGGTGGAAGCAGAGGAGACTGCGGGAGGAGACTCAGAAGGCGCAGTAACCAAGGAGTGAGAGGAGGTCAGCAGGGCCATGCGGAGGGCCAGGAGGAACCGGAGATTTCGGGCTGGAGGAAGGCAAGGCGGGGGACGGGGATCGGTTAGGAGGCTGGGTTAGCACGAGGGAGAGAAGTAAACTAAGGAACCCGTAGGGAGGAAAGCCAGCAGGACTCATGATTAACAGATGAGGTTGAAGCTCAGGTCATCGACCTTGAACCTAAGTCTTCCTCTTTTCTACTCTAAGCGCTCAGTGCTGTGAACGTGCCTCAACGCTCAGCTTTAGCTGTTCCCACACCTTTGATGTGTTATGTTTGCACCTGCGTTCTGTTTAAAACACTTTCACATTTCTATTTAGAAGCTCGTTTCATTTCCAAGTACTTGTGCTGCTTCCAGATACCTTTCTAGTATCGCTTTCTCGTTTAAGTCCCATTGGCCATTCATTTTTAATTTACTGGGACTTCTTCGATAGCCTGGGCCCCGGCCCGGCCCAGAGGATGAGTTCTCCCTCTTCATCCGCCCTCACCTGCCCTCACCTGGGTTTCCTGTCTTCTCCCTCTCTGTCTCGGCCGATGGTCTCTCGTCCAGGTCAGGTCTGCATGGGTCCCGTGTTGTCTGGGGGTCATTTCTCGGCCCTGCCCGTGAGGATCACGCACCCGCTCACGGAATAAGCAACGAAGCGTGGGCACACTGTAGCCCGCACCCGTATTTGGGAAGGAAAACTGTAAGGAGGCATGATCTGTCCGCAGAATGCGACCGCAGCCACAGTAATTACAACCTTTGCAGGGTCGAGCAGAGGAGGTCAGCCCCCGGGAGCCAGAGCCACGTGGTCTCACGCATCCTCTTCCGGCGGGGGGTCCCGCCCTTCGGGGGTGGCTTCCCAGAAGCAACAGCCGCTCGGCCCCAAAGACAAATCCACCCTCGGCGCTTCCGAGGCAGGACAGGGCAGGACCTTGAAAATTGGAACTTTTTCTGATTCCTCACTTCATTAAGGGTGTATAATATATATTTATATGTATATAGCATACATCCTAGTAATTTCTATCTAATTATAATTTCCATGTGTCATTTTAGCCATCTACATGTATATGTATACACGTGTGTGTGTGTGTGTGTGTGTGTGTGAGAGAGAGAGAGAGAGAAATCTTGGCACCCGGTCTCACCCAGGATCACCGTGCATCATGCTGCTGTTCAGCGAGGAAGAGAAACACAAATCAAGCCGGGAACTGTGGGTGCTGCTTCGCTTCCCTAAGCTGTTAGAACATACATACAAGTAATGCCCGGCTGGCCGTGGGCGCCTGCTGGTTCCTCGCGCCCGCTCATAACACCCCCCCCCCCTCTCCGATGACAATGCAGTCTGGGGAGAGGTGGTTCAACTTAGTGCTTCCGGCACGGGGGTCCCGGTGCGTGTTGGGACCTGGGTCCTGCCCGTCGGAGAGAGACAGCCGGGACCCTCCGAGATGGGGGCGGAGGCACCTGGGGCTGCACCGCACGGGCCCTGCCTGGGAACCGGCGGCGGGAGGAGCCGCTGGGAGACGCGGGGGCCAGGACGCTCTGGAGCCGGCGCCTGGGCCCCGGCAGCCTGCGCGCTCACACGTCCCAGGGACTTCAGCGGACTCTCGAGGGAAGGAACCACGGAGAAGCGTTGTCCGGTCGTCCGGAGCCCTGTGCTGTGCAGGAGGAGGGGGGTACAGCAAGGGTGTGAATGGGGACGGGCGGTGCGGTGGCCGCCCGCAGCTTGAGCGTGGACCAGCCCGAGGGGACGTTCCGCTGTCTTCAGAGGGTCGGTCCGTCTCGGGCGCGCACCGCGAGGTCCGCCCACGCCGCCGCACCTGTGCCACGTCGTCTCTCCGACGGGCACGGGCCACCCCCACGCCCCGCGTGGCTGCCGACCCGCGGCAGCAGCTCGGCCTCTCTCCGATGACCACCACCGCTCTCCGCGGACGACCGGCCCCGCACGCGTACCGCCATGCAGCTGCCGGCGGGCCCGGGCCCCCAGCCGCAGTCACGGAGGGCTCCTGCTCAGGCCTTCCCGTGGGCGACCGTTGCCTGAAAGTCGCCGCCAGCCGGCTCGCAGCCCCAAGTTCTTGATTCCAGGCGGCATTCCTTCCTTACCGGCCCGCCCCCCGCACCGCGCCCCCCGCCTTCCTGCGGAGCAGCCTTCAGCCGGCGCTCAGCCCGGCTGCCGCGAGTCCCCACGGGCTGTGCTGGCCGTCGTCCGACCGGAGAGCTCATCAGCCAACGCGGGCACGTGCCACCCAGACGCAGCCCCCAGCTCCGCAGGTGCAGGCGGGGCGCCCTCGCTCCGGACGGTGACAGACAGACGAGGACTGACTTCCTCCATGAGGTCCCAAAGGCCGTGCTCGTCAGACACCAAAGGAGGCTCCAAGTGGACTCGGTTTCCCGGCAAGAAGCTGAGCCTCTACTTCTTGAGGAGACCCCCTCTCACTTCAGCACCAGACCTGGACGCCAGCGCAACCCGAAGACGCTATGGAAACCGAGGGCCGGCGGCCGTTTCCGCCCAGGGCTCAGACGTCCCCACCAAGGGCAGGAGGGGGCAGTTCCTACAGGCACGGCCCCCGGCCGCCCAGGGGCTGCCGGACTGGAAGTCGGTTTGCAAACCCGCCGCACTGGGAAGGCCCAGCTCAGGGAGGCCAGACGCGCATGCAGGACATACTGATTGGGCACCTCGTCGTGTGACTGGTCTGGGACACAGGGACAAGGCTCCCTTGGGCCCTCCCCTCAGAGCAAAGGGGGTCCGGCAGCCCCAGGCCTGAGTGCATCTTGCAACACCCCTGGGGTTGGCGGGGGCTTGGGCCTGGGGGGTACCGCTGGGACTCGAGTCGCCCCACGCCACCACCCCGCTGAGACCCCCCGGTCAGTCCCAGAGCTCCTCAGACTTCCTGCAGACCAGCCGGGCGGAACCAGGGACAGAGCCGAGCGTGTGAGACGGGAAGGAAGGAGGGGAGACCGAGACTCTTCTCCTTCGCGGACGCGCGTGACGGGTGCCCGGCTCCCCGCCTCTGGGCAGCGTCCGGAGGGACACGGCGGACTGCTCGGTCGACCCGCCGGGCTCCCGGGGGACGCAGGGGGTCCTCGGGATTCCAGTTCACACGTCGTGCTCTCGGGCTTCCCCGCCGGAAACGCCGCAGTTGATACATCACCGTCACCAGCTCGGCACTCTCGTAGTTGCTAATGTTTAGTTTAATTTCACATTTCCCTGGCGCCTGGGGAAGTGATGCGCCTGGGGAAACAACTGTTCGCGAGCACGTGTGCCTCAGAGCCCCCGGCGACCGGAGAAGCTCGCTCAACGCCTGTGAGGTGCTTTACTTCTCGGCGCGCCACCCTCCGGCCCCGTGAGCAGGGACTCTCACTGCCCAGGAGAGTGAGCTGGGCCGTTCCCCACCAGCCTGGTCGGGCTGGGTGTTCAGTCCCGTCCCTCTGCGTCTGTTGTGCAAAGTTCATGGGCACCCTTGCTCAGCACAAAGCTGGGCCTGAACCTGGTGTCTATCAAGGGGTCACCCTCACAGCAGAGGGTCTCCCACCCCCCGCAGGAGACACAGGATGTAGACCGTGTGCAGCACTCGTATTGCTTCTCTCTGCGTAGTGGGTCCCCGCGTCCTCGTCTCCCTGTGTGGCGCTCAGAGAGCCCTGGTTGCAGGGTCCTGTTCTGGTCAGTGACAGCAGGTGGCCCCGGCAGCGGCCGTGAGGCCTCCCTGCAGACCCAGGAAGCCCAAGGCAATGCCCGCCCCTCAGGCCTGCCACCCCCCCCCCCCCCGCCAAAGGGATGCATTGCTAATCCTGGGGTTTCCTGTATCTGCAGGAGCGGGGAAGGTGGGCAGGGGGTCCCGTTCTGGAATCTCCCCGACCTAGGAGCTGACCCCACAGATGGCCTGCACCTGCAGAGGATGGGCTGGGACCCCCCTTGCTCCCAGGTTCCCAGGCAGAGCGGCTGGGGCTGGTCCCGGAGCCAGGGCCCCCTGAGACATGTGCAAGCAGCCGTCAGCTCCAGTGGCCTCTGGCAGGCGTGCAAGCGTCACGGGGCTCCTGTCGGGGCTCCCTGGGTCACCGGGCTGGAGCCGCAGTGTGTGACGCAGTCCTTATACACCCCGCATGTTTTCTGTTTACTGGATTAGAGTGATTAAGTGAAATTATTTAAGGGAGAAAAAAAAACCTTTGAGGTCTAAAGAGACTATGAACTGCATTGGGTTTTGTTTTCGGAGAAAGTTCCTCAGCTTTGAAACTGTCCTCTCCCGGGCGGAAGGGGGTCCACGCCTTCCTGTGGAGGTCTCCGGCTACTGGAGCAACTGCCGTCTTTCTGCTGCCTAATCGTAACACCCCCGTGTCCTGAACCGCCGCTGAGCTTATCTCGGCTCTGCAGCCCCAGAATTATATAAGGAAGGGCTGCTATTTTTTACAGGAGTGTGGAGGGACATTCAAGAGCCCAGTGAAAAGGGAGAAAAACCCGCAGCTGTAGGAGACGGTTCTGTGTGGCGTGGGCCCAGCTCCCACCGGGAGATGCACAGGACCCACGCCCACGGATAGGTTCTCCCATGGGGAATCAGGCCTGCAATGTGCCTGGGCCCCTATGAGTCTTGCTCTTGCTAAAAACTCCCTCACCCTGATTTGTAGCAAACATTTACTGCAAAGTAACTTCCTAAAATCCATGCTAAACCTTCCAGGGATGAGTGTAACCAGTTTAACCACTTTTCCCTTTGCATTTACAAATATCCCTCCTCTGTGATGTGATTAGCGGCCTGGGCTCCTTTGTTTTCTGTAAAAGGGAACCACCTAAAGCGAACCTGTGCAGAGTAAATGAGGACCATCATGTAATGGGGGAGAAAACCAATAAAGGCTGTCATGGCAGAGGCCGCAGCTTTTGCTCCCCTGGAGAGAAAAGCCATGCTGTCCCTTTTCCTCCACTGGATTCGGCAGTCCGTGTGAACGTCTCGTTTCGTCCATAACGACGCGGACACTGCGGGCTGGAGTCTGCGTCACACGCCACGGGTGCCGGAACCATCTGACAGCCCAGCACCTTTCTGGGCTTCCAAGAAGCCGTTCCCCAGGGCCCGCCCCCGGCCCCGAACTGCCTCTGCCCGCAGCTGCCCTGGGGGAGATGCCGCAGCCCTTCCCTTCCCGCTCCTCTGGACAGTTCGGGGGTGGGGGGGTGGTTCTCGTGCACCCCCCCAAGAAAAGTGGAAATGGGGTGGAAGGTGAAAGTGGACCGTGGAGGAGTCTGGGTAAAGACCAAAGACAGCAAAGGGGACCTGGGCTCCCCGCAGACAGGCGACCGCGGTTCTGCCGGGAAAGTCGCAGTGAGAGAGGCTCCTTTCTGTCAGACTCTGTTCCCGCTGGACCTGCCACCGGGCACTGGGTGCGGTGCCCACGGTGGATTTGGGGCGGGGGAGGGGAGACAGAACAATGCCCCCCCCCATGCTGCCCACCTCGTCCCCGGGAACTGAGTGTGGCCTCCTGTGGCGTAGGGTGCTCTGCAGGTGTGGTTGCCTGGGGTCCCAGAAGGGACCGCACCTGGGACATTGCGCGGGGCCAGTGCAAGCACAAGGGCCCCCTGAGGGAAGGAGAGAGGCAGGGGAGCCGGGGGAGGCGACGTGAGGACGGGGCAGGTGGGAGGGCGATCTGACTGCGGTTGGGCGTCCCTGGCCTTGAAGACGGAGCGGACAGCTGGGGAGCCCAGGTGCGTGGGTGGCCCGGAGAAGCCCCCAGAAGAGGCTGGGACCGGATGCCCCCCTGGAGGCTCCGGGAGACAGCCACCTTCCCACACCGCTTCTGAGGTGGTGAACCTGGGTGGGTTCGGGCCGTGAGGCGCGCGGTGATTTGCTGCAGCAGCGCTGGGGGCGGGAGGGCGAGAGCATGTGACGCGGCCTGAGCCCCCCCAGCCCCAGAGTGGGCCTGGGCTTCTGTGCGCAGCGCGGGAGCCCCACCCGGCAGAGGGTTTTCTCCGCCGCATCGCCGGGGCCTTCACCCCACTGCTGACCGCCAGTCTCTGGGGACTCGCAGGGCCTGTGGCCAAGCCGGACAGACTGAATTCCACGGCCATTCTCCCCCAGCACCTCTCAGGGCCCCCCTCACAGTATTGGTGGGCTCTGAGAACGGCTCTGCAGCAGACAGACACACAGACAGACACCTGGGTTCTCCATGGGGCTCGGCAGCCAGGCCGCCCAGCGCCCACGCGCAGGGAGCTGGGTCGGGGCAGGGTTTAACAGCAGGGGACCCTCTCCCTCCGGCGGCGTCCCGCTGCACGCGGGCCAGCCCTGCAGGAAGCAGTCGGAACAAAAGACGTTGATTTAAAGCCTTTCACTGCAGGAGCCAGAAATAACTGCCTCGGAGGCCTGGGCCGGCGCCAACACAAGCACCGAGCGAAGCCCACGGGAGGGCATGCGGCCTGGGCAGGCACGGGCGTCGAGGCTGGTGGCTCTCGCCCGAGGCTGGTCCTCCCCGGCCCGCACCCCATTTGGAGGGAGACCAAGACGGAGGGCATATACAGTCCCCCCCCCCAAAGTGCAGGTCAAGAGGTGGAAGCACTCCCAGGGGCACAGAGCAGAGCCTGGGTTCAGCCAGGCTCCTTGCGTGGAGAGGGAATATCACCCGTCCCGACTGTGGAGGCCGCGGTGGGGGGGACGCGGCCGCAGAAAAGGGGACCGGGTGTCCTGGAGTTGAACTCTCCCCACCGCCCATTCGGACCCTGCGCCCGCCGGTGGCCCGGGTCTCTGCTGACTCTTGTCCACCCGTGACCCGGAGGGAGGGGCGTGCTCCGAGCCGTGCGCCCGGGTCCCACGGGCAGAAGCTTCTTGCCCCCGTTCCCGGAGGAGCCCTCCCCGACTCCCTGGGAAACGTCCCATCCCAGCTCGGAGTTGAGTGCGGGGACAGAGCAGGGGACAGGTCCCCTGCGGTCTGGGCTCCCCCCTTCCTGCCGGCGGGGGCGGAGTTCTGAGAGCCCTGCGGGCCACCGCGGCTCCCTCCCGGTTCTGTCCTCCCGGTTCTGTCCTCCCGGTTCTGTCCCGGTCCTCAGCGGTGGCCTTGAGCTGCCCCCAACCCGGCGCTGGGATCTGCAGCCTGGGTCTGAACTTCCAAATGCGTTGTCATCTCGTGGAGCTTTTTTTTTTTTTACGTGTCCGGAGCGGGGCCACTGTGTCGTTAGTTTAAGGAAAGGGCTCCCAGGTCGGCTCCCACACCCACCCCGTCCTGTTGACCAAGAGTCTGAGATCATGGGACAGAATTTTCAATTAATTTTCAATTAGTAGCACAGCCGAGTCCAGCTGATTGCAGACACCCATGTCTGCTGTCCGAGTCCCAGCGGTTCCCCCATCAGCCCCTCTTATCTCCTGGGGGTCCCCAAGCCCGGCACCCGCTAGGCCCCCTCTGAGCACCCTGGCAAGAGGAGTTGCCCCCTGCTCAGGCCTCACAGACATCCCTGCCAGGCCTCACGGCTTCCCAGAGCAGGTGTGCTCCCCCCTTCTCCCACCCCCCACTTAAACACACAGCAAGAGTAAGTCACGGGCCCAAGGCCACGCAGCTGGAACAGGCAAAGCTGGGCCTGTCCTGGCTGAGGTCTGTCCCTGGCCAGAGCCCACGCACTCTGGAGCCCTCCTGATGTCCGCTGGACGGAGGCGCGTGGAAGAAGGGAGAAGGCCCACTCAGCTCGGCCTCCGTGGTGGGACAGACAAGCGGGTGGCAGCCGAGTGGACACTGACTTTGATTCCGGTGAGGACATCTTGCGCCAGTCAGAGCAGCCAAGCGGGCCTCGGGGCTGGTCCGAGCCGCTGGGTGTGGGGAGGGTCAGGTGTCGACTGGACACACCCCGGGGGAGGGGGTGTTGTTGGCAGAGGGGAAGAAGTCCAGGCACCGCGGAGCTGAGCCAGGAGACTGGCTGGCTTGCTTTCAGTCCTTTCTACGCTGGGTTCTGGGATGCTCGCAAAAGCTGTTTTCACATCCATTCAGGGCCTGCCATTCACCGGACTACAATGCCTCCTTTGATCTAACTGATGACCCACATAGCTGTAACTGCCTCTCCGCGGGTGGCCCATGCACTGTGCAGGGAATCCAGTTTCTGCTGGGCGTTTTCTCCACGGGGGGCCAGGCATGGAGGCCCCCCAGGTTCAGGACAAAGGAGATCTTTGGCTAGTGGGGCCCCAGGCTGTCCCCCAGACCGGCCAGGGAGCAGAGGAGAGTGGAACTGAGGAGAGAGAGAGAGAAAGGGGAGGAGGGGGGAAAAGGGAGGAGGGGGGAGAGGGGGGCTGGGGGGAGGGCAGGAAGGAGAGCGAGGCTTTGAAAGTGTTTCGCAGCAATTGATTCTGGTCGCCTCCCACCGGCACCTCTGCAGAGGGAGTGCACTGGGCACCAGGGGCCTTCAGCTGACGGCCCTGCCCTTCTGGGCCCCGGTCTGGTCCCTCCGCTGCCCCCAGGGCCTCGCCACTGGGAATACTCTCCTGCCAGTCAGGAACCCCATCTCGGCGGCCCTTCCCCGTGGGCATCCCGACCCCAAAGAGGGCAGTGGGCAAAGCACGAACAAAAAGCAACGCCAGGCAGGTAACAGCTCCCAAAAGGCCACCTTTGCCGCCTGTCTCCTGTAGGGCTCTGAAGGAACAGAGCTGGAATCATGGAGAAGTGGCTGTCGCTGCTGCCGTTGTTACCACAGCCCCCTGGCACCTGCGTTTCTCCGGAGCCCCAGGACGCCGGGCTCACGTCCGCCCCCCGCACAGGTGTGTCAGACACCGGGCACACCTGCCGCGGGAGGAAAGCGGGAGGTGAGGCTGTGGGTCCGGCCCAGACAGGGGCTGTCCTCCCTGGATCCGCACAAGGAAGGAGGCTCTGAGGATTAGCCTTTTAAAGAGGAGGCTCTGAAGGGCTGTGTCCCCCGAAAAATCCACCGGTTGAAACCTCCCCCCAAGGTGATGGCGTTAGGAGGTGAGGAGGACATGGGGGAGGCGCCCTCACGAAGGAAGGGGATCCCCGGGAGCTCCCTGTCCCCTCCGTCACCGTGTGAGGACAGCGAGGAGGACCTGTCACCCGGGAGGGCCCCCCCCAGACAGTGAGTCTGCCAGCGCGTGGGTCTGGGCCTCCCGGCCTCCCGGACTCGGGGGGTGGGGGGGCAGTGTGCACGGTTCACAGGCCCCGGGCTGGGGGGCTGCGGACCGGCCGCCAGAACGCAGGCAGACGGACTGACGGCGTTTCCTCCTCACGGATGTCACTCGTCTTCCAACTCGGGGATGCTCCGCAGGCCTGTCTCCAGCCCCTTAAACCCCCACAGCTCCCTGTGCCCAGCGAGCCCCAGACCCCAGCAACCACGTCAGCGGGTCCGAGTCACCCCGACCTTGGCACAGAGAGACGGGCGTCCTCCCCTTCTGGTTCTGGGGAGAGAGAGAGAGAGAGAGGAGCTGCGCGCTCTCGTTACCCTCCCATCTGTGACCAAGGAGTCCGGACGGAAGCCCCTTCCCGGCCACGGGGTTTCCTAGAGAAAAAGGCCCAGGTCAGGCGAGGACCACAGAACGGCCCCTGGGGTCAGGGTCCCCTTGGCCTTTGCTGCCCAGGGCTGGCACGGTTCCTCGAAGGAAGGAAGGGCCAGGCCCCCTGGTTGCAGGGAGAGCCACAAGGTCGTGCGGGGCAGCGGGGTCCCCGCGGGGCATGCGGCCCATCCCCTCGTTCGAGGAGCCTGGGCCGAAGTGGACGGGAACGGGCGTGAATGCTCCGGGAACGCTGGCTCTCCGCGGTCGTCAAGGGCTTTGCAAACGGCACCAGGCTCGCCACTCTGAGGCCGCGGGTGGGGCCCACGGGTGTGCCACAGGCTCCCTTTCGGAGGTGGCCGTCGTACTGTGACCACGCAGCGCAGCCCTGCGTTTCTGCAGGTGAGGCTGCCCTGGGAGTGGACGGGGCCTCCCACAGGCTGGGCCCCGCCCCCCTCTGCCCGCTGGGCCTCCTCAGTGAAGCAAACGACCCTCGTCCGAGTCCTCCAGGCCCTTCTCCGCAGGCTGCAAACAACTCGGCAGCACTGCACCCCCCTGGCCTCTGCTTCTCCCTGACTCTGCTTGGCTTGGACGGGGCCCAGGCCCAGAGCCTCTCCCCGGTGTTGTCGTTGGGGTCCGGCCACGGGCCCCCTTTCTAGATAAAACCGGGGAGCGTGGGTCCAGGACGCCGGAGCAAGACTCTCCTCCCTCCTCCTCCAGGCCTGGAGCCCAGCAGCCGGTCCCCAGTGAGGCCCCGGCCGAGGCCACGGGCAGTGCAGCGGCTGGAGACAGGGCCGGGCGCCCGCCCCCCCCCAGCGTCAGAGCCTGTGGAGTGGGGGGTGCCCCCCCACCCCGCCATGTCTGTGCTGCTCAGTTTGGGGTGGAATGAGGGTGCTCACGCCAGCGTGCGGTGCAGGCATGACCACCACCAGTGCAGCCGTGGGACACGTTCGAGTGGCCAGTCCTCCGAGGGCGAGTCAAGTCCTGGGGGCCACAGAGCCGTGAGATCACGGCCGCGGCCTCCCAGCTCCCGGACGGCTCTGGCGGGGAGACCCGCTGTCGCCCTGTCCGGCCCCACCCCTGGCCTTCACGGGCACGCCCCCTTTACCCGGGCCCTGTGCGGCATTGGGGGCGGGCCACCACCAGCCCTGGGCCCTGTGGCTTCCTGCCAGGTCCTGAGCCCAGGGCCGTGCTCAGGAGCGACAGCGTCTGATCCCAGGTGGGGAAACTGAGGCACGCATAGCACCTGCACACTCCAGCACTAGGGCTTCCCCGCCTGCAGTCCCGGTGAAGTTCAAGAGCTCGATCCCACGAAACCTAGGGGCAGAAACGGAGCTGGGAGAGCCGGCGATTCCTTCAAGGCTAACCTGGCAGCCAGCAGCAGCCTGGGTGGGGGGTCTGCCAGCGCTCAGCACCGCGGCCCCGCCCCACGGCCACAGGGTCCGTAAGCGCCCCCCTCTGCTCTGCGGGAGGGAGCCGGGTTCCGCCGGCAAGGGCAGGTGCGAGGCAGCCTTCCAGGCCACGCACACACCCATCGTTGGGGCACGTCCCCTCCCGAGACAAACACGGAGGGTTTCTTGAGACCCCGCCCCACTCCCCAGGGGACCGCGCTGCGATAACCTCCCCGGGCCCGCGCCCTGGCGCGCGGTGGCCCCGGCAGAGAAAGGGCACATTCCCACACTCCGCCGGCCTCAGCCTCTCGGCTTCCAGTCCGCTCCGAGCGTCAGCAACGCGCGGTGGTTTTTCATCATAAGTGACTTTATTTAGTGTCAGAGACAAAAAAAAAAACATTGTTACTCACTTACTGCTTGAAGGGAAAGAATGTCTCTTAAAAACACAGTTATTTAAATGCAGGGACTTTCTATTCGTAACCTCGAGGCACTTGGGAAAAAAATCCTCGCTTCCTTCCAGCCCCACCAGAAAGGCCTTGTCGACAGGCGGGCTCTCGGTGATTTGCGACCCGCGGGCCTCGGGGCTAATATCCGCAGCTGCTCCCCTTAGCTTAGCAGCCCTCTACCGGGTCCGCCCCCCCAGACCTCGCTCCGCAGGCGGAAAAGGCTTCTCGGAGCAGAGTGGCCTTAGGTTAAAAGGACAAAATAAACAGAGTGAAAACGGAGTGTTTCCTTCAGGGAACGTGACGGCTCCTTGTAGAAATGACCTTGCTGTGCAGGTTGCAGCCACAATGGTAATAACTAACATGTGGCTACAGGTGTCTGTTCCCAAAACACCCCCCACCGCCCCGAGACAGGGCCCCGGTGCTCGCTCGCCCCTGCTCCCCCACTGCACCCCCGGCTGTGCTTCCTCAGAACCATTTGGGGGTCCCTAAACGCTGGCTGACGGAGCAGCCGGGGCCCCCCTCAGGTCCCCAGCTCTCCTCCCCGTCACACAGACGCTCACCGCCCGTGCAGCTGGCTGCGGGCACATGCAGGAGGTCAGTGAGCTTGTGGAATGCCTGCGTGGTCGTCCATTCCGGCTGACCCTGCGGGGGGCTGACCAGGGAGCCCTCCCCGTAGGTCCCCATCCTAAAGCCAGGAACCCGGGAATGCTTTCTCGACCAAAAGGACTTTGCAGGTGTGATCAGATTAAGGACCTTGAGTTGGGGGGATTATCCTGGGTTACCTGAAGGTCCTGCATGTCGTCACGAGTGTCCTTATGAGAGGGAAGCAGGTGGACATGAGGCCACGGCACAGGAGGAGGGGATGTGACACCCAGACAGAAGGGAGGGGTGAGGCCATCAGCCAAGGGGCTCAGCAGCCACTGCAGCTGGAGGAAGTGTAGGGAGGGGTCCTCCCAGAGCCCTGCCCGTACAGACTCCTGCTCAGTGACAGTGACCTTGGACGTGTGGCCTCCAGAATGATGGGGGAGTACATGTGTGTTGCCTCAGCCACGAGCCTGTTAGTACCTCATCACGGCAGCTGCGGGAAAGGAACTCGGGCGCACCCCACGGCAGTGCAACTCCTGCGGTGCGGGCTGCACACTGTGCAGGGCCGTCCTCGGAAGTGGGGCTCAGTCTGCAGGCTGCGGGGTGTTCGGCAGAGGGGAGGGCAGACCCTGCCTCAGCTTATTAGTCTACGGTTACCCCCCTGCCCCCAGCCTCTACCAAGAACACAAGAATGACACCAAAGTGACTTCAAACAGACCGGCATTGGTTTTCAGAGACATGGCACTGGATTTTTAAATTTTTTTTTGGACTGACATTTGGCAAAGCAGCCTGGTGGAGCATCAGGGTCACGTGGGAAGCTGGGAAGCCTGAAAAAGGCGGATTCCAGAGACGCCCCCAGTCGTCTGACTTGCGAGGCCAGGGACTGAGGAGGCTGCCCCTGTCTCGGCCGGAAAGTCTTGGGGTCAGGCCGCCGGGGGGCTCCTCAGACGCCCTCCAGTCTGTGGTCACGTCCGAGCAGTGACCCGCCTTCCCAGCCCACGGTACCTCTGCCCGCCACTCTCCTGGGTCGGAGAATGTGGAGGAACCCACCACTCGCTCCGCGCACCCCCGCCTCCGGCTCTCTGGTGGGGGGTCGAAAACGGGGGAGGGAGACTGTGGCAACGGCACTTTCTGTGCGGCTTGGCTGTGGACCTAAAACTGCTCTTAAAAGCCAAGTCCGTGTAATTTGTAAATGGCCTTCCTTGGCGGGCAGAGAGCTGGGACGGTTCCATCCAGAGTGGGAGCTCTGCAAGCTCACTAGCCCGTGGTGCTGCGGCGGGCGTTTGAATCCTTTTCTCCAGGCAACAAAGCAGGAAAATGGGGAGAACATCAGTGCGTTTTCAGGAGACAGTTGAATGGGGATTCGCTGAGCTGGTGTGGCATCGGGGTCCCCTTGGGATTGCATGGAGAGGCCCCCACCTCTCTGTTCCCACATCATGTGCCTCAGCAACGCGAGGGGCCCGCAGAAGCCCTTCGCAGGCCAAGGCAGGCCGCGGTCTGTCCTCTCTGGCCGCTGCATTCTGGCACATCCAGTTCCAGGCACCCTCCTTCTGCGAGTGGGGGCCGTTTGCAGACGCGGGCTCCCCCCGTGGGTTAGGGAAGCCCACCCAGGGGTCCTCAGGTGTGCAGACAGCAGCACCCACTTGGGGTGGTGGGGCGCTTTGCCAACCCTCCACAAATGAGCGATAAACTCAGTCATGTCCCAGGAATCTTCCAGAAGGATCTCGTCCCACCGTGATCGGCTCCACCATTTCTCACCGGCTTTTTCCGTTTCCCTTTCCCAACCCGTTTCTCTGGTGCCTCCCGCCCCAAGTGGGTCTTCTTGTATCGATCCCCATTTATTTATTCCACGAATCAGGAGGTTGGATGTCAATTTCCATTTCCAAAGCTGGTCGCGACTGAGAAAAGTGCTTTCTTCAGATCAATACTCCTCCTGGCTGGACTCGCAGCGATCAGTAATTACTGGTGTGTGATTTCACTGGGAAAACGCGGCCAACAGCCTGGCACTCTACGGATATAAAGCGAGCTGGTTTTCTCCAAGACGGGCTTTCCCGGGAGGCCGCCCATGCGCCAAAGAAGCAGAAAGACGCCCCAGGTCACTGCTTCCCACCGTCACCGCGCGCGGGCGCCCAGCCCCAGGGACTGGGTCCACCTGGCGGGGTTCCACCTGGCGGGGGCCCCGGCTGCAGCCTGTTCTGCCCACGGTGCACGCACCCCTCACCTTCCTCTGCGTGGTCTCCGGTGCAGGGCTGTGCTGGCCAGCTCAGCAGTTCACTCGGCGTTAGAAGTTACTCACAGCCAGTAACAAGGTTTCGGGTGGTTCTACTGCTAATGCAAAATCCCTCCCGGACTGCCCCTCCCGCTCTGGTTTCCGCCCCAGAGCTGCAGCCCCAGCCGGGGGGACGCATCGCCCTGCTCTCCCGGGCTCCGCAGAGGGTGGCGGCACCGGCCTGGCCGCGGCCTTCCCGCCCCCACCCTCCACGGCGCCCCCAGGCGGCTGAAGAAGACTCTGCAGACGAGTTCAGGACAGCGCGGAGGGGGCCACCAGTGGAAGAGGGGGAGGTTTGTCAGCACTGTCAGATGACGGCACCGCCTCCTCGGGTCCCAGGGGGGGAGCCCGGAAGAGCCTTCGCCCCTCTGTCACCCGCGCAGCTGCGGAATCCAGGGGGTACCCCGGTTGTCCCTGTGCCCCCACCACCGCCCCACTGGAGTTCGCCTTCGGGATATGCCCACGGGTGTCAGAGGGCCACTCTTTAGAGTCCTCTCCGCTCTTCCCTGCGAACATCGAGCCGGTTCCAACTGGTGTAGCACAGGTGAGGAAACACACACGAGTACATGCACATGCGTACACATGTGCTCACACATGCGTGCTCACACACGCGTGCTCACACGCACTCCCAAGTTCAGCCTCAGGGAGGAGCCAGAGGGGCAGAGCCGAGCGGAGGAACGCGCACGCGCTTACGTCAGAGACGCCGCAGCTCGCAGGGTCACGTGCCGCCCGTGTGGGCCGTGAGCCTTCCGGGACCTGGGGCTCCATGCGTCTGCTCGGGGCCCCGCCCACTGCCCCCCCCAACCCCCAGTTTCAGGCCTAGCTCCCCTGGCCCTGCTGAGAGCCTGAGAATGAGACCTGGGCCCCTTCCCGGGCAGCCGCCCTCTCTCGGCCTGACGCTGCAGAGGCCTGGGGGGCTGGGCGGCGCGTCCCGCCGCGGGGGCGGGGGTGGGGGTGAGGGCGACGCGGGAGTGGGGGCACGCCTTCGTTCTCTCACTGGTGCACGGACTGACGGTTTGCACCTTAAAGGGCAGTTCTGTGACCCCGGGGGAGGGGTCAGGGACGGCCTGGCTCCCTGCCCGCCTCTTCGCTGCCTCTCCCCCGGGAGCGCCGGGTGCTCTGCAGCTTCGGGGCGGGCGGACGGGCTTGGCCAGCGCGCTGAGCGAGGCTTGGCGGCCCCTCTGCGCGCCGTGTGGCGTCCAGTCCCCGCGCTAACCTGGGTCGCCTCTACCGTGAGCGTCCGACACACATTATTTCCGCCGAGAGCGCCGTCTCACTTAAGGTCCTCTTTGCCACTCCTGTGCGGGCTCTCTCTCTCTTTTTTAAAGAAGCGCCTTCATTCGGAGGTGGCGGACAGATGTGCACGGGTGGATCTGGGGATTAGGGGCCGGCGACCAGCGGGGGGGACAGCTCTTCCCTCCAAAGCTCGCACACCCCGGCTGTTTCCTTGCAGCAGGCGCCTGAACCTTCTGGCTCTTTATTAGCCGAAACGGCCTCTTGGTTCGGTCTTCGGGCTCACGCCGGGGAGACGGCTGCACTGACCGCGTCACTAGGGGATCTCGGGCCTGCGTGTCCCCAGGACAACGCACGTGAGAGCACGTTGGAGTCCATCCTGAGCCCGTGGACCCGGGGCAGCAGCACAGGCAGCTGTCTTCGGAGCCGCTGGCCAGCGGACCTGAACATGAGCTACATTGTTGACCTCTAGCAGGAAGGTCTTCACCCACCCTGCCAGCAACTTTCCAAGCCACCATATGGCGCTTCCTGTCCTCTTCTGAGCCCCCTCCCCCCCCCCCCGGGGGGGACTGTTACAGTCCCAGGAAGCTCGGGGGAGCGGAGCTGCACAGGCAGCTGCGAGCAGAGGCGAGGGGCCAGGAGCAGACGGGCCGTCTGCGTGCGTTTCCGGAGGCCGCGGCCCGCCAGCCAGCGCTGGAGCCCGGCACCCGGGCTCCGGCCCAGCCTCCTGGTCCAGAGGGGCGCCAGACGGAGCGCCCTGGCGCACGCAGCCCGGGTTCACGCCTGGGAGGAAATCCGTCTTCTCCGGGGACCTCCGGCAGGACGGTCGAAACCCAAACCGGTGCAAGGCTGAGTCTCAGGGACCCCGACGCCACGGGGGGGTTCCCACCCACGTCTCACAGACCTGCTTCCTCCGGCCGCCACATGTGTGTTTTCTGTTCGCGTCTCCGAGTCCGAAGAGGACGCCTCGTGACTCCAGTGTCCTCCATGGGCCGAGGACATGCCATTGGTCTCCATCGATAGTTAGGCATATGGGATGAGTGTCATTAAAAAATAAATATGCCCTGACCGGTGTGGCTCGGTGGGTTGGGTGCTGGCCCACCAGGCGGAAGGGCGCGGGTTCAAGGCCCGGTCGGGGCACGGGCCTGGGCTGTGCTTTGGTTTCCGGTCACGGTGCACGTGAGAGGCAAGCGATCCATGTTTCTCTACTGCTCTCTCCCTCCCTTCCCTTTTCTCTAGGAGTAAATAAAATCTTTTAAAAAGTCACAAAATGTCTTCAGAAAACTGCAAAACCTATTTTAAAAGGCCATATCAGAAGTCAAGTCGCATTCCATGCAGTCAGCAAACAGGGGCGGGCCAAGGTGGGTCCGGAATCACGAGCAAGGGTGCAGTAACTCATCAGTAACAACGCAGGAATGAACTCTGAACTCTGCGTCTCTGTGCTCACAACGGTGAACCCCGTATTTGAGTCAACAGGGCCTTGAATTGTAAAGCGTTTCGAACAGCAGCAGTGGGTTCAAATAACGTAACTTTGTCTCAGAATGAGCATTGCCCCCAGCACAGATGCTGCATTCGTGAGGGTCGGAGTCAATGAGCATTGCCCCCAGCACAGATGCTGCATTCGTGAGAGTCGGAGTCTCGGCCGTGAGTTCCAAGTTCCGGGGAACGTGAGGCCCACCCCCGGCTCTGGAGCGAATGCTGGGGCGCCTCCCAGGTTGCTCGCAGGCAGGGAGCATGGGGTTGAGTGGGGGACGGAGCTGCTCAGCCTCCCAACTCACAGAAGCGTCCTGTGCTGAGGGTCTGAGCAAAAATAACCTGGATTTTTATAGACTCGTATTTTTTCCCAAGCCCTTGGCCGGGAATCGTATTAAATGTAACCGTTCAAAATAAGTTTCCCTGGGAAACTCTGAAAACGCACTCTTGGAAGACTTCAAAAACATTGACTTTTAAAAGTATATATTATTATTACTCATTTTCCATGACCCAAATGATTATTACCAAAAAAAAAATCAGAAATATACAAGGCTGAAGAATACGATTTATGAAGTAAGTACCTCTCTCTCAGAGAGAATCACAACCAGCAGGTTCGTGTGTAAGTCTCAGAGATTTACACACACGTTTTTGTGTGTGTACACACACGCGCACACACAAACAGAAGTGGTTTTTTCTTTAACAAAAAGTGAATTCTGTGCTAAGAGACAGGATCTTAATCGCTCCTGCCACAGAACAGAAGTCATCACATAATGGCCGAGAGCTGCCAGCTAATGCCGCGCCGCTGATCATACTGTAATACGAGGGAGACCCCCAAAACTGGCATTTATTTATGAAAAGTCGTGTGTTCGTCTCTACATGTTTCAACTTCAGTCCCCTCCCAAGTATTCTCCATCGGATGCAACGCACCTATCAAAACATTTTTCCACTGCTCCAAGCAGTTTTTAAACTTGTCAACTTTGATTCCTTTTACTGCTTCTGCCGTTTTTGGTCTCACCTCCTTCACATCAGCAAAGCATTTCCCTTAGAGGACTTTTCTCACCCCGGGAAACAACCCAAAGTGTCCCTTGGGGTGAGATCGGGTGAGTAGGGAGGATGGGGCACAGGGGTCAGGGGTCATGATATTTTTTGGTCAAAACCTGCTGAGCATTCAGCACAGTGTGGGCAGGTGCACGTGCAAATCACCCATCATGCAATGGGGCAAACAGAGTGAAAGAATCTTCAAGAAAGATTCACTGAAGCCAAACGCAGCCTCTCACAACAGCGCCAGCTGGTGCACGGATCCAGATGGGTTCCCAGAACTCTCACCTAGCGGGAGAAGCCTGGACTATAAGCGGCCCACCCTCCAGAAGACAATTCCGATGTTTTTTGAGTCCCCCCTCATATATACATGTACTGAGTCGATGTGGCGTGTACCTTAAACTTACACAATGTCATATACGCCAACTATAGTTCCAATTTTTTAAACATGTTATCTATTTTTAGAGAGAGGGGAAGGGAGGGAAAAAGAGAAGAGAAACATCACTGATCAGTTGCCTCTCATATGCGCCCTAAACAGGAACTGAACCTGTAACACAGATTAGTTCCATTTTTTTAATGAGAAGCTATTTGAACTGTAATATGCAATGGTAATTTGTTGTTTTCACTTAACGGTTTATCGGTTTATCGGGGACACGGTTCCTGGGTTGGGGGGCGCAGGACGGCAATGCTGTGGGGCAGGGGAGGGCCAGGGGCTCTGGGCCCAGAGGGCGCAGCGCAGGCGCGAGACCGGGGGCCTTGGCTGCCCAGGCCGGCCCGCACGTCACTGAGACGCTTCTGGGAGTGACTTTGCCCCAGGCCAGGGACTTGTCCGGTTTTGTAAACGGCAGGGCCCTCGGGTGGAACTGGACCCCAACACGGGCCTTTGACCCCAAACCCGGGTGAAGTGACTGCGACCCGACTGGAACCAACAATCCACGGGGTGGCGGTGTGTCCGCGCAGTGGGAACCTGTCTCGCCGTAAAAGGGAAGGACGGTCGGACACCTGCCGCACCCCGGATGAGCCTGAGCACGTGGCACTCAGCGACAGGAGCCGGACGCAGAGGGCAAATGCCGCGCGAGCCACTTCCCCAAGGGACCCGGAGGGCTCACGTTCACAGAGACACAGAGCAGGAGGGAGGGCGGGGCGGGGGGGCGGGGGAGGAGCCAGTGCTCCCCGAGGACGGAGCTGCCGCTGCCAGCTGGGAAGGTGCGGGGGTTCCGGAAGCAGGTGGTGGCGACAGTCGCACAGCACACACTGGGAGTGCACCCGATGCCCCCCGAACTGTGCGCTCACACACCGTCAGCTTCTTGTCAGATTTCACCCGGAGAGCCAGCGTGGAGTGCACGGCGTCCACTCCAAGGAGAGTCCATCTCCAAGGACAAGCCGCACCACTCCACGCGGAGCTTGGCCTCCCCCTCCCTCGGGCGGGGCCGGAGAAACTGGCCCTCCGTGGAGGCGAGAACCAGGTGGGCGTGCGGCCCGGGCCCCCCCTCAGGGCGCAGAGCTCCACGAAACAACCGTTCACAGAGCTCAGTAAATCCAAATGGCTCCTAGCGCTTCTGCTTTGCTTCCCTGGGACTGAAGCCCAGGGCACAGCGCTCCTGGAGGCGGGAGGGGCCCTGGGGCCCCATCAGACCCTCAGCCGCTGCAGGCGTGGCCCAACCGGTGCCCATTCCCATGCACCCAGGACCCCCTCAGCCACCGCTTACCACACAGAGGTCGTGCCCTGTGGTGGCGCCTCCAGAGGGGTCGCTTGGGCACCGTTTCCCCACCCGCAGGGAGGCTGCTGTGGGGTAACAGTGTTACATACTGACACAGCCCTGTGGGTTTATTGTATCCTATGAAGAAGGTATTGTTTCCGCAAGGGTTTGGAAAATTTAAGAAACAAAACAAAACAGCGAGGTTCACCGCAGCAGAGAGTTTAAGAGCCCCGCTGTGGTCGAGGGCAGGTCCCCAGGAGGATGGGAAAGTGGGCGGGGGGGTGTGCATGTGTGTATGTGAGAGGGAGAGAGAGGTCAAACCCAGGGGACAGGATGAAACTGTTCTTTTTCAGCAACAAAAACACCATTGTGTTGGGTAATTACATATTGCATAGTTTCCAGGATAAACGAAAACATTTGTTTCCATTTTGGTGGAAATGAGAACAAACTTCTTCCCCTTCCGGAGCCAGTCCTGCGGCCTGGCCAGGGAACTCCGGGCTGGGATTCCGGGGTCAACGGGCCTGAGACCCACAGTGCACAGGCCACCAGCCCCCGCGGTCCCCTCCCTGCCTCGCCCTGTGTTTTGCGCCCGGGTGCACGGGAACATCTCGCCCATGGAGAGAACCTGCCCAGACGGCTCTGTGGTCCACTGAGACGCCCCCGACACCGTGGGCCTCACTTCCCCCCGGGGGGCACAGGGCCCGTTGATTCCCTTTGGTTCACAAACGACTCCTCTGAGAGGCCAGTGCATCTAACTTCAGTTTTCATTCGCTTCCGCCACAACAGTGACCGAGGTGGGTTCTTCCCCGTCGTTCCTGTGCACGACGAGAGGGGGGCCTTTCTGGACGTCAGTCACGCGAGGACGTGCCGTGGTGCCGTGGTGCGGGCGGGCCGGGGGCCCAGCAGGTGACTCTGGGCCTCGGACTCGGCTCGGAGCCTCGGAATCTAGAGTCAGAGCTGCCGGCCTCGGGCTGTTCTCCACCCTGTGCGGCCCGGCCCTGGGGGAGCCGAGGGGTGGCGGGGGGGTGGGGGGGTGCGTGTACATGCAATGGTAGCAGGCTGTCCCGGGACTGGGCCCAAAAGGGGTGGGTGAGGAATGGAGAAATAGCGTGGGACTTGTCACCGCCGGTTTTTTTTTTTTTAACTTCAGACTGACGCGTCTTCTCCGATCCGTAAGCCCCCGAGAATTCTCCCAGCCTCCCCCGGCGCCTTTGTCATGTGCCCTCTGCGTGACCAGTTGCATCTGCTGAGTCTCACTGTCCCGGGGCTGGAGAAGAAATGAGTCCCTCTGAGGGGACGTCTGGCTGGCTCCCCCGGGTCCCCGGCCTGGCCACGGTGGGGGGGCCACAGTGTGGTTCCCCTCCTGTGTGTCTCTTGAGGGAGAGCTTCTAGGGGACTCCACGGAAACCACAGCTGCTGGCGTGTGTCATGTGACGTGAGCCTGTGGCCGGGCCCGCCGTCCCGTGGTGGGCGGCGGGCCTTGGCCTCAGCCCCGTCTGTGGCCCCCAGGCCGGGCCGGGCTCCTCCGCTTTAGGTTCTCGGGGGGCAAGCCCCAGAGGCCTGCAAACACGGCTCCCCCGGAAGACAGACTGCGCCGAGGGGCCCGGCGCGCCCCCAAAACCAGCCCAGAGTCGTCGGGCCCCCAGCCAACACCCGTGCGGGCCGTCCTCACACTCACTCCAGCACCACGCACCGACACACACATCCTGACAAGTGGCTGCTCTTCCTGCTGCGTCAGATGCCCAGGGGACCGTAGCTCTGCTCAACCAGCCAGGCCAGCCATCCCCTGTCCTGCAGCGCACAACCCCCCCCCCCACACTCACCGGTTCCCAGGCACCTGCTCACCCTCACACACTCTCCTGCTCACACCCACCTGCTCACACCCACCCTTACCCACCCACTCACCGAGGCATGTGTGCATGCAGGCACGTGTGCACTCACACCCACGCATGTGCACGCACACACCTATGTAACACTCACACGCACTTTTTTTACACAGCCACCTTTGCAGCGAGAAGAGCTGGGAATGTCTATTCTGAGTACAGGCACCTCCTTAAGGGCAAGTGCATGCTGGGATGGCACCGTTCAGGATGAAGGGTCTTCCCAGCAAAACGCTCTGCGCCCACATCCCACGTGCCCGGCTCAAAAGGAGGACGGTCGGAGGCCAGGAAGGTCTCTCTGTCCGAGGGGCAAGGCGGGACCTGGAGCGGAGGGGAGGAGGCGCAGGTGCCCACCACGTGCAAGGACGGCTCCCGCGTGCAAGGCCACGGTCATGTGCACAGTGAAAATGTCTCCTCTTTGAAACCAGGCAGAGGCCACCTCTCCTGAGCGGGCATTTGACAGCCCAGCGGTGGCTACTTCTCCGCCTCCCGCAGTTCCCTCAGCGCAGCCTGGAGAAGGCGCCGAAGCTTCCAGAACATGGTGGGAGCGGCCGCCTGAGGGCCGTGGGGGTCTGCACACTCCTGCACCGCCTCCCGCAGCTGCCGCTGGAGCCGGAGGGAGACGGCAGAGCCCCCGAGGGTGGGGGAGAACCAGTGCCGGAATATCTTGTCGCAGACCACCTGAGGGGAAGGCCGGGGGCGGGGTGTTAACGGGGGCAGCTAATGCCCCCCGAGAGCCCCCCCCGAGCCTGAGAGTGGTCCTCGAGACCTCGCCTGTGCTCCCACCCCTCCCCCAGGGGCCTTCCAGGGTCAGGGGGTCCTGCAGACGTCCTGGGACCCGGCCCCACGGATACACCTCCCATCCGGGACCAGGCCACCGAGTGTAGGGTAGAAAACTCCCTTCTGGCCTCAGGGTGGGCGGGGACGCCCTGGCCACACGCCACCAGGATGCAGCGCGTGCAGGTCACAGCGGGGGCGGCGGGGGGGTCGCCGGCAGAGGCCGCTCACCTGCAGGTTGCTGTTGGCCCGCTGGGCGCTGCACCTGTGGGCGCGCAGGTCACACCTGGAAAAGCAGTCGAAGAAACTGCAGTCCTCGTCCGCCGTGCAGTTCTGCTCGAGAATCTCCCTCATCTTGGGCTCGAAGAAGGCCATGTCCACGTCGATGGCCACCACCTGCAACCGAGCAGCACAGGTGAGTGAGGGCGGCGGGCCAAGCGCCGACAGAGGCTGCAGGGCGCTCCGTCCCCGCCCACGAGCCGGGGTCCCGGGGCTGCGGGCTCACGGGGCTCTGCAGCCCGGCCCTCGGGGAGACGCGGCTCGATTCCGCTCGCAGATGACAGAGACACTGACTGTGCTGCAAAGGGCGCCGGGGCTGTCCCCGGAGACAGCCGAGGACTTGGACCCTGTACCAGCAATGACCCTCTCCACCTCCCGGCGTTTCTCAGCTTTTCCCGGAGCGCCTCTGAAAGGTCTTCAGAACGAACTGCCCCCCCATCCCGGCTTTCCCGCTGGGCTGGCTGACCCCCAAGGGTCGGGATGCCGACGCAGTGAGGTCAGGTCATCGACCCGCGTGAACAGAAGCAACGGACAGAAGGGAACCACACTCAAGAGGCAGGGCGGCGGGCGCGGCGGCGAGGAGGAGGCAGGTGGTGTCTAAGGCGCCTGCTGGTGGCGTCTCTGTCACCAGAGTCAACGGCTCTGCCCCTGACGGGCTGGAGGGACACGTGGGGGGGGGGCAGTGGCAGCGTCGGCGTCCTTGACATCAGGCTGGTGCGTGTGGAGCCTGACGCCGCCCGCATCAGACCCCACACCCCAGCGTCAGCGTGAGAACCTCGACCACCCCCCCAGCCCGGGAATTCCAGCTCTGTCTTCTTGGCCTCGAACCAAAGAGGCGTCAAAACCACAAGAATAACATCCAAATTATGCAGATTCCCCTGAATTTAAGTCACCTGAATTTAAAAAAAGGAAGAAGATGAACTCCAACCGGGGGAAACCTGGAGTCGGCCCAAACCAAGCAGTGCATAGCTCCCGGGCATTAAGAAGCTATTACGAGACCTGACGGATGGATGGGAGGGCGGCGGCGGCGTCTCACCAGCCCTCTGGGGTCAACGCTGGACCGTCCCCCTCCCCCTCCCCCTCCCCTCGTGGCCTCTCCAGAAAGGGCTCCTCACTCTGGAGTCTCTCTCACTCAGGATCGATGCCAAAAGGCAAGAAAGTTTCTGGGGGAATAATCAGTAAAACAGAGGAGGGAAAATCATTTATTTCAAAATAGGGGGAGAATAATGGAAAACAAAACGGGAGCTTTTCCTCGTTAAGAGCTTTGCCCAATTACTAATTCGGGCACGGCAAACAGAAATTATCATTTTAATCGGTTTTTCCTGTCTCATTATTTAGCCAAAAGAAATAGCTCACTCCGTTATTTGCCCTGGCTAATAGACCGAAAAAGGATGAGGTTATGCTAATGAACTGTTTGGCTTTCCAGCGTCTGATTGGACGGACCTGCAAGACCCTTCTCTTTTCCCTACGGTTTCTGGCCACGCCCCCAGCTGCCCCTGGGCCCCCCAGGTGGCATCTGGGCTCCTGGCGGTTTCTCTCCGCGCCGTTTCTGACGGCTGCCTTCCCGTCTCCCAGGAGACCCAGATTTATCTTTTCATTTCTCTGTAAGGCAGAGGAGGGGTTACAGCCACCGTGCGCAGAGCCGTAAGCACCTAAAATAGGAACGGCGACAACAGGAAGCTGCGGGAGGTTTCTTCAGCCGCGTCTGAAACTGCGTCTCAGAGTCCTTACTCTTCCCCCGTGGGCAGAGCCGGCAACCCACGCCGTCCGCAGGCTCCATCTGGCCTCAGCCTGGGGAGGACGGGTCATTTCGCCCCCTGGACAGTGTGGCTCTGGGGCCGGAGGCCTGTCACCAGCTGGAAAGGCGCCCTCGCTGGCAGTGAGCAGCAGTGTTTTGTGCTCGTGTGTGTGTGTCGGGGGGGGTGGGAAGCCGCCAGCACCTGGGCGTGGGGACCTGCAGACAGGGAATGGCTGTGAGCTGTCAGTTCTTCCCGCCCCCTCCCGACACCTGGGCAACCGCAGCCTGGCCCGCAGGGAGGCCCCACCTGCGGCCCCTCAGCCGGAGCGGAGCGCATCGGAGACACCTGGAGGCGTGCTTCCCAAACAGGGGTTGCCACAACCCACCCCCGGCTTCCGACTCGGGAGGCCTCCGGGGTAAAGTCGGAGGCCCCGCATTTCTGACAAGTTCCCTGGTGGTGCCGAAAGGGCTGCTTTCAACTTAGAAGTTGTACAACCGCAGGTGACGTGAACTCCTCCAGCCTCCACCCTGGAAGGATGGTCCCTAACGGGGGTGAGCACAGTGGAACCCCGTCCTTGCGCCCCGCCCTCACCCACACTGTCCTGGGGCCAGGGCCCGTGTGCTTCCGGAACAGTCCGTGCACACGGCAAGTTGGGGCTCGGGCAAGGGTGCAGACGTGATTTCATCGAACTGCTCTGCCAGAGGTGCCGGCTGGCCCACCTGTGGGGGACCACGCCCAGGTGGGGCCATCGGTGCCTCCACTCCTGAGCTTCTCCCGGAAACCCAGCCCAGACAGCCTCTCGGGCCCTCCTCTGCGGTCACTGCCCGACACCCGGCCCAGTGCACGAGGGGTCTGATGCCAGGAGAACTGGCCCCTCGCTGTGTGACCCCTCCCCCGCCCTCTCCCGGCCCTCGGAGCGGCTGCGACCCCAGGACCTCCCTGAGGAGAGCAGCGGCCCTCCCTCCGTGTCTGGCACTGGGTGTCCCCACTCGCGCCGTCCGGCAGCCTCGGCCAGGACCTCAGCTCCGGGAACGAAGCCATTGAGTCCAGGGCTCCCTGCCCTTCCCAGGTCGTCTGCACGGGTCTCTTCCTGGAACTTCCCAGAACCCTCTAGAACCCCAAGGAAACCCCCCAGCTTATCAGCCCCTCGGGGGCCACCAGGGACAGGGCATCAGGACAAAGCAGTTTGGACAAGATGCTGCAACGCCCTTCACCTCGGCAAAGACTTGACAAGGAGTTCCCACGACTTCAGGCTGTTTCTTTAAGGAGACAGCCCTGTGTCACCTGCCGCGGGGCCACGGCTGGCTGTCACAGTGCCTCTCTTTGTCCCCCAGGTTCTCACCGGGTGAAGAGCATCGTCCACCGTGAGCCAGCCCCTCAGGGACCAGCCCACTGGGGGCGGGGCAGAGTCAAGCTGGCCTGGCCCTTCCTCTGCAAGCGCCTGCCGTGTAAGAGGTGACCCCAGCAGTGACACTTGGGGCCGGCCCAGCAGGGGGTGATGGGTGGGATGAGCTTCTGATGGTGCTGCAGCCCCCCCCACCCCACCGCTGCTCCTCGTTAGTGGCTGGTTTCCGTGGACACCGGAGAGGGAGCTGAAACGCTCCGGCCCCACGCCAAGCAGTGTGGGGTCCCCGACATCTCTGCCCGGGCAGGTCTGCCCCTCGCGGACGTCGCCCCAACTCTAGCTGTCCCTCAGGAAGGCTCATCCAAGGACGGGAAGCTCACCCGAACCCCCAGGGAGAAAGTGCCAGGAAACTCGGCGCAGCGTCCTGGGGCCTGGGCTGACTGCAGACCGTGCCCCCCGCTGGGCTGTGGCCCAGAAGCCCCCGGAGGCCATCCTCCCCGCGGCCCTGAGGATGGGCTCCGCAGGGGAAACCAGGACAGGCCTCAGGGAGGACCCGCCAGGCCATAGCCCGGACCCCTGCTGTCGGGCTAGAAGGCTGCACTGTGTTGCCGTGTTTCCCAGGACTTCAGAAATTCTCTCATTTCTGACCCCCCCACCGGACCGAGAAGCCCCCCACGTGACAGGCACCCCCACCCCCCGGGGCACTCACCGTGAGGTCCCTCCTGATGGCGAAGTTCTCGGGCTTGACGTCGCAGAGGTGCAGGCGGTGGGAGAAGCCGTGGTCGAACTGCCTCACCAGGTCCAGGAAGCTGAGCGCCATGTTGCCCACGGCCCGGGCCCGGCCCCGGCCCCGGGGGGCCCCGTCCAGGGGGAAGAGAGCCCGGTGGCGGGCGCTGCCAGCCGCCAGATACTCCACGGCGTAGAAGTGGCCACAGGAGCCCAGCACGGGCAGGGCGTGCGGGCTGAGCCCCCGCAGCACGCTGAGCAGGACGAACTCCTCCTGCTGCACCAGGGACCACAGGCTGGCCAGCTGACCCCGCCAGCGCGGGCCCCGGCGGCCCGGCCACAGCGGCCCCAGGCCACTCGCGGATGGCTCCAGGCCCAGGGCGCTCCTGACCTCCCCGGCCACCAGCAGCAGCAGCTCCGCCTCCGGCAAGGCCGGGCCCCCGTCCTCGGCCGGGGCCCCCAGCGGGCCAGGCGGCCGGAAGCTGGAGAAGGCTTCCTCCTTGGACTTGAGGATGACGGGGCGGCCGCGCCAGTCGGCCTGCAGCACCTTCTTGCCCCGGTCGTAGTAGAGGCAGCGCCGGTACCGCAGCTTCCCCGCCACGCACAGGTCCTCGCACAGGTCGCCCGCCAGCGCCCCGCCCCGGTAGTCCCGGCACTGCAAGGAAGGGACAGTGGACACGTGGGTCACCACCCAGTGGGGGCGGGGAGGGGGGCAGGAAAAGAGCCGGGTCCGCTCCCTGCCTGCGGGACGCGTCCAGCGGCCGCTGAAACCCGGCGAGGGTGAACCACACGGACTCTTCGGGTCAGCCAGTGCACGCCTGAGTGAAGGACACACACGTGTCTCGTTCTTACGTGTCTCCGTCAGGCCCGGGGCCAGGGCCTCCGAATCAACACCCAGGGGAGCAGGAGGTTCCCCCCCCACCCCCGTCCAGCTGGGTGATGCGGGGAAAGGCGGCTCGCCACCTGGGTTTCGGTGTCCTCACCTGCGGGTGAGAGGGCACGGCCAGGCGGTAGGGCCACTGAGGGCTCCTGAGCCCATCCGAGGGCAGCCAGGTCGGATCTCAGGGGGGTGGGGCCCGAGGCCACAGTCCTGGCCCGGCTGCTGGCGGGGCCCCGGAGGCTCTGGGGGGGTTACAGGGCTCAGGGAATGGGCCGCAGGAAACAGGAGCTGGAACAGGCCTCACGGCTGCTGGTGTCCGCAGGACCAGGGAGGGGACGCCACCGGAAGGCGGGGAGGGACCACGTGGGCTCGACTGTGGACAGGGAGGGCCGGTGGCTCCCAGTGCTGGTGTGAAAGGAGCCCGCAGATGGGGCATTTGTCCTCATCTTTGGGGGCCCTGCTGACAGGTGCCACACGGGGAGACCGGCGGCCCCCCTCACCACACTGCCACACTGCTGCCGTCCCTAAGAAGACAGCCCAGCCAGGCCCTGACAACAGGCCTGCTGGAGGAGTGGCCACAGGCACGGCCTACCTGTCTCCGCCACGCCTGGCCGGCCACCTTCCAGTGAACAAGTCCGGCTCTCCGCGAGCAGAGCTGCAACCCAGCGACAGGGCCTGGGCTCCGGAGTTCACAGAACTGAGGGGGCTGCCCTCGAACCTCCTAAACGACAGTGGGGTCTGACATGGGCGAGGCAGGGGCACAGCCAGCTGCGGTGGGTGGAAGGCTGGTTTGCCTCTGGGCTCTGCGCCTCCCCCCGAGGTGTGCGGCTCGTTTTCACGTCTGTAACAGGGGACGACAAAACTGTGCCTCAGGAGACCTGTGAGGGTCAGCCAAGGTCACGGGTGGTGCAGAGGACTGGTCATCTCAGAGATGCCAGTTTTCAGCCAGCCCTGGGCATTAGAAGCAGGGGCCAGGGAGGCCTCGTCCAGGACAGGTGCGTCCAAGCTCAGTTTTGAAGGACACATCACAAGCCTGCCTCTCGGGCAAGGGGGGCCAGGGCGGCTCCGTTGCAGCGAACTTGGCCTGTGCGATGGCCGGGGTCACAGAGCCCCGAGGGGCGGTCAAAGAACCAGGACACTTCACAGTGTGGAGGGCAAGGTCAGACCACAGGCCTGCCTGCGTGTGACGGACCGGGGAGTCTGATCAAAAGTGTGTTTCCTACGCCTCCGCCCGGTACAACCGCTCCCTGCCCGGCAGAGGTCAGGGCCGCCTGCCGGCGGGGGTGCCCCTCCGCCCCAGGCCTCTCACTGAAGGGCCCACCGGAGTCGCTTGCCCACCCCTGCCCCCCTCCCCCAGACTCCCCACAGCTCGGCCTCCCCTGCAGCGCTGGACTGAAACCAAATTCAGATCGAACTGAAACCTATACAACAAGACTTGCCCCTGCAAAGTTGGAAGGCAATTCCCAACAGGAGTTGCAAGACAACTTTGAACAATGGTCTACTCATTGAATTTGGCACACGGCCTATTGATTTTGGAGGGGAACATTCGCGTCGGCTGTTCTCCGCAGATCACTCGTTAAGGCGTCAGGGATGCGCTGTCAGGCCTCAGGAAGGGCGGGAGGCGGAGCGAGGCGCCCAGGGGGGCCCTGAGGTCTGCGACGGACTCTCGGGTCGGGGCTCTGCCACCTCGCTGGTCAGAGGGGACTGACTGTCTGCGCTACAGACCAGCACCCTCAGTGCGGTCACTACACAGCTGTTCTTTGTCGTCAGCCTTTAGGGTGGACAACTGTTAGCATTTCGGTTCCTACACCTCTCATGCAGGACGCAAACCGACGTGAACTCGGTCCGCCCCGGCTGTCCCGGGCCCCGGGGTGAGAGTGCCCCAGGGTCTCCTGGTGTCTATGCCCACCGCACACGGAGAAGCGCTTCAGCTAGCCCTGACACAAAGCAAGCCAAGAGCATAAATCATGAGGTTACGCACTAATTCATCATTGTTGTCATGTTAAAAGACATTTGTGAAATCATTTTATCAGCAGCAGGTCCTGTGGAAAAGGAGCTATTTTTAACTAAAAAGACAAGCGGTTTTATTGACCTGCATCCCATTGGTGAAGTCAGTCTTCTCTGAATACCAGGCGGTCCTACACGCCCGCCGGGAGACACGCACGTTTCTGTGCCGGAACGCGTGTGCCCACCCACGACGTCCACAGGCGGAAAGGGGGCTCGCTGCAGTGAGCCATCCTCAGCCTCTTCCAACCACTCGAACTTGCAGCGTGCACGGGCGCCCTGCAGGCTGTGGACGGATGTGCGCATGCGTGTTGTGGGCACGCCCGGCTCCGCGGGAAGCCTGCTCAGTGGTTGCCGCTCAGAACCTCTCCGCCCTGTGTCACGCTTTTTTCTCGGGTGAAAACAAGGCCCGTCCTCTCCAGTCTGGGCACCGGGTGGCGGAGTGTCAGAGGTCACGCCTGAGGTCTGGGTTTTCGGGGAGCGGTGAGTCCCCACACGGTCCAAGACCAGCCTGTCCTGCGGTGGGGATCCTTGCCCAGCAGCGACCCCGTGCGGTGCGGAGTCGCAGAGCAAGTGGCCAGTCCCCCCAGGCAACCCTTCTTGACCCTGGACGGACAACTACCAGGGGTGTCCAACCTTTTGGCATCTCTGGGCCACACTGGAAGAAGAAGAGTTGTCTTGGGCCTCCCATTAAATACTTCGTGACAAAATAAATCTCAAAATAATCTCACCACGGTTTAAGCGAATTTACGACTTTGTGTTGGGCCGCGTCCACAGCCATCCTGGGCCGAGGTCGGACACCCCTGGCCCTTGCACGAGGCGTGTTACAAACACGGCCCGAGCACACGGGAGAACGGAGTCGACCGCTGCTCTCCCGTCTTTCTGGGCACGTGCCCGGGTGCCGCGGTCCCTCTGGGGCCCGGGGTTCCCACTGCAGCAAAGAAAGACAAGCCCGTGCTGACACAGGGGAGCCCCGAGGGCAGACCACCACGTGCAATCACATCGAGCCTCGCCAGCCCCAAGGGAATCCAGCCCCTCACTAACAGAGTCCCTGGGAACCTCCTGAGATGCCTTGAAAGCGATGTGCCGTGGAGGGCGACCTGTGCCCAGCTGTTCCTGACGGCTCTCGTTATCAAAGAAGCCACTGGCTCTCCTGGGGTGCCCACCGTCAGACGGCACAGGGTCCACCCTGGTTCCCCCCTCACTCACTCACTCACTCACTCACTCACTGCGTGAGCAAGGGCTCGGTCTCTCCATCTGTGAAATGGGCTGGTCGAAGCACACACCTCCCAGGGTTAATGAGGGGAGTGAATGAAATGATGCATAGGAAATGGTTTGGGGTGGGGCCTGCCCAGCAAGGCAGCCAGGCCCTGCCGCCCGGCCCTCCGCGCGGGCGGCCCTGCCGGAGGAACAGAGGCCGCCCCTCAGCCCGGACAGCCAGAGCCTCCGGGCCCGCTCCCTGGAACAGTCCGGCCAGAGAAACGTCACAGCGAGGCCAAAGAGGGCGCGAGGGTGTCCCGGGTGTGGGGTGTGCTGAAAAGCCGCAGCAGAGAGAGCGCCGCAGTCAGACCGCAAAAATCTGAAGCTCTCAGACCCAGGGATCCCCTCTCTGGAACGAGTGCAGGGGGCTCCCTCCAGAGGGGGGTGGGCTTGGGGCTCGCAGCAGGCCTGGCTCCCGGCTCCTCTGCTCTGGCGAGGCCCCCTGCGGGCCGGGGATGCCCCTGCGCCCCGGGGGGCCTCTGCACACGCCATGCCTTTGCCCAAGCGAGGGTGGGGTTTGGGAGGGGGGGAGGCGGGCTCCCTGTGGCTCCGCTCAGCCACTCCTTCTGTGCTCTGGCGCTCAGAGGGAAAGCTAATGAGAGTCTGGAGGCCGGTCAGAGGACTCACAGCCAGCTTCATTATTGAGGATAAAAGCCGGGCAGAATGCATTGAAAGTGCTTGGGAGACCAGAGACAGAAGCGCGATTCAGCCCGGGGCCCGGGAGGCCCCCACACCAGCCTCTGTGGGCGGCCGCGGCCTGGGACTCTGGGTTTGCAGCCCAGGGGCAAGTGCAGACCTCATGCTGGTGCAGGGTTGGGGGGCAATCCTGGGGAACCGGGGGGAGGCAGGGCGCTTGCACGGGGCTCACCTCAACACATCAGAAGGGAGGAGGGGGAAAGGGGTGTGGAGGGAAGAGTGGGGGAGAGAGCCAGGTCCTGAGCACATGGGAGGGACCACGGCCTCCAACAAGGCGCCCACACAGTGCACCCCGAAAAGTCAGTTCACGGAGACAGCAGCAATGAACTTGAGGAAACAGACCTGTATCTCAAACCATTCTTCTGGCGACAGGAGAGGGGAGCCCTCCAGAAGTGGGCCTGATCTGTCTGGCTTTCTGTCGGGCTTAAAAGCACCCCGTCTGGCTGCCACTGGAGCTATGCTGGTGGAACCTCTGGTCAGAACCGGTTTCCACTCAGGAGCCGACATGCTGGGGACGTGACGAGGGCCAATGACTTCAATTGTATTGGGCTAATTTCATTCCCATGGGGCCTCTCCCCATTCAACCAAAGGTGGATCGATGAAAGACGGAACTCATTTTTCACTTTCTGCAAGGTTATTCTATTATTTTTGTGAGCAGAAGTACTCCTCCACGCTGGCCCAACTATGAATCTTCGTCCGCTGTAAATGGTCCACCGGTTCCCCCCAAAATGAAAGGAATTTTTTTTTCAGATGGGTTGCTGAGAAAACCGACAGGCTCGTGCAACTTGAAGAAAAGGTGGTGCAACTTCAGTTCCCCAGCGGAGGGGTGGGTGGGTGGGTGGTGGACAGCGGACGGCAGGTGGGACCCAGGGTCCACGACAAGCGTGTCACTTGCACTGGGGTCGGGTCATCACGTCAGCCTCAATCAGGAACTACGGTTTGTTTTAGCTTGTACCTTTCGCTCATTATTTCTTCACCTTTTCCAATCTCATTTTTTTAAATTCAAAAAAACAACACACACAATCATTTACTTGAAAACGTGTACGCTACCCCATCCTGATAACCTCCAATATGTCAGCAATTGGACCAACGGCATCCCAGGTGTTCCTTGAAGATTTCTTAGAAAATAGATCACTTTCCACGCCACACGCCCAGACGCCCGCTGTGCAGGGGGGTGAGTAAACTCTTCGGGAATCCCTGGGACAGCCGCCGCCGCCGCTCTCTTCGCCCTTCTTGGCTTTCCTTTCGGAACGTCCACCTTTGCGCAAGTCTCCCGAGTGCGCATCCTCTTCCAAACCCAACCGAGAGTCTGAGGAGCGGCCAGCGCGCGGGGGAAGCGGCTGACCGGCATCTGGGACCCAGGGCGGCGTTTCTTCCCCCCTCCCGCCGCACCGGGCGGAGCAGCAGTCGGGCAGGGCCCTGCCCTGGAGGAACGGGGACCGCGGTCCCCGCTCTAGGACGAGGGTCCGCAGGGCTCGGAGGAGGCGCGCGCTCCGCCCGGGGTCCAGCCGGCGGGCCCCTGGCAGCGCTCCGCACCGGGCTCGGCGTGGAATCGCAGACCCGAGCCTGAGCGAGAGAACGGGGCCCCAGAGGCTGCCGGGCCGGCGCCCCCGCCAGCGCCCCAGCCCGGCTGGCCCGCCGGTGCGGCCGCCGAGGGGCTGTCGGAAGACTCTGCGCCAACCCACGAACTTTCTTCAGCAGCGCGGCTCGGAGGCGCTGGGAGAGCAGTCGGGCAGGGAGACTCTTGGGACAAAGGACCGGCTTTGGCAACGGGGGAGAGACACCCCGGCGCCCCCAGAGGGCTCCCGGGCACAGTGCCTGCCTGTCCCAGGGACAGGGACGCGCGCGACCAGCATTCCACGTACGGTGCCCCCACCCCCCACCCCCACCCCCGGGTGCGCGCCGCAGGGCAGGGCGGCAGCGGGACCTACCAGTGCGGCCAGGATGCGCCGGCTCTTCTCGTCCGTGCAGCGCTCGGAGAGGGCGCCCGGGTGCGCGCGGAGCAGCAGCGCGGCGGCCAACACCCAGCCCGCGGTCCAGGCGGCACAGGCCACCAGCGCGCCCCGCCCGCACCGCCAGCGCCGCCCGCAGCCCCGCGCGCCTGCAGCCCGCGCCATGGCCGGCCTGCCCGCCACCCACTCAGCCGCCTGTGCCCGGTGCCGGTGTCCTGGCTGCACTGCCGCGGGCTCAGCGGGGGAGGGGGCGCGGGGGAGAGGCCACGCGAGGGGAGGGGAGGCCCGCGGCTGGGTCCCCTGCCGGGTGAGTCCTGCCGTGGGTGGGGGCGTCTGCCGGGGCACCCGGGGAAGGGGGTGTGCGCCGGCCGGCTCACCCCGGACGCCCCGCTCCGCTGCCGCACCAGGGCACCCTTTCCACTTTTTTCACCTTTTCCCCCAAGGCCAGCTCCTCTCTCAAACAGAATCCGCATAGAGGCCAACTCCGCGGTCTAGCGCCTGGCACCTCTCAACGCATCTTCAGTTCAGGCGAGACTCCAGACACCCCTCCTCCCCGCCCCCCTGGGCTGCTCTTGGGGTCCCCAATGCAGACCCCTGGCTGCCGTGTGCCCCCCTACCCCATTTGCTTCTCTGCGGTATTCCTCCCTCCTCTGCATCACCCGAGTGGGGAGGGGCCCCTGGCGAGACGACCCGAGAGCATGAGTGGAGTCGGGGGTCCCCAGACAGGACCGTCTGGGACGCCGTGGCCACTGCAGCCTGCCGTCCCGGCCCCGGCAGCCCCCTGAATCCAGCGCCCCGCTGCACCCACCCCAGCCCAGGCTGCCAAAAACCCCGGGGTGTCCTTTGCAGGGGCAAACAGCACAGCGCTCTTTAAAACGGTTCCGCTCCCCCCTGGCGAGGAGGAAGCACTCGCTAAATGTGTCTAATCTGCGTTTAGGTCTGTTTGCAACATCCTCTTGGGAGCGACCTTCAGGGCTCCAGCGCCAGCCAGCCATCGCGGCCCTGGGGTGGAACAGACAGGCAGCTCCCCAGGCAGAGCCATGGGTCCCTGGTTCTCGACAGCCTTCCCTTCCCCCGGCCAGCAAGCTGCTCCTCCCTCTCACCCTGAGAGCGGGGCTCCCAGAGAGAGAGAGTCCCTGTGGGTGGGAGGCGGAGCTGTGGCAGCCCAGGGCCTCTGAGGGCGCCACCCTGGGGCTCCTACATCCGCTCTGCGGGAGCTTACCCTGGGCCCCTCAGGTGCCAGCGAGTTGGGGGGAGGGGTCCTCATACCCCTGCCTGCCCTGGGCCTGAACGTCACACACCTGGCCCTGAGTGTGGGGACCGCCAGAATCCCTCTGGCCCGGAGGAAGCAGGCTGTCATTCTCCCTGGGCACCAGCTTCCACACCTGCTCTGCCCTGTGGCGCGGCTCAGTGGTAGAGGTCTCCGGGAACTGGGAAACGTCACCCCAACAGACGCGCAGCCCCGAGGAGCACTCTGGGCGCACCGCAGGTGTCCCCCAATGCCACGGGCACTCGGGATTTGGGGAGCACGCAGTCAACAGCGGTAATGCCTGTCCCTTCCTTGTGCCCAGCCCCCCACGCCCAGGGCACACCCAGCCCCAGCCCCGAGCTCCACCTGGGAATATTTTCCTAGGCGGGCTGTACCAACGTGGTCTTCTCATTTCTAAATAGTTGCGGAGCACCGGAGGCATCTCGGGGCACTGCTTTCAATCCTGACTTGGTGGCGTAAAGGCGGTCCACCCCCTTGCCCCAAAATTGCATGGGGGGAGGGGCAGCAGTAGGAAGGAGGATGAGAGGAAGAAGTGCAACCACGTGGTTTCAGACCTAAGAGCGCAACTCACAGGGGAAAGGCAGCACTTGAAATCAAAGTTAGGGTTTGCAAGGGAAGCTTTACCTTTGTAAGTTTTGGAGACATGTGCATAATCACACTACTTTTGGCATTTTACGAAGAAAAACATACAGAAGAAGCGACACTGGGAACCCCACCACGAGGAGACCCCTGGAGGGCTCGCACCGTTTACCGCCCAAGTCCCAGGGTGCTGCAGGGCCGGGCGCAGACCCGGGACGGCAGGCCTGCGCCGCCAGCCGCCTTCCTGCAGCGCGGGATGCACGCCCCCTGCACGGAGCCCCCCAGAGCGCAGCCCACCCAGCCCTTTGCCTGGGGTGGGGCGGGAGGCACCCCTGGGGAAGCCTTTTAAAATGACCTGTCCAAAGGGGCTTTGGGGGAGACTCACACGAAGGTGCTTCCTAGACCAGCTGGTACTGGAGGTATTTCCCTAGAGCAGCAACACGATACGCAAGTGAGTCCTTATGTTAACCCCCCGATGTGGAGCTTCGGCTTCATGAACGAGGAGGGAAGCAGGGGCTGGGTCTCATCTCCCTGGAGCCAACGGCAGCCCGCTGGGGCCTGGCAGGGGCTGCGGGTATGGGAGAGGGGTCTGGCCAGCCTCGAATCGGGTTGATTTTAATTGGCTTTGGCTCCTTAAAAATACCATGAAATCCGGGAGCTATACCCTGACCCAGACGTCAAAACCTGAAGTCACGCTCCCGGGAATGGCTGAGTGCCACGGTCCCTCCCGTCATGCTCAGGGTGCACAGAAACTCCCAAGGCAGCTCCCCTCTGTTTGGAAGGGGACAGAAGCCCGGGCAGATGTCCTGTGAGCAGGCGAGGGCACCCTGGGTCCGAGCCTGGGACCCACGCCCCACGCCCGGGTCTCAGGCCCCCACCCTCCTGACGGCAGAGCGGAGCCCTCAC
The DNA here is from genome assembly GCF_019186645.2 of Phyllostomus hastatus. Classification (NCBI taxonomy): domain Eukaryota; kingdom Metazoa; phylum Chordata; class Mammalia; order Chiroptera; family Phyllostomidae; genus Phyllostomus; species Phyllostomus hastatus. The sequence goes on from NW_025333960.1 coordinate 55,128,914, forward strand.
ACCATGTAGCTGGGGTTCGCCTGCTTTAATTCAGCACGCAGCCCGAACTGTGTCGTCCTGGTCCCAGCATCCGACCTGCTGTCCGCTCCGGAGGACGCCCCTCAACACCCGCTGATGCAGTGAGAGGAAGAGGTGGTCTGGCCTTCCCCCCGAAAGATCAGAGAGCTTGGAGCACCCCCCGGGATTTTTCTCGAGCATTTTTCTTTTAACGCATAAATATTTCCCTCTGATTTCTCGAGGCTAAATCGCACAACGCAGACACATCACAGGGTGCCGAATACGTTGGAACAGACCCTTTGGGTTCTGAACTCCCGGATTGACAGTTGGACTTGTCTGTGAGAACAGAATATGAATGTTTGGCTTCCAGGCCATTACTGGAAGAAAAAGTGCAATTCTGGGGTTCTCTGATTCTACCAAACAAACAGCTTTATCGGTGCTCGCTTCTGCTACACTTCTGTGTCCTTGGAGCTCATAAAAACATTTGTCTTCCTACAAAGACTTGGACAACAGCAAACACACCTGTGCTTGTATGTACTTAATATGTTCACATGCATGAGCTCACTCAGTGTTCTCAGCACCCGGAGGGGCGACTGGGGGCATGTCATTATCTAATCACAGAGAAGGACACAACCTTTTGTACATGAGCTCTTAGTAGGAGGGATGGCACAGAAGCCTCTCTCCTGCTTCTCGGTTTGATGCTGTAACTCCTGTCTCGTGGTTGGGACCGCCCGCCCCAGGAGTGAGATCAGGGTCGTGACCTGCCGCACGCGCGCCACCATCCCTGATGGGAGTGATCTGCCACGGGCGGGAGAGCGTGTTGGCGCTGCCCACCGTTTGCAAAGGTCTCGGGAGCATGGGTTTCGCTCCGGCTTAGCTTTCCTGCCGCGGTCTCTGTCGCCCACCCCAGCGGCGGCGGCTGCACTTGGGGGACCATGGCAGGGCAGGAAAGGGGGGACCACCTTTCGGAGGGAGGTGTGTTTCTGTGTGCCCCCCCCAGAGTTATGGGGTGGGGGGCCGAGGGGGGGTAAGCCTGGAGAAAAGGAGGGAGGGCCAGACTTGCTGCCCCACTCCAAAAACAAAACAAAACAACAACAACAACGACAAAAACAGTCTCCCCGAAACTCAGGGCACACCTCAGAGAGGCTGGTCACATAGTCACTCGGGTTCCACTTCACCCAGGTGCTGGCCTCGCCCCCGCCGCCTCACCCGGGATCCGCCCTGCGGATGAAGGGAATGTGGTGGGGAGAGGAGGAAGTTGTTTCCTGGCCCGGGGCCAGCCCGGGGTGGGGGGGGTTGGCAGGTGTCCGAGGGCAGGTGCCTCTGGGAGCCCTTTGCCACCCCAGGCCCGGGTGTTCAAACCAAGAGCGCAGGAGATGGGAGTGTAGAGTGGTTCTCACACACACACACACACACACACACACACACACACACAAATAGACAAATAAATTAAGCCTGGCTTCCCCTGCAACCTTGCATCGAGGGCCCAAGTCCCCCGCGTGTGGAGTGCTGTCAGCAGCCCGCCCTGGTTTAGAGGAATTAAGCATCCCTGAAGGCCGTGGGTAGAGCTGAAGGTCAGGGTGTCTTCACAGCACGACCGATCGCAGCAACCAGCCGGATGGAAGCGACCTAAATGTGTGTGACCACGGAGACGGATCTGCTGCAGGAGGGGTCCTCGCCCCATCTCCTCGCTGCCGCCTCCTCTGAGTGTTCAGGTTGGCCAGACACCTTCGCACAAGAGGCACCACCGTGCTCCTCCAGGATTGGCCCCCAGACGCAACCCCCCCCCGGGGTCCCCGGGCCCTCCCCAGCCGCACGACGACTGCAGGAAAGGTCTGACCTCGTTGGGCCTCCCGGCTGGGGTTTTCGTTTCACCTCCAGACACAGCTGCCTGCCGGGCTGTCCCCCAGCGCCCTGGAGAGGTGGGCCCCCCACCCCATGCCGGTCAGTCCTGGTCCCTCTGCCCTGCGCCCTCTTTGTCCGGCGCCCACTCGACGCTCGCCAGCTCCATGCGCGCAGAGGTGAGGATGCCTCCTGAGCCCTTGCTGTTCCCAGGGAAACCCCTCGCAGGGGAACAGCGTATCATGAAAACATAGCAGCCCTTCGGAGAGGGTGACATTCCAGAATTTATTTCCCTTTTGGCGAATGTCGTAAAGAGTGCCTGAAACCGCCCACGGCCCCAGCTGCTCCCTCAGCGTGGCGCTCGGTCCGACCGTGGGGGCCTCTCCACCAACCGAGGGAGGAGGGGGCTCTCAGGGCCCCCCGTGGGTGTAGCCGGGCTGTAGGGTCCCAGAAGCCTCCGTGCCCCGGGCAGGGCCGCTGTGCCCAAAGACAGTCCTGAAACTACTCACAGCCCTGGAAGTAGGTTCTCGTAACCGAGGGTCATTAAATGTTGGCTCATGAGAAGAGGCCCCAGTGTCCAAGCCCCCCAGGCCCCCTCACCCCGTTAATCCTGGTCTCCAGCTGCTGGGGACACAGCAGGGGCCTGGCAAGTGGGAAGACTGAGCTGACATTGCACAGAAGAGGCCGCGCTGCCAGAGCCCTGCCCCTCCAGGGCGTCTCCCACGTCCCCAACCGCAGCTCACCCCCGGGAGCCCTTCACCACCCCCCAGGGCACCATCATCCACCGAGTGACCTCCTGGTCCAGAAGCCGGGGCCCGGCCCCGCGCCTGCCCCTCTCACAGCCCACACTGGATTTTTAGTTTTTTTGAAACTAGGCTTTATTTTTTTTTTTACAGCAATTTTAGATTCACAGCAACATTGGGGGGAAAGCACATCTATTTCCTGCACGTACCTCCGCCCACACAGGGACAGCCTCCCACACCCCAGACGCCCCCCACCGGCGTGCACGAAGGTCGTCACCGTGGTCACCCGAAGTCCGGGCGTGCCTCTGGCCGCACTCCCTGCCGGTGCTGTGCGTGGCGCGGGCTCGAACCCACGGACCCCCCTCAGAGCACAGGCAGCCCCAGGGCCCCGGACACCACTGTGCACCGTCCGACCGTCCGTCCATCCGTCCCTCGGTTCCCAAGCACTCGCACCCCGGCCCTTCCCAGGGTCACCCCAGTTCTGTCTCTCTCTGCGCGCGACGTTGGAGTGTGGCAGCCTGCGGCCTTTCAGACGGGCCGCTCTCACCGAGGCCCGTGGGTCCAGGTTCCCCCACGGCTCCCCGGGGGCCGGAGGGCTCGTCTCTTTCCGGTGCCGGCCGAGGTTCCGCCGTCTGGGGCGCCGCAGTTGACGCGCACATCGCCCCCTGGTGGCTCCTGAGTGTCAGCGATGATGAGCAAAGCTGACATCGACGTCCACGTGCAGAGTTTTGTGTGGATGGAACCCCTCTGGGCAGATACCAAGGGATGCGGTGACGGCATCACAGGGTCCGAGAATAGGTAGTTTGCAAGAAACCGCCTGGCAAAGCGGCTGCTCCGCGCTGCGTCCCCGCCGGCCGTGACCGAGAGCCCTCAGGTCATCACAGCCTCGCCGGCACTGGGTGTGGTCGGTGTTCTGGGCTTGGGCCATTGGAACAGGTGTGCAGTGACCCCTCGTCCTTGCTGTAATCTGCGGCCCCCCGACGACCGGCGATGTGGAGTGGCTTTCTCTCCGGGCATTGTCAGGACGCCTGGATGGCATGAAAACGGAAACTACGTGTCGGAAGTACTGAAAATCACTCTATTCTGGATATTCCACGGAAAGCAGTCACACATCGTCAGGTGGCGCAAACGGAATTTGCTGGGCCAGCGCGCAGTCAGTCTCTGCTTGGGGACCACTCCTGTGCTGACTCAGTCTGGGGGCAGCGCCCCCGTTCTGTTTGTGCTTTGGGCACCGAGGGTCTGGCCGCAGGCACTGTTAGCCAGTCCTGCCTGGGGCCGTGGGATGCCGTCCCTTCCTGCCCCCGAGGGCTGCCTCTGGTCCCGCCTCTCTGCAGCCTAGAGTTACTTTCTTTCTTTCTTTTTTATCTTTTTATGTATTTATTTTTAGAGAGAGAGGAAGGGAGGGAGAAAGAGAGGGAAAGAAACATCCATGTGTGGTTGCCTCTCACAGGGCTCCCACTGGGGACCTGGCCTGCAACCCAGGCCTGTGCCCTGACTGGGAATTGAACCTGCGACCCTTTGGTTTGCAGCCCGCGCTCAGTCCACTGAGCCACACCAGCCAGGGCTGAGTTGCTTTCTTAGACCAGGAAGCGGACGGATGTGCCCCAGCTCCGGGGCCATTTGGTGGCTCTGTGACGTGCTCCCTGCTGGTGTGACTCCCACCGTCTCCTGCCGGAGCAGGAGCCACCCATCTGCCCCTCGGTGCCTGTCCCCAGGAGCCCCTGAGTCCTCCTTCGTTCCTGGGGGCCCCGCTCCAGTGCCGCTCCTCGGGGGTCTCACCTGACCGCCTCCCTCGCCCTGCCCCCCACCATCTCGACACCCGCCCCCGGAGCTGACCCCGGCGTCTCTGTTTCACAAGTCGGGTCTCCCACCAGACTGGGGACTTCCTGAGGCACCAGCAGGGGCCCCCGCCTCCTGAATTTCGCGTCATTGACATGAGACCACCCTGAGCAGGTCTCATGTCACGGGAAGCGGGTCCTGCCAGCAACTCCACTCGCGCCAGCCTCGAGCTACACCCGCACAGAGCGCTGCCCGGGGCGGCCCTGCAGACGACGAGCCCGGGGAAGGCAGCGCCCCCACAGCGGGCGAGGGAAGGGGAGCCCGGCGGGAGCAGCGGGGGACAGAACCCCGGCCCTGCTCCTCCAGGGTCCCCACGCATCCCCCCGCTGCGCACAGGACAGAGACGCGAGGGGCCCGCCGCTCGGCACGACTTTCACGGAGAGAAACAGGGTGGTGCCAAGGGCGGGGAGGAGCCGCAGGACGGCTTCCAGAGCTGTTCGCGCTTTGGCACGTTTTCTGGGTCATTTTGCCCCTGGAACCGAGCAAAGGGAGAAAAGGAGATAAGGATAAACTATGAGAGCGGCTCGTAAAGAGATGGATGCGGCTCATGCCTCTTTTCTCTGTCATATTCCTTTTCAATGACCAAGTAAATGCCCGAAAGCTGTAGGACTCCCCATGCGACGACATTTTTATTGGGGTGAAACATGTATCGCATAGAATTTACTGTCTTACCCGTTTTAGGTGTATCGCTTAGTGGTGTTCACACTCGCGTTGCGTGCGACCATCACCACGCCCACCCGCAGAAGGACCTCCTTCCTGACCCGCCCTCTGTGCCCGTCCACCACACACGCTGCGCCCCCCATTCCCCAGACCCGGGCGCCCGCCCCTCTGCGCTCTGTGTCTGGGGGTTTGGCTCCTCCAGGCACCTCCTGTCAGCGAACCACGCAGCACGAAGCCCTCTGTCCACACCACCAAGCCTTCGTCCTCCAGGGTCGTCCCCGTTGTAGTGCACGTCAGCACGTCCCTCCTTTTTGAGGCTGAGCACCGCTCTGCCGCGCGTGCGGACCACAGAGTCCCCTGCCGGTGGGCGCCCGGGTCGGCCCAGGTCCTGGCTGCTGTGCACCGCGCTGCTGTGAACACAGAGGCACAAATACCTGCGCCGCTGCCTGAACACCTGACCACGAGAGAAACTCCGAAGCGACGAGGCCAGGCAGCCTTCTGACAAAGCGGGGCAGCCTCCGTGTCATCAGAAAGGGCGTTTTCTGCGACGCGGGGACAGTGGCTGTCCCGGTGGCAGCTAACACCTACCGGCGGCAGCGTCCTCTCAAAGTTACAGAAAGCGTGTCCCACCGGCGTGCCAAGGCGCAGGGTGACTCGGGGAGAAAACCTCACACCACCGATGCCAGCCAGCACGAGATACCGAGTAACTCTAGCCCAAACAAGACATTTAAAAACGTTGCCGTCCACCCCGCAGACCTGTACACTCAGCACCCTGGTCGCCAACTTCCCCCACCGCTACCTCCAGCCCCGGGTCCGCCTCTCCAGCCTCGCGGCCAAGTTCTCCCACTCGGTCGTTTCTCCCCCGTCCGCTCAGCCCTCCTGCCAAACGCACTTGGCCCCTTGCTTTCACGGGCTGCACTTCTGACGGGAAGAGGTGGCTCGGCCGTGCACAAGCCCGGCGTGCACCTGGGCGTCCCTGGGGGCGAGTTGCTCAGGGGGCCGGGCAGGCCCTGCCCCCTTCCCTTTGCCTCTGGAGCGTGCCCGCCCTTCCTGTCTCACTGGTGGAGGTGGGCGTGAGGCTGGCAGCAGGCGCCCCCCAGACCAGCACGGGCTCTGCGGCTGCTGTCCCACCAGAGGGCGAGCACCTCGTCGGCGAAGCGAGCTGGTCCTGTTGCAGCGCTGCCACCAGGAAGCAGATCTCGGGTGCGCTCCCCGCCCCTCCCCCAACAAGTAGCGTTTTCGGGACTCCTGGCTCCCTGCGTGATTCTGGCCGTGGTCGGGGCTCTGCCGCTCCCAGCGCTGAACAGCAGCCTCTCTTCCCGGTGGGACGGCGTCCAGCCCTGCTTCGCCTTCGGGCTCCAGGGTTCACTCACAAGTTCCCTGTGTCTTGGCTCGGGCCTGCGTCCGCCCGGAACATCTGCGCTGGGGCGGGGGTGCGGCCGCTTTCTCTCCGTTTCCTAGTCCCCTGCTTCCCTTCCTTGCACGTGCTGATGGATGGTTTCCCTCCCTCGCTCCCAGCCCCACGTCTTTGACTTTTCCAACCTCCCGTCAATACCGTTCGGAAGTCGGAGCAGCCAGCACCTCGTCCGGATGACTCCTCCCGGCACGACTCCCGTTTCCTGCGGCAGAAGCGGGCGTTCCCACCGTGACCCGAAGACGAGAGCGACTGGCGTTGGGAGCGCCAAGCAATCCCGCCCTCTCGAGGGCTTTGCTGACTGACAGCTGCCCATCACAGGGCAGGGCAACCGTCCACAAGCTTCTAACTGGTATTAGCTTCTGCAGTTTCACTTTTTAACGAGCGAGCAGTGGGATCGACTTCCGTGTGAGCCCGGGTGCTGTTCTATGAATGTTAACCCATGTGCCGGTTCACGGGACCATATCCACAGGATCGTTCTGTCACCCCAAAAACCCCCCCTCCTGCTGACCCTTCATGCTGGCTTTGCTCTACCCCCCGTCCCCCGACTCTCGCTGAGTTTAGTCCTTCCGAGGATCACCGAACCTAGCAATACAGATTCCTCCTGAGGCCTCCGCCCCCTTGAGAATGTCACAGACGTGGACTCACAGAATTCTGAGACCAGCCTCTTTCCCTCCACACGATGCCCTTGAGAGTCACGCAAGTCATTGCTGTGGTAGCATCACCTCTATTATTGAGTCCCACGGTTTGCGAATGCGGTGTGTGTTTCTCATTCGCCTGCTGAAGACACACTGGCGCTGTTTCCAGCCGGGGAGAACCTGAACAGAGCTGCTCTGAATGTTCCCGCCGGGTGTTTGAGTGCACGCACACTTTCCCCACCCCCCCAGGAATGCCCTACGTAGGAATGGGACTGTTTAACTTCACGAGGAAGTGCCAAGCCGTCTCCCAAAGTGGCCGGGCCGTGGCCACCCCCACCAGCAGCAGTGTCGGGAGTTCCGGTCTCTCTGCACCGGCTCCAGCAGCCGCTGTTTTAAACAGTCTGTTACTGTAGCCATTCCGTCGGCGAGCACGTTCCCTGACCTCCTGGAGCCCACAGCCTGAGCTAACCTCCACGCGAAGGGGCACCTACGGCTTATGGGCCACACGCTGAGGTTTAATTTGCATTTTCCTAACATCTAATGATGTTGAACACTTTTTTATGCTCTCACTGGCCCTCCATACGTCCTCTGTAGCCAAGTGTCTGTTCCAGGCGTTTGCCTATTTTTTAGACTGTTTTCTTATTGTTGAAGCTGAGAATTCTGGATAGAAGTCCCTTTTGGGTGTGTGGTGTGCAGACACTTGCTCCCAGCGAGGAGCTCGTCCTTGCATTCTCTTCTCCCGGTGGATGGTTTCACCTGGGAGTGGACTTTTAAACAAAGACTGAAGATGAGGGTCCCCTTTCTGCATGTGGGACATCCAGTCGCGCTAACCCCATTCGTTAAAGAAGACAGTCCTATCCTCCCTGAATCGCTTTTCTGCCCTTGTCAGAAACTCACTTGGCATATCTACGTGGGTCGGTTTCTAGACTCTGTTCTGTTCCGTTTCTACACACTTATTCCTTCGCCGGTATATGCTGTTGTGATTGCTGTTGTTTTATAATAAATGATAAAACAGGATACGTGATTCCTCCAACTTTAACCTTCTTTTTCACAATGGTCTTTTAAAAAATATTTTATTTATTTATTTTTAGAGAGGGAAGGGAGGGAGAAAGAGAGAGAGAGAGAGAGAGAGAGAGAAACATCAATGTGCGGTTGCTGGGGGGCGTGGCCTGCAACCCAGGCATGTGCCCTGACTGGGAATCGAACCTGCGATGCTTGGGTTCGCACACTGGTCTGGACTATTCCCACTCACTTGTCTTTCCATAAAGTGTTTGGTTAGATTGCCTGTGTCTGGAAAAGAGTCCTGCTGGGATCTGGTTTGCAACTGCATTAAGCCTGCAGGCCACTTGGGGAAGAACTGACCCCTTCACTGTGTCCAACAGCGATTATAATCCACGAACACGATCTAGTATTTTGGACGTTATCCGGGCGTTCTTTGACTTCTCGCTCACATTTTTAGTGTGCGCATGACAGCCTGCATTTCTGGCGGGTGAGCGGTAGGTGCCCTCCTGCACACACATTCTGTACAGGATGTTCCTTTGCATGGAAATCACTGGAAAACTCCACCTGCGGCGCTTTTCATCCTCGCAGGTGCTCCGGACCCGCTGATGGGCAGGGTGCGTCGATTCTTGCTCTCACCGCCAGGGGGCGGCGTTGCGCTGAGAGCCAGGCCGACGACCGTGGACTAGACTGTGCTCCCCTGGCCTCAGGGTCTCCCCTCCACCGGGTACTTCTTTTCCCCTCCTTCCCCCTATTTTTCTTCTTCTTTCTATTTCCCTTCTTCCTTGTGGAAGTACGGTAGACGCCTTAAACTGCTCCGGACCGTGGTTATTAGTGAGTGGCTCCCACGGTGGTGGGTGGTGTGACCGGCCGCAGAGACGGGAGCCCTGGGGCGTTTTCGGGCCCGGCGGGCTGGAGCGCCCGGCGGCAGGTGTGCGGTTCTGCGCGCGCCCGCCTCAGGTCGCTGTGAAATGCATGCTCACTGGGCCGAGTGGTGCGGCTCCTAACTCCGTCCGCCTGGATTCTCTGAGTGGCGCCTCATCTGCAGATGTAATTAACGAAGGTGAGGTCTTACTGAATTGGGGGCGGACCCAAGTTCACTGAGCAGAACAGGGGACACAGGGACCAGGCCACCTGGAGACAGAGGCAGAGGCTGGAGTGACACAGCTTTAAGCCAGGGCAGGAAAGGCACGCAGGGGATCGCCTGGAGTCCCCAGAAGCTGCAGGAGACAGGGGGTCAGCCCTGTCCCCCCTTCTCCTCCCCCCACCCCGTCAGCCTCCAGGACTCACAGTCCTAGGAGTCTAATGCACATGTCAATACGTTACTTACAAAAACGCAAACCCACAACAGTCTCAAGTGTGCATGAGTGTATATATGGTAGGGAGAGAAAAAACTTGTATTTGATGCCTGAAGTTTTTCAACACGGCCTTTGTTTCACAGTTGGATCTAAGACGTCGCAGTAAATGGGTCCAGCGGAGGTAACACACAGGTTCAACGCAGACTAACTGAAAACGGCACCGCGGAGCCCACCACCGCTTGCAGACCTCACTCGGGTCACGGAGGTGCCAGCCGTCTGAATGCAAACAGACAGCCCTGCCGCGTGAGTGGCCATTTCCCTGGGCATGGGGTTGTGTCGCCACCCCCAGAGGGGACACTGGGGGTTTCGGGGTGCGTTTGCAGATTCTGTGCGGGGAGTGCACAGCCCGCAGGCATCTGCGGTGCGCTTAGCCCGGTTCTCCTGGTCCCCCAGTTTTTTGGGTCAGATCACTGTCGCCTCCGACGCTTGGGCCTCTGACAATCGCTGGAACGTGAGACGGTTTCGGTTTCCCTTTGCTGAGCTGAGGGTTTGCGAGCCGTTCATGCTCTGAAGCAAGATACATGTTCTTCTTTGTTTCCTCTCGCAAGAAAAACAAGCTGGGAAAATAGTTTCAAACTGCCAGTGAAAGGTAAACAAACGATGAATTTTTCAGAATCTCCGCATATAGACTTCCCTTCTCAAATAAGAACATGAAAATAGCTAGGAAGTCCATCACAAAAGGAAAACTGACCCCTTGTTTTGTAACCATCCCAAAGTGTGTACCAATAAACTACACTGGTTCAGACAGAGGTGAAGATGCAAAAACCACAGACACTGAACACCACCGAGGGTTGTCAGGGCAGACATCCACCGTGAGCCACTGGGAGTGGGCATGCTTTGTGGTGAGCACACATCGTTTTGTTATATTTTGTACCCTTTCTTTTAAACCGGAGGTAGCCTGCCACAAGTGTAGCCCTTCCGTTCCTTTCCGAATAATCAGTGCAAGGGGCGGGGGGGACTGAAACATTATCAGGTTTTTTTCTTAATTCATTAATCCATACAATCCTTAAATATTTGGATATTTTTACACATGTTGAGAAACAAGTATTCTCCCAGGAAAAAGAGACGATCTAGACCCAGATCGCTGACGGCCAAGTCCTGCCACCCTGCCACCTTGTAGAAGATGACAAACCCCAATTAGCCTGACTGGGGGCAGAGCCCCGAGATCGGTTTGAAATTCTTACACCAGTGTGGAAGTTCACACAGGCCGTGACAGTGGACTAGATGCAAAAGCCTAATATGAAAGTTGAATCATTTTTACCCCAGTTACTGTGATAATAAAGGAAGGCATGCAAGTGAACTTGGTAGCCCATCCGCCCAGTCCCCTGTCCCAGCCTGGAGCCTGGGGTCCTCAGCGCCCCCTCCTGGGCTGGTGCTGGGCTAGACGGGCGCGGCTTAGCCCCTCGCCTGCGTCCCTGCGTGCTCTCGGAAGCTTGCTCCCACAGGCTGGGCCCCGCACGACTCCAAAGCTCTTGCTTTCTCAGATGCTGCTGCGCGTCCACAGGAGGCGCCACAGCTTCTGTCTCTTGAATAAGGAGCCCACGTTTTTCTCTGACATACCAAGAATGAAGGACTTCGTGACAGCTGTGCTTAAAAATACCAAGCCACCATGAAAATACCTTTGGGATTCTTTCCATACCTTGGCTGGTGGGTACCGGGCGGGGAGGGGAGGGGCGGATGTGGGCGGATGGTGTCAAGTTCCGGTTCTGCTAGCTGACCAGGGCCCTGAGCACTGCAGTGCCCCACCGGGCCCGCGGGTCACACCGAGGTCCTGCGTGGGGATGGGGGGGCGACTGGACGTCACAGGCCACTAGGGGCCGAAGACACAGGAGGCCGCCTGCCCTCGTTCCCTCCCAGCCAGATCTCTGCTTTCTTCCTGCTCGGCAGGCGCCGTCTCATCAGTCCCCTGGCCCGAGTCCCCCGTCCCATCTCTGCGCCTGGATCCCGGAGAGCTCTCCAAAGCGGCCGCTGTGCCCGGGGAAATCCTGTTTTCCGGGCTGACCGGGGCGCCCGTGGTGTGTGTGCCGAGTTAAGCTTGGTTAAACGGAACTGAGTCGGATTCTGGAGACCACACGCTCCGTGACTCCTGCGGGGGCTGAAAACGACGGGAGTTGGAGGCATGATCTAATGGTTTATGAGTGGAACGGTAATCAGTAGTAACTTCCCTGGTGCTTGCATTTCTTAAATCCTCAGCATAAGTCACATCACTTCTGTTTCTGAAGCAACCAACCTCAGATCAGCCAGTGTCGTGCCGCTTCCCCCTTTTTCTCTCAGAGCGCCCCTGTTCCCCAAATGTCCAGCAGGGAGGAAGAGAAACCTGTCGACTTAGCTCCTTAAAGCAAGATCAGATTGGCCGCTAGGGAGCGGAGGTCATTGTCCCTTACCCAAGAAAACGCGGATCGCAGCGCCACCTGCTGGACACCCTGAGCTGTGCACCGTCAGGGTTAAGCAGGAGCTCTTGGACTTAAGATCCGAGTGAGAAAAAAGCCTTGGGGGCGGGGGAAGACTTTCAGGGGTGGGCACCCTTTTGCAGCTGCTGAGGTTCCCTGGGTATTCTCTCCAGAGCCGAGAGGCCTGGGAGCATGCGGGCCGCCGAGCTACCTGCTGCCTTCCTTCCTGCCGTCCTTTCCAAGACCCACCCACCCCACCCCCGGTGCTGCGGAATGAAGGTTTGTTTCCCCCAAATTCCCGGGTGATCCCCCAAGATGATGATGGCACTCAGAGGTGAAGCCTTTGGGAGGTGATCAGGTCCCAGGGGTGGAGCCCACGGAATGGGATCGGCACCCTAATGGAACAGGCCCCAGCACAGCAGGGACCAGTGGTCGCCGGGGTCTGGTGTGTCCTGTTTCACAAGGTCCTGGCGCCTCGGCGCCTCCAGGGCGCTTCCAACAACTTTCTAGTCCTGAGGATGAAGTCTCACAAAACAATCGGGGTCAGTCCGGTTCTATGGGGTCCAGCCAGCTCTGGGAGAGAGGGCCTGAGAAAGTGGCCCTTGTCCTTTCAAACAGAACTGAGGCTTTTCCCTATCCAATTGGAGCTGTACAAGCATATCCTTATTAGCACCAATCAGAGCAGCTCCATTTTGACCAATCAGGAGAGTGGACTTTGGACCAACCAAAGTGCAAGGATTTGGAATCCTCATTTACATGAGAGCAGACCAATCAGGAAGTGGGGTGGGGACTTCTCTGCATATAAGTTAGTTCCGGAGGCTACAGGAGACGCTGTTCTGTCTGGGGGAGTAACTCTGGGTAGAGGGGAAATGGGCCGAGTGGAGTTATCTCCTCGCAGAAAAAAAAAAAACCCATGGGGCACTTCACAGCCTTGTTCTCCGGGCTGGGCTGTATTACAGTTGTCAACGCAAGAAACACCCAAACCTGTAACAATTTTTACCAGTTTGTTTGAGCCAAACTGACAACAATTGCTTGGAAACAAAATCTCAACGCACTTAGAAAATGCTCCAGAAAATGGCAGTTTTGCACCTTATTTCATACATTACAATCAAAAGGAAAGACATAGGCGGTTACGTAAAATCCATTGGTAATAGATTAGGAAGGTGGGAGAAAGCAAAGCGGTGGAGGGTAGGGATGGGGGCACCCCTGGGTTGGATAAAAAGTAAGCTGATAGACACATACTTCTTTTATGTGGGTGGGTCCAGGGTCATTAACAGTCAACAATTAACACAATGACGGTAACAATGGCAGACTTTGTGGTCTCTGCTCTGATCCGTTGCCTGTCCTTTGAGGGGTCCAGAAAAAAAGGGAAATTACTTTGTTGCTTTTGCAGGTATGCCATCCTGGATGCACAAAGACGACAGGCTCAGTTAAGGTAAAGATTGACCTTTGTTAGGGAAAAAAAAACAACACTGCCCTAGGACGTGGCTACCGGCCAGGAACCACTTGTAGTTGGAAAGCTTGTATTTCAGACCATGCTGCGTGGTTACTTTCCGTCTCTGAGTTTGCAGGCTCCGGAGCAGGCCTCCCCTGAGCTTGTCAGGGTCAGTGCGGGGCCCCTTTTCACGCACACGGTGGAGCTGTGGGCACTGAATAGCTTCCTGAAGCTTCCTTCCTCACTGCACCCCTACGCAGGGGTTTCTGTGGGCATGGAACTGGCCATCACGACCCTTGGTTGACAGTCTGCCTTCCTCCTTAACTTCCAGGATTATTGAGTCTAAATACTAAAACATTGGTGATGGTGCTGATTAAAGTTTTGTGAAAACAGTGCCAAAGCTACGTGAGATGGAAATGTGTGTGACTAGCAAGACGTGCACTGCTCAGGAGCTTTTTGGGGATGGGACATTCCCAAAGCTGGAGGGTCCAGGGGGTAAGGCGTGGGCGCCCCGACTTGGGACGCGGAACGTCATTAAAACCCAACAACCCTCAGGCGCCAAAACGGACGAGCGAGTCGGAGCCAGCACGGTGCACGAGGGCGACCACGCCCAGCCTTGCCCCTGACCCTCAGCCTCTCTGGGTCCTCCGCCCGGGGTCCGCGCCCTGGAGGGGCGGGGCCAGGGAGGCGCGGGGCGGGGCCAGCGAGGTCCCCGGAAGAGGCCGGGGTCGGAGGGCTGGGCAGGGCTCAGTGTGCACAGTGCGCTGCGGTGACCCAGACGCATCAGGCGGCCTCAGTGCAGCGGCTGTGGGAGGTGAGCGGCCTTCGCTGGCCCGGCAGGGGGCCCGGGCCGGAGTCGCGCCAGGCTCGGAGTGCGGAAGGGGCCGAGGCAGGGCGGAGGGCTGCAGCCTCAGCGGGGCTGGAGCCGCGGGGGCCCTGAGTGCGCGGCGCGCCGGCCGCCACGGGGTCGGCTGTAGAGTGGCCGCGCCCACCTCTGGGTCTCTCCCTCTCTCCGCCCGCGGTGACGGGAGAGCGGGTGTCTCGTTCAAACGGGGCCGGCGCGGAATCCGCGGCTCCGCAGGTCCAGGGCCGCAGCGCACAGACGCTTTTGTCCCGCGGAGGCTTTGCGGAGGCTCAGGTCGTGGCTGGGCGGCCCGGCCGGGGTCAGAGGGCCCGGGGTCAGGGGTTGCTAGCTTCCGGGGACATTCCAGGCCGGGGGTCTGAGCAGGCTGGTGGTCGCATCAGCTCCGGTAATTCTCACCTGTGCAATAGACGCGAGCCCTGGCCCCGGGTCGCGGCACCCACGCCCTCGTGCCCGTGGGCCCCGCGGACGGGGCCGCCAGCCCGCCCCTGCTGCTGCGATGGGGTCCGGGGCGTCATCCTGGAGCCGAGCCGGGGTGCGGGCGGGCGGGCGGGCGAACCTGCCCCAGCGGGCACCTTCCGTGCACCCCTTGGACGTCCCTGGTGTGGGCGCGGAGGAATGGGGACAGGGTTCGTGGGACCGTGTGTTCGGGAGCTCTGGACGGGGCTAATTGGGAGCCCCTGCCCCTGGTGCAGTGGCTTTTTGCAGAGACGCAGCCACGATTCAGGATTTACTTACTGTAACATACGCCGTTGAGTGCATGCGGACTGAGAAGCATTTGCAGGTGTTGTAGGCGGTCCCAGGAGCTCCATCCCTGTCCCCCCCACCCCGCCCCACTAGGTTCCCTGTTGAAGCCTTGTTGCTCCCCAGGAACCTCAGGGGTCAAGAGGGGCAGCGAGGGCGGGACCCATTTCCAGAGGATATGTACTCGTGTTCACACCAGTACCGCGCTTTTGCTTTAAAACATTGGTGGCAGGAGGCCCCAGGTAATGGGGGGCGAGAGAGGACCCCACAGCCCTGAAGCCCTGGTAGGAAGGAGGAGACCCGGGCGGGCTGCCCTACCGAGGAGCCAGAGTTGCTGTGCTTGGTCCGGCAGGCCGCCGGGGTCTGGTCCGTGGACTCTGCTCTGGGGGGCGGGGGGGGGGGCGGGAGGTGCGACGTTAGTGCTTCCGCCTGTGAGGGGCTCTGCGGGAGGCCGGGGCCTACACACCCCAGTGAGTCTGGGGTTTGTGGCTCTCAATGACCAGGAACCCAAATAAAGGTACCAGCCTAGCATACTGTTATAGACGCTTCCTGTTCACAGTTTTGCTGGTGGGCGGATGGATATTTGACTTGCTAACCATGAAGTCTGTAGTGTTTGTGGACTATGTGTGTGGGGGTGGGGGGGGTGGAGGTGCTCTTTCAGGGCTCAGCCCCCACAGGCACCACCTGTTGGCTGGTGGGTTGGTACTGGTGAGTAGGTCAGGCTCCGAGGCTGCTGTTTGCAGAGGAGGAAGGAGGCGCTGGGAATATGCAGTTTGACCTACGACCTTACTGACCTCTCACTGACCTCACACTGCGCTGCGCAGAGGTGACACCTCAGCCCCTGTGCAGCCGTCCCGCTTCTTGTCGCTGCGGGTGCAGTCACTTCTCCGTTCAAACACTACTTTGAGGTCCGACACCGAGCAAAACTTGTGCCTGTGCCCAGGCGTGAGCACCGCCGGACGTGGCCGGACCCGGCCGGACCCGGCCGGACCCGGGAGTCTGCCACCGCAGGCCTGAAACTCGGCGTGTCAGCGGGGTGTGGCCCAGCCCTTCCCACCACTGGAGGGGACCCGAGTTGTCGGCCGAAGCAGTTGTGAAAGTGGAAGCACCCGGATGGGTTTTGTCTCACGTGCACCTCGAATTGTAAAGGCGATCCGTCGGTCAAAGGACTTCTCTCCCTGTGCCTGTGGGGTGGAGCTGGGGGCGCTGGGTCGCGCGCACGGGAACCGGAGTGGGGCGCAGAGCGGTGGAGTCGCTTTCCCCCTAAGGTCTGTGTGCAGGTCGCACCTGGTGCTTTTGGCAGGCCCTGGACTCGGACTGTCCACTTCCTTGCGGAGTTCAGGGGCCTGGCCTTGGGCTTTTTGCATGTGTTGTGACGTTTTTGCTTAGGTTGGGGGGAGGGGTGATGATCGCCCCCGGTCACAGCAGGTGGGAAGTTCTCTGTGTGCCTCACGGGACTGAAGTCACACGTGTGCAGTGCTCTACGTCCGTGTCACTGGGAAGCACCTGCTTTCAATTTTCATCGGAATGTCTTCCACCAGGCCCTTCCTTCGTTACCTGCCGCTTTGACATGCTTTGGTCGCAGTTCCCTCTGTGGGGGGGGGGACCAAGCTAAGCCTCTAGCCAAAGCTTTCGTTTCTTGGGAACCCGGTCCCTTCCTGGAACCCACGTGGCTGGGAGGGCGGGGTCCGAGTCCGTGGCCCTGATCCAGACCCTGCCCTGAGTCAGCTGGGCATTGTCTACCGACAGGACTGACCAACCGCTTTTCCTCCCCAGAACCTCCAAGGGCTGCCCTCGGTGGAAAGATGTCGGCCCTCGCCGCCCTGTTCAAGTATGTGGACGACAATCAGGACCGCTACATCAAGGTGAGGGGACGGTCATTTACGCTGCTCACCCTGCAGTCCGGCTTGCTTCGGGGGGGCTTGGGGGGGGCGGGGGGAGAGTGTGAGGGACGCTGTTCCGGGGAAGTGTGACAGACAGACAGACAGACAGCGCCGGTTCTCTCCTGTGGGCCCCCTGAACGCGGCTGGGGAAGCAGAGTGGTGGCTGTGGCGGGGGGGGGAGGTGCTGGGCAAAGGGCGCTCACTCGGTTTTCGGGTGACTGAGTTCCGGAGGTTCGTGTGCAGCGTGGGGGCTGTGTGTCTGCTTGGAATTGGCCGCGAGAGTGGTTCTGAAGTGCTTGCACGTGAAAACAATGGCCACTAAAAATGTGTGTACGTGTGTGTGTGTGTGTGTATGTGTGTGTGTACAGTCTAGAGGTTTTTCTCCTTTATCTCCTCTGTGCCTTCAAATGTACGGAAGGTAACATTTCTTGGCTTTTGACAGAAAACCTTACGAGATTGTTACTCTCCATCTGTAACTCCTCGTGGTTGGTCTGGGTCAGAGACCTATTTTGCCCTTGGGGTGCTGTGAATGGTTCAGTAAGGTCACAGCGGGACCCGCTTCCGGAGGGTCACAAGGAGCACCATGCTCTGAGGTCGCTGCCGGGGACGCAGTTCAGGCGAGCGCTGCGGAGGAGTTCTCGCTCTGAGGGGCGCACCTTGGGGGGCTCAGCCCCTGTCGGGGTGGGAGCTGGGCTGGGCTGGGCTGGACTGAACGTCCTGGGTGTTTTCTCCGTCCCGCGGCTGCAGCTTTGTCAGATTCAGGTGTAAAGGTATTTACAGAACACGCAGGGCCTTCCACCTTCCCCTCCCGCTCCGTGGTTAAGAAAACACATCCTGACGTGCTCCTGTCGTGCTGCACTTCCCAGTACACGGTCAGTAAAGACACGATTTAAAACCTCAGGCGCAGCGGAGGCCTGGCGGATCTGTCCCCTACACCTGGTCAACAAGGTCAGAGTGCAGCGGCCGCAGGTCGCGCGGGCCAGTGCTGGGTGCCCAGAACACGGCCGGTGTGTGGGTGCCTTCCTGCCCAAGGAGCACCTCGTGAGAGTCCCCCTTTCCTTGCTGTCCATGAACAGAAGCTCGCGGAATGGGTGGCCATCCAGAGCGTGTCTGCCTGGCCCGAGAAGCGGGGGGAGATCAGGAAGATGCTGGAAGTAGCCGCGGCGGACATCAAGCAGCTGGGCGGCTCCGTGGAGCTGGTGGACATTGGAAAGCAGAAGGTACGGTGTGGGGGCCTGGTTCGCATACCGATCCCTGCGCGGTTCCTGCAGGTGGGTGGGCGGGGCAAAGGGTTCCTCATCCTCCTGGGCATCTCCGTCTCAGAGGGAGCGTTATGGGGGCTCACTGGAGCAGAGGTGAGCCTGGGGGCCGGTCTCAGAAAAGAGCTGAGACTTCCCAGAAATCAGCTGCCTTTCCAGCAGGGCGGGGCCATTCTGTCCACGAAGATGTCAACACACTCTGTCCCCAGGCCCTGATGACTAGGACGAGCACTTACCCTTGACGAAGGGGAAGTTTGTTGGGGGTGCACGCTGACAGATGGCCGTGGTCTGTTTCTTCGTGACCGACGTGAACAGCCCCTTTTTGCTAACCAGCCCCCCCTTAGTGTCGGACGAGGCCCAGCCCGCCTGGACCACACGTTTCCTGCCGCGTGTTTTTGGGGTGGCCGTGTGGTTTTACATTGCATGGTGTGGCACGGTTTGGTTTCTCTCCGGTCTCTTGCCCAGTGGTATAGGGGTCAGCGGAGGTCATTGTCCCCAGATTTTGCATGTGGATGTTCAGCCCAGTCTGCTCCTTTTTACCGCAGCTGGAAGCACCCAGAGGCCCAGCAGGGCTGGGTCTCCCCTGGCAGCCACTGCAGTTCGCGGCACCAGAGGGGGACCCGGCCTCCTAGCTCCAGGCCAGCCCTGTACATGTGTGTGTGTGTGTGTGTGTGTGTGTGTGTGTGTGTGCTTTCTCCCGACTGCACGGTTCATCGCTGCCTTAAGATTGTGCAATAGAATTTGCAGCTTCCCGGCACCACCCTCCGTTCATGAGAAAATAAACCAAGATTCTTTGTATCATCTTCTCTTGGGAGCGTGCCTAATGGGCTCCCACTTCCTGTTTTTTCCTGGTGTATTCAAAACAAACCTGGGGGGCAGGTTTGCTTCCTGCAGTTCTCGCTTTCCAGAGTTGGTTTACTGCCCTGAGCACAGACAGACAGCGCAATTTCTAAGAAAAGGCCCCCCACAGGGACTAGAATGACCGCCACAGCACCCTGAACTGCGCAGCGCCCACTTTCACCTGGGAGTCGACAGGTTTCACCGCTGTCCGCACGACCCAGGGCTGCCTGTGCGGCGAGGGTATGGAGTATCAGAGCCCCATCGGGGCACTGGGCAGCGGTGCTCTGGTCATCGGGGGGGCCAGGGCGACCTCGGACAGGTGTGGAGGGACAGTGGGTGTTGTTATCGGATGCATACACACACAGGCTTACGGGGGAAAGATGGCGTCACAGGGGTTCTGAGTCCTGGTGGCAGGCCCCAGGGTGCGGGGCCTAGTGGGTGAGGCCCCGGGGGCCGATGTGGGCTGTTTGACACCGGGCCTGCCTGCCCAGGCCCGTGCAGCGCAGGTCAGGTGGGGCCTGTCCGCCGCCACCGCCCCAGCTGGGACAGACAACGGCTGCCTGGCCGGCAGGTGCAGGACCCCTGCTCACCCTGGGCCCGGTCCCAGGCGGAGGGGCTCAGGGAACGGGGCAGCCCTGGCCCCGGGGCCCAGAAGGGGCGCGAGGGAAGCAGCTGACGATGCGCAGGACGGAGCGGGGCTCCCCGGGCGCTGCGTCCCCTTTGGGGCGTGGCCATGGGGATGGGACGGGGAGGAGGACAGAGGGGAGGAGGGCGAACACAGCCTGGTCCCCGGCTCCGCGCTGGCGGAGGACTGTCGGGCCAGAGCAGTCAGGGACGCCCGGGGAGGGGTGTGCGGTTTGCAGACTTGCCTGTGGGCCTGGACGGCTCCTTAGAAAATTCTAAAGGATGGCAGGGGAGCTGTTTTGAGCGGAAGTTTATTTAGAGAAAATGTGTTGTCGTTTGAACATCCTCCCCCCACCCCACACCCTGAGGCAAGAGGAGGACCTGCGGTGGCCCCAGTGCCGGTGACCTGTGAGATCAGGGCAGTGGGCACCAGGAGCGGTTCTTGGCCCCTGGTGGCTCTCGGAGGCCGTCCCCGTGGGGGCCGCACATGGGCACCTGTGGGGCTACCGAGAGCCACGCACGCCGAGGGTTTATGAGCAGCACTTGCGGGAGGCACACCCGCACTCCGCATGAGTCCTGGCGGCCTGGCGCGCTCCGGGGGGACGTGCACACCCAGCTGCGCCCAGGCCCCGGCGCCGTCACTGTCACCGGCCGCATGCCGATGGCTGGTGTCTCTCACCGGCGGCTCGCCTGCCTCTCGCTGGTGAATCGCAGCCTCTCGCTGGTGAATCGCAGCTTCAGCTTCGTCCCAGTTTAGCGGTGAGCAGTGTGTTTGTGAACGTGTTTCCACGGGGACTGCTTTCTGGTAACTGGACAGACACACGCGTGCGTGATGGTTCTGGCACGGGTGATCCTCGCCCAGCAGCCGGCACGCACGAAGGGGGAGTGTTTGCCCTCTGGCCCCCGCCCCCGCCCCCAGCGGTTTGCCGGTGGTACTCTGTGGTGGTGACAGGTGTCCCTGTTGGGATGCAGGAGCTGGGGGTGCAGGGCATCCAACGTGACAGCTGGAGGGTCCAGCCGACGTGCGTGTGGGAGGAGCCCCGGGCTTGCCGCTGCGTCCCCGCACCCTGTCCTAGATCACAAGCATGCTGTGGTTAACGCACTGACCCCGTTCCCACGGGACTCGGGGGGACCCGGCAGGCCCTCGGGGGGAGCCCAGGACCAGCTGCCAGTGCGTGAGCACACGGCTCCCTCTGCCCGGTCGCTGCACCCCGGGCTGTGGCCCCGTGTGTGCGGGACTGGGGTCCACGGGCAGGATTCCGGGCACCGGCCCTCTGCTTCAAGGTTGCAGTGGTTTCTGTCCATCATTGTAGGAAGCACTGGAATAAGTTGCATCCCAAACTCACCTTTCATGATGTGTTTTGTTACATAAAAGTTAAAAAAACACCGACTGGCGACTGGCATAGCTCAGTGGATTGAGTGCAGGCTGCGAACCAAAGCATCACAGGTTCGATTCCCAGTCAGGGCACATGCCTGGGTTGCAGGCCACGGCCCCCAGCAACCGCACATGGATGTTTCTCTCTCTCTCTCTTTCTCCCTCCCTTCCCTCTCTAAAAATAAATAAATAAATCTTTAAAAAAAAAAAGTTAAAAAAACAACCTGCCTTAAAAAACTCACCAAAGGGCCTGCGGTTGGTGCACACAACTGTGTCTTTGTTCTCTGGATTATAGGAAAGTAAATTCTCGTTAATTAACGATCCGGTCGAGCAATCTGACCTTAACTCTGCAACGAGGGTGATCGACGGGAAGGGCAAGAACGCTCCAGGTGTTTTAGTGATGTCGGCCGTGCATGGCAGGTTTCTAAACAAAGGCCGTGCTCACTCGCCCCTCTCCCCGCCCAGCTCCCCGACGGCTCGGAGATACCGCTGCCCCCCATTCTCCTCGGCACGCTGGGCTCCGACCCCCAGAAGAAGACCGTGTGTATCTACGGCCACCTGGACGTGCAGCCGGCGGCCCTGGAGGACGGCTGGGACAGCGAGCCCTTCACCTTGGTGGAGCGGGACGGTGAGGACCCTCTCCACGGGGGGGGCGGGGGGCTCCCAAGGCTGCTGCCTCGTCCAGGCAGGGTCCCCAGCGTGCCCTTGGCCATCTGCCCAGGACAAGCTGTTTCCCATGATGTAGATGTCACCTTCGGGAAGGAAGTCTCACGCGTGTGCAGTCACAGACCCCCCAGAGTGCCCCCGTCCCGTGGGACTGGGGTGTTGTGTCTGGGGTTCAGCTGGGCTCCCCCGGTTCTGGGTAGAGGCAGCGCAGCCCTCAGACACGGGTCCCCCAGGGACAGCCGGTTTCTAAATGCTTCCGGGGCACATCCCAGCAGCTCCCTCCGCCTGGGGACGGGAGGGGAGCCTTTGTCTTCCCCACCGCTGGCCGCCCTGGGCAGGGACGGTGATGGCTCGGTCAGTCACGGATGCCACTCGCCGGGCGGGCACAGGCAGAGGCGTTATCCTGGACCCCCTGCCCCCGGCCACTAGGCTGAGCTCTCCTTCTGCCCCAGCAGTAGAGCTCCGGCCTTGGCCTTGGCCCGAGGAGGAGCCTGGCCCCTCGCACCTCGCTCCCCCCGGGGCCACGTCTGGGCTGTGTTTACTGACGGTCCGTCCTCAGACGTGCTGATGCTGCGCACAGTCTGGTCTCTGTCCTCGGGTGGCGTCTTTGAGGAAGGTCGGCCCCATGCCGCGGGGTCACCGCGGTGCGGGGAGCTGGGGCACGGACCTCGCTGCAGGACAGGCTCCTCCCCCGCCGCTGTCGGGACCCGCGCTTCGCTCTCCAGCCTGTCCGCCCCTCCTCCCGTCCCCTCCCACCATGTCCCCCGCCCTGCCTGCAGGCCCTCCGGTGGCTGTGGAAGCCTTGAGCCCCCTCCGTCCCGCCCACAGTGACAGGACCTGCTGGGTCTCCGCCTGCCGCCTCTGCAGCCTCAGTCCCACTGGCTACCCCCCCCCCCCGGCCCCCACCTGTGCCTTGTGCACACCTGGAGGCGCAGCCCCTCACCGATCACACCGGGCAGACAGCTCCCTCGGTGGCTCGGCGTCCACCCCGGGACAGGGGAGGGGTGCACCCCCGCCCTGCCGCACACCCCTGTGCAGCGTGGTCCGCACACTTCGGCCACCTCGTCAGCGCTCGTCCCGGGAGCTGGGGTGCTTTTCGGGAGAGCTCTTCAGCTTTCGTGAGAAGCCGGGTTTGACGTGAAAAGAAACGCCCGGAAAGGACGGCGTCCAGCCCCCGGCCACCTCGGGCTGGGCCCTGCCACAGCCGCCAGGCGTAGGAAAGCGGCCTTGGGGGTGGGGACGCCGGAGGGCCGGGCTGGCCTGGGCCGCGGTGCGGTGCCGTGGCCGCCCTCGGGTGCCCCGCACCCCGTGACAGAGGGCCAGGAGGAGGGCCTGGCCTTGCTCCCCCCTGCCCAGACACCTGGTCTCGGGGGGCCCAGAGGCCAGTGTGGGGGGACAGACTGCGACCCCGTCCCCATCCACTGGGGAGCAGCAGGACCGTGCCGGCCGTTCTCAGAGGCGGCCCAGAGACTCGATGACAACCCTCCGTCCCGTCCCCTGAGCACACGGGATGGGGGGCTGGAGGTGCGGCTGGGGCTCGCGGCTGTCTCGGGAAGGGCACTCCGGCTCCGTGCCTCCTGCCCGTGCCAGCGCAGCTTCCTCGCCCTGATCTCCGCCAGCTGGTCGCGGCACGAGATTGTAGCACGCTCCCCGCTGATACCATGTTCCCGGGCGGGGGCCAGGCGGGGGCCGGGCGGGGGGCCGGGCGGGGGGCCGGGCGGGGGGCCGGGCCGGGGGCTGGGCCGGGGCCAGGGCCGGAGTTTGCGCCCTGAGTCAGCAGGAACCCAGCCAGCGCTGGCTAATCGCTGTGTCCTCGGGGTGGGGGGGGGCCTGGGAGCACCCACGTGGCGGCAGCCTCTGGGGATTCTCGCCGCAGTGCCACGAGCGGGCTCCGGCTCCGGCAGCCTGAGCACGGGCTCCTGCCGTGCAGAGGGGCTCAGGCCCTCAGGACGCGAGTGGTTCTGCCGAGACGTTAGCAGACGCTCTCGGCGGGGGGGCTCTCTCCTGTGTGTCTCCCCACTGCCCTAACGTGAGGACTTTGGTCGCTGCTCTTCCAGGCAAACTGTACGGGAGAGGCGCCACCGATGACAAGGGGCCCGTGGCCGGCTGGCTGAACGCCCTGGAAGCCTTCCAGAAGACGGGTCAGGTGCGCCTGGCTCACGCGGTTCCGACTCGGGGACAGGGCGGGGCCGGTCCTGATCAAAGGTCAGGTCAAAGGTCACCGGGACAGGAGGCAGCAAGCTCCCCCCAGGGCGTCAGCCAGCGACTCAGCTTAGAGGACCGGTGGAGTTCCGGCTCAGGAAGCCTGCAGGTGTAATCGCTTTACGGTGTTCCAGGTGCTCCCCCCTACACACCTGCTGGCTCAGCAGGCCCCAGGCCGGCGGGGGAGGGCAGGCCTCACGCCTGAGGGCCGTGTCTGTGAGCAGACCCTCCCTTTCTCTGCAGGCCTCACGGCCTCTGAAGATGCACTTGGTGGTTAAAGTCTGTCCCTTAACTGTGTGCACTCCGCATTGCAAGTTTGCAAAGTACTGAGAAGTAGAGAGAGAAGGTAGCCTAGAAGCTCAGCCCTAAGAGACCCAGGGTTTCGTTGAGAGACCCCCACCCGCTCTGGGCCAGCGTGGGGACCCCTGTGACGAGGAGCCGCGTCGCACTGAGCCGTGGCTAGTGAGGTGCACTCAGTGAGGACGTGACCGTGGCTGGAGCCAGGCTCGTCCCTGACGGCCTGGGGCCCGGGGCCAAGGGCGCCCCTTGGGGATGGGCACAGCCAGCCCAGCCCCAGTGCTCAGCCCGGGTTGGGGGGAGCTGGGTCCTGGAAACTGGAGGCTTGAAAATGCTTGGTGGCTTCCCGTGGGCCGTCTCTGAGACGGACCACCGAGTGCCTGCCGACACCCTCCCCATCCCCCACCGCAGGAGATCCCCGTCAACCTCCGGTTCTGCCTGGAGGGCATGGAGGAGTCGGGCTCCGAGGGCCTGGACGAGCTGATCTTCTCCCGGAAGGACACCTTCTTCAAGGGCGTGGACTTCGTCTGCATTTCCGACAACTACTGGCTGGGCAAGAGCAAGCCCTGCATCACCTACGGCCTGCGGGGCATCTGCTACTTCTACATCGAGGTGCGTGCTGCACTCACTCCCCGAGGTCCGCGCCGGTCCCCCGACCCACGGCCAGCTGGCCCCGAGATCGCGGTAGCAGGGAGTGGGCCTCAGGCTCGGGGTGCCCCCTCCTCTGTGGCAGGGACCACGCTGGTGCTCCAGGCCCGGTGCGGTCAGAACCGGCGCCGTCACCTGTAAGCCGGGTGCATTCCTCGCCGCGGGGTCGCACAGCAGAAGTCAGATGCTGGTCCACCAGGGAGGCCGAGCCTCAGGGCATTTTAGACAGACTTCCTTTGAACAGGGAGATGTTCCGCCCTGACTGGTGAGGCTCGGTTGGTTGGGGCGTCGTCCCCTGACTGAAAGGTTGCAGGTTCAATTCCCAGCCAGGGATGTTTCTCTCTCGCATTGCTGTTCCTCTCCCTCTCTTCCCCCTTCTGAAAACAGCAGTGGAAAAACGTCCTCGGGTGAGGATGGTAAAAAGTGGAAGTGTTGGTGTTTCAGCCCTGGGCTCTTACCCCTGACCAAGTGACCTTGAGGAGCCTGGGACCAGGGAGGACGGACCTGCCACTCACTGTGTGGCAGCCTGAGCCCCCGCTCCCGCTCTGCAGAGAGGGTGGTGGGGTTCCTCCGGCCCAGGTGATGACGATGACGTTAGCTCCTGCCCGCGAGGGTGGTTTGTAGGTGCACGAGTGCCGGGAGTGGTCCCAGCTGCCACCCTGCACTCTCGGCGTGCGCAAGGCCCCTGTCTGCCCGCCGCGGAGGAGACGGGGCCCAGAGCCGTCGCTGCCCTACCCTGGTCACGCCGCGAGGCAGCCGAGGGTGGGATCCGACCCCAGGTCCTCGGGCTCCAGGCGCCGGCTGGCTCTCGGCACTCCTCGCTCACCTGTGCTCAGCACGCCTCCCTCACCTGTGCGCAGTGCTCCTGCTTTCCCTCTGGCCAGCACTCCTAATTTACCTGTGGTCAGTGTTCCCGGTTCACCTGTGGCTAGCATTTCCAAATTTATTTCTTGTTGTTGCTTCCAAGTTTTATAATTTAGGAAACGCCTTGCTTAGCTCATCGAGGGAGCAAATTTTGAGTTTTTAAAACTGCTTGTCGGGACTTGTGGGTGTCCTTGGTTGCAACTGCTGTCGCATGAGGACAGCAAGCTCCCCCCGAGCAGCCCGGCAGCGCAGCCTTTGTCCCCTGCAGGTGGAGAGCAGCGACAGGGACCTGCACTCCGGCGTGTACGGGGGCTCGGTGCACGAGGCCATGACCGACCTCATCGCGCTGATGGGTAGGCACGCGCGTCCGCCAGCACCTGGGGATTGGGAGGAGGGGGCGGGCGTTTCCCAGCTGTCACCAGCGCCCAGTGCATTGGGCTTTCTGCGCGACCCATGTCCGTGTCACTCTGAGGCTCCCTGCCTCCCTCCCTCCGCTCACCGTCCCCTTTAAAGGACGGGGGAACCAAGCCTTCATTTCTGCCTCCGCCCCCTGCCTCCCCAGGCCCCTGGGCCCTGCCTTGCCTCCGGGAGGCCGCTTTGCACCCCTGCCCAGCCTGTGCCCTAGAACCACACGACCGCCCTTCCTGTGGACACACTGTGTGCCACGTCTCTCAGAGAGCACCTGCTTGGGTCTCTTTACACTGTATCTGGCCACAGCGAGGCTGCAGGCCCCGCCCACCCTTCCTGGCACCTGCTTCCTCCCCCGGCGGACGCCGGCTGCGGGCTGTGCAGCCGGCACTGTTCCTGGGACTGCAGTCTCCTCTGCGCCCCTCGCCAGTGCCCGCAGCTCGGGAAGGCGCTCTGCTCGGGGTGACCCGGTCTGTGACTGGGGACAGCTCACCTACCCTTTCGAGTGTCAGTCTCTGCCCTAACCTAGGGCGCTGGCGCCACTCGCTCGCCTGCCCGGGGTGTTGCGGGCCCGAGTGCGCCCGTGTGCCCAGGAAGGGTCTCCTCAGGGCCCTCGTGCCCACACTCCCGGCCCCGCTCGGCCTCGGGCTCCCTGCTGCCTGCCTGCTGAGCGCGCCCCCCTGCCCCCCTGCAGGCTCCCTGATGGACAGGAAGGGGAAGATCCTGGTGCCCGGCATCCACGAGGCTGTGGCCCCTGTGACGGAGGAGGAGCTGGAGCTCTACGACAAGATCGACTTTGAGCTGACGGAGCACGCCAAGGACGCAGGGGTGCAGACTTTGCGGCACAGCTGCAAGGTGCGACCCCGGCTGTGCCCGCCACTGCCGGACCCTGCGGGGAGGGGCGGGGGGCTGGCACGGTCGGCCGTGGCCGTGGGCCCCCGGGCCAGCAGGTGGTGCAGCCCCCACAAGGAGGCAGGCCCCTCCCAGCTGGGTGCCCAGAGGTGGCTGGAAAGGTCACTTGGTGCCCGGTGCCACTGGAGGGCCCGAGCAGAGCAGACCAAGATGGGGGCAGGAGGCTGTCGCCTGCTTGCGTGTGTGGGATGCCCCCCCGGCCCCACCCTGGGCAGAGGTGGCGTGAGGCCCCTCGCGGGGCCCGGGTTCAGTTGCCAACCGCACAGGACGTCCCTTCAGCCGGGGTGGGGGAAGCTGTGTTGTCCCTAGTAGTTAGTTTAGCTCCTGGTCTAGGAGGAGGACGCAGGCTCACGTTCCATCCACGCAGCGATCACTGAGCCCAGTGACAGGCCTGGGGTCTGGGGGGGCAGCAGGGCCGGGCCCTGGCTTTCATCTCTTCAGAGACGGGCGGGCCAAGGCATGTAAAACCACCTGCAGAGGGCACTCGGGGCCTGGGGTGCAGCGGGCAGTCCTGGTTTCCCTGCCCCTGCGGGGACAACACCCACGCTCTGTGCCCCGTGGGTCTCAGGGGTTAGCACACGGCCCGAGCTGTGCCCCCTCTCTCTCCCGGTGCCTGCGGCCCTGCCGGGGCTCCGCTGTCCGCGGGCCCGTGACCTCCCCTGCGTTCCACTGAGCCGGCGGGAGCCCGTGGCTCTGGTCGTCCGTTTTGTTAAACCGAGCGGTCCAGAGCCGCACTGAGGCACGGACGGGGCACACCCGGGGCCGCTGGGAGTGCAGAGCCCCCTTTCTGGGGCCGCCCCTCTGCCAGCCCCGGCGGGGTCCGCCCCTCCTTCCCGTGCCGGTGCCGGCCGGCGCTGGGCCGGCGGTGACTAGGAAGGACCTGCCGGACAACACTGCCGGCTCCTGGAAGGCGGACAGCGTGGCCCCTGACCCCCCCCCCCCCCACTGCTCTCCGCAGAAAGACGTCCTGATGCACAGGTGGCGGTTCCCGTCGCTGTCCCTCCACGGCATCGAGGGCGCCTTCTCCGGCTCCGGGGCCAAGACCGTGATTCCCAGGAAAGTGGTCGGCAAGTTCTCCATCAGGCTCGTGCCCAACATGACCCCCGAGGCCGTCGGCAAGCAGGCACGTGGGGTGCCGGGAGGGCTGCCGCATGGCGGCTCGGGTCGGGGGAGGACAGGAGAGCTCCCGCAGGGCCCGCCCGCCTGGGGACCCACACCCACGCCCACAGGGCCGCGGGGCCCCGGCCAGCTGGGTCACTGCTGGAAGCCGCAGTTCAAGGGCTGGTCAGAGATAAAGGCCATATAAAAAAGCATCCCAGGGAAGAAGTGGCCTTTGTCACTGCTGAGGCATGCCAAAACCTGCCCTCTGACCTCAACCTAAGACTTCAGCTCTGACAGTCACTTTGGGTGGAGTGCGTTACAGTGAGCCCCCTCCGGGCCGTGGTGAGGGACGGAGGGCAGGACCCAGGAAGGGAAGGCTTGGGTAGGGGGGGTGAGTTCCTGCAGCTGCAGGCCCGGCGGGCTTCCCGGGAGCGGTCGCCCTGGATGGGAAGGTTTGCGGGGTGGAGGCGAGGGCCTCCCTGTTGGGAGAGGACCCCGCGGACTGGCCTGCGTCATCTGGAGGTGTCCCTGGGCCGGCACCTGGCTCCGCTTTTGGCCTGGATGCGATCGTTTTTATGAAGACGCAGATCAAAAAACATTTTTAAAAATGTGACTTAGAGATTATAGTTATATGGAGACGTCTGCATAAAGGGTGAATTGCTTGTTAGTAAAACATTACCTCTCACCTTCAAGTAGCCGGGTTTTGATTCCCGACACAATCCCTTCTTCTGTCGCCACGGCCGTGCAGACCGGAGGTGGGCAGCAGGAAACGGGGCCACCGGAGACTCGAGGCAGACTCGCAGCAGACGGGTCAGAGAGCCCCGCGCTCTCACTGTGCGCTCGCTGCGGACCCGCCGCAGCCTCTGTAGCCCTACTGTGGACGCTTGGTCGACGCGGGCAGACTGCCTGCGGGCCAGGCGTGAGCCCTGTGCTCTCACTGCAGACTCAGCGCAGACCCACTGTAGACCTACTGTGGGCGCTCAGTCAACACGGACAGACACTCTGTGGGCCAGGCTGAGCCCTGTGCGCGCACTCAGACTAGCCATGGGATGGACCACTGGCAGCGGAGGCCGTGCCCAGCTCTCTGACACGCTGTGTCTCTTCTGCCCGTGGCTCAGGTTACAAAGTACTTGACGGAGAAGTTTGCTGAACTGCACAGCCCCAACAAGTTCAAGGTGTACCTGAACCATGGTGGGAAGCCCTGGGTGTCCGACTTCAACCACCCTCACTACATGGCTGGGAGAAGAGCCCTGAAAACAGGTCAGACTCCCCCCCTGGGGACGATGCCCAGGCCCTCGGCGCGCCTGTGCGGCTGTGTGCACCATGTGGGTGCACAGCTGCGTGGGGAGGCGCTGGGGAGCGGCGGTGCCCAGGCCGGGCTGCACCGTCGGCTGCGGGGAGGGGGGCCGCCGTCCCAGGCCTCACGCGGGGTCTGGTCTTGGGGGTGGGGGGGCAGGAAGTAGGCCTGCAGGGGCCCGGCCCCAAGGCTCACCGTGTCTTCTGTGTCATCCCCCCAGTTTTTGGTGTGGAGCCGGACTTGACCAGGGAAGGTGGCAGCATTCCCGTGACTCTGACTTTTCAGGAGGCCACGGGCAAGAATGTCATGCTGCTGCCCATGGGGTCGGCTGATGACGGCGCCCACTCCCAGAACGAGAAGCTCAACAGGTGGGACTCCAGTCCTCGTCCTGGCGGCCTGGGCCTGTCTCCTCAGGGGGCTGGGGGGGGTGCCCGTGGGGGAGATACCACCATGGGAGCCAGGCCCCCCCCTGCCCTGCCACCAAGGGGCTGTTTCTGGGCCCCTCCCCCGAGCTCTGCCCCGTCTGCCCTTGGGGGGGGGGAGGGGGGGGAGGGGGTTGGCGCTCCTGGTGGGCGGCAGGGAAGGAGGCCTGTGGGCCAGTCTCCAGGGTTCGCCCGGTGGTCTGTGTCTCCGTGCTTCCCCTTTGGCCGGGACGCCGGTGGGGGCTTCTCAGGCTGCCTTTGTGCGGCCCTGGCTCCCACAGGTGCCGCGGGGCTCTGCTGGGCAGCGGGGACGGAGCTGGCCTCTGAGCTGGCAGTGAGGGAGGGGCCCGCACAGGTAGGGAGCACCTGAGGCTGTGAGGAAGGGCTGAGGAGGACAGGAAGCAGGGCCACCTTGGGGTCGGGGACTGAGCCGGCTGAGACCCTGCCTGGAGGGCAGCGGGGGCGGGGGGACAGAGACCTGGGTCCTAGGATGGGAGCTGGAGGCTCCGGCCCACAGAAACAAAGGGAGGCCGTGGCACAGGCAAGGCCTTTCGTAGTCGGGGCCCCGTGCGACCCCGAGGACCCGGGGCCAGGACAGGTTCCTGGTGGGACGCTCGGGCTGAACCTGTGCTGGGGACCAGGTGCCCAAACTCTGAAGTCAGGCAGCACTCGCGGCCGCCCGGCCGGGACGGCGGGCGCTCCCAGACCGCCAGTGTGCCTGGGCCGCAGGACACCGGCCGCCGCGCTGACTCTCCCTCTCCGCCAGGTACAACTACATCGAGGGAACCAAGATGATGGCTGCCTACCTGCACGAGGTGTCGCAGCTCAAGGACTGAGGGCCCTCAGCCCTGCACCCCCACCCTCTTCCGACCGCTCGCGCAAGCAGCCTGTCCTCCTCCTCCTCCTCGTCCGCGAGGGGGCGCGAGAGCCCCAGCCTGCCCCCGAGTTTTCAGGGGTGCTCAGCGTGACTCGGTCCCCGGCTCCAGTGGCACGAGTTCTTCCGCAGACACTTCTGGCCGGCGTCCAGGTGGCTGAACAGGGGCCGCAGCGCTTCCTGGCTCCGCCTCTGCCTCTGCTCCAGGGTCGGCCCCGGGGAGAATCTGGTCTGGTCGGGGCACCACCCGTTGTCCCCTTCCCGGCCTCTCGGTGCCCCGCCCTTCTCCGAACGCTGCTGGAACCGTGGCGAGGCCTCTCCTGTCTCCTCGCGGACCCTCCATCCGGACCCGCCTGGGCGGGTCACGGGGTCTCAGGCTGTGTGGATAAATAAAGAGTGCGAAGGGGCCCTGGACGCGTCACTGCCCGCGGACAAATAGCACACGGGGCGGGGGCGGGGCCAGGAGGGGCGGGCTCTCCTCTCCTAGCCCCTCCCTGCCGTCAGGGAGGTGTCTGTCCCCGCCCCCTTGTCTTAGGCTACCCAGGCACCAAAAACCCAATCAAGTCGGTTTAAACAGAGTGGAGACTTGATTGGCCAGCGGATGCACAGCCCAGAGTAAGCGGGAAGCAGGGCCTCGTGCATTGGAAAGCCCACTCTGCTTACCACCCTGACTCGCAGGTCAGAGCGCGGGTGGGAATAGGGCTGCTGCTACTGGGCCTTCTGCCTTCAATGGCCCAGCCGAACGGTGGCCCTGGAAGTGGTTCTTTCGGCCCCACGGCCTCTCGCCACCTCCACTCCCTGGGTCCGCCCCGCCCCGGGGGTCGCCCGCACAGCGCCCTGAAGCCTCAGGCTCTGCCCTCTCCGCATCTCCGCCCAACCTCCCGACCTCCTTCCGGCCCCGGGGAGGCTCGTCCTGGGAGGAGAGCCTGCTGCTGCGGGTCACCCTGCCCTCAGGGGACCCAGTCCTCCGGGCTGTGTGCCCCGGGGGTCCTTGCACTTCACCCGGAGTCCTGCTCAGAGATGAGGGGCTTTGCCTGCTGCGGGGGTGGCCGAATCCCAGGCCTGCTGTGTTGTTTTCCCGTCACTGCGCAGGGGGGCCGGCCACCCACAACGCAGCTGCCCGGCCTCACGGGGAAAAAGGCAGAACCCAGTGGGGTGCACTCCTGGCCCAGGAGAGCCGGGCACAGAGGGGCCCTCCCGACCACTGGGGAAGTCAGGTTCACTCTGCTCTTGTGGCTTCGGGGTGTCTGGGTCGGAACGCTGCTTGAGCCCGACCCGTGCGGGGTCTGCAACCGCCACGTGCTGGTTAGTGAGGACACGGGCCCGGCTGCGGTGGCCGACCAACCAGGGCTTCCCCTCGAGGGCAGTTCAGACGTGTCTCAGTGACACCAGGTCTGCACGGCCAGGCCGGTGTGGACGCCCCCGGTGCCATCTCATGGCCGTGACCTCTGCCCCTCGGCCTGTAACCCCAGCTGCACGTAGCATGGGGACAGGGAGGGGCGAC
Source organism: Phyllostomus hastatus (assembly GCF_019186645.2). NCBI lineage: Eukaryota > Metazoa > Chordata > Mammalia > Chiroptera > Phyllostomidae > Phyllostomus > Phyllostomus hastatus. The sequence goes on from NW_025333960.1 coordinate 55,161,011, forward strand.
CCAGAGGTCGCAGACTCTCCTGCCCTTGGCAGCCTGCGCCCAGCAGGGACTCCGGGCCAAGGCTGAGGGCACCAGAGGGGGGAGCAGGCCTGGCCGAAGAAGTTCCTATCGCCGGGCAGGGGTGGGGGAACAGATGGGGGAGGGGCAGCCGACATGCGTGCCTGTTACACCACAATGCGGTGGCACCCGTCCCAAGGAAACCCGGGAAAAAAACAGGAAACGGGAACATCTGCATCCGCCCTGAGGGTTCAGGAGTCCCGGGAGCCGTGAGGGCAGGCAGTCTCGGCCCAGATCGGCCTTTTGTGCAATGCGATTTTAAGCTGGTTATCTTTAAGAAGCCAAAGACCCAGGAAGAACCTTTGTCCTTCCCCCGCCTGCCTCTAAGGTTCACATCCCGGCCTGCCCCAGGGAGGGAGGGAGCTGGCATCGTGGGTAACTAGCAGGGAGGAGCTTCTCAAGGCCTTGACCCAAGTCCTCTCCGGGGTCCCTTGTTCAAGACAGCCCGGCAAACCTGTGCTGCGTCCAGCCTGGGCCGCTTGCCCGTGCCAGCAGTCAGCACCCGCTGGAACCTGACTCTGAGCCCTCCCTGCTCCCCCACCTGCACCGGGCTGCTCCTGTACCCCTCTATCTGGTGATCCCTGCTTCCAAGCACTGCCGTGTCCTCCCTGGGCCTTCCCGCCAGCGGCACGTGGGGGCGGGCATCGCCTCGGGGTCGGGACTGAGCCTGAGCTGAGCTCGCCCATCATCCCCGAGACTGGGGGGTGATGGAGACGCTTGTAGCTCTTAGGGCTTTCGGCGGAATTCTGTTTCTGTACACGGCTTCCTCCACCCCAAGGGTGTCCAGGCTGCTCTCCAAAAGCCACGCCCTGACCAACTCGCTCCTCGGGGCTTGCTGCCAGAGTCCACCTGGGCAGAATGCCTGCCTCCAGCTCCGTGGGGAATTAACAGAGTCCAGAAGGGCCTGTGGGGGGAGGGGGAGGTTTGGCTTTTATTTCTAATCCCGTGGCGGTGAGAGAGACCAATAAGGCGTTTTTTCCTGTATTGTTGCAAAGCCATCGGCTCAGTCGCGGGCAGAGCCACCTGCGTAAAGCCACCACAGGGGACCGTCAGCGACGTGGTAGGTGGGGTTCTTGGCGTCCGCGCTGACCGGCACGGAGTTTCTGACGGGACAGGGTTCGGCTGGTGGGCCCTGAGTGTTCGGGGAGGAACCAGGCCAGGTGCAGGCCCTGTGCAGGGAGAGGCCAGGCTGCTTCCACTTCGACTCTGTCCTTGGCTCGGTGGCAGCGGACCGCGCGCCTCCCTCCCAGCCTCCGCTGGGGCTGCCGGCTGTCTTCCCGGCAGGAGACGGAAGCGCCCCGAGTGTCCTTGGATAACGCAGCCTGTGGCAATTTTGAAGTCGCCCAGGCTGCTGGCAGCTCAGCGCACAGAGACCAGGGGAGGAGAGGGAACCCAGGGCCGCCGGCTCCGTGGGAAGAGGGGCTCTGAGGACAGGAGCGGAGCTGATGGGAGAGGATGGCGTGGGGTGGGTCCCCCGCAGAGGACGCGGGCACCACCGCAGAGAGTCTGCAGAGTGCGGGCATTTAAAGTGGGGCCCAGTGCGGGGGCCCTGAGGACTCCACCTCGAAGAACCCGGAGCTGGAGTTAGTAGGGGCTCAGGGAGCATGTGGGGTTCCCTCCGAGAGAGTGTCCTGCAGGGGGGGGCGTCTCCGGCTGCGCCTGCGCTACCTGCCCCACCAAGAAAACTCTGAGACCCAGCCTCTGGCTCCGCTCCCTGGCCCCGCCCCGGGCCCCTGCCTGCCCTCCAGCACAGGTGGAAGCCCGGAGTAGCCCCGGCCCTTCAGGTCCAAAGCCAAGTGTGACTGGAACCCAAGGACACAGACAGAGAGGGCCCCGGGCGGACCCTACACAGGCTGTCACAGCCCGTCTCCACAGCCACAGCCCGTGGCCCGGGGCGCTCCATGGGGCACTGCAGACCCGGGGGCAGCACCGCCACCAGGGACAGCCCTTCCGGGGGCCAGTCCGAGCTCCCCCTTCCTGTTGGGAAGGTGGGGCCCCTCCTGAGATCCCTACCCTTCTCAGCCCTCACCACCCCAGCTTCTTCCTTTCCTTTAAAGGCCCCGTTTCATTTTTTACCGAGAGGAGCACCACCCAGTTTTTCAATGGAAACGGAATGGATCGGCTGCAAAAGAGCAGCCCACCGCATTTCAGAGAGCCTTTCCCGGCGCCCAGCACGTCCTTTCCCGCCGCTGCCGGTCCCCAGGAGTCCTGTCCCCCTGATTCACGTGCGGCCCCCCGGGTCTTGGCTCTGCCCCCAGGAGCTTGGCTGGACCCAGCCCCGCTCCCACTGGGAGGAGGCAGAGGATGCTCCGGGGCGGCTCGCTGGCGCCATCTATGGCCCAAGCTCTTAATCTGCTTGTGCATGAGCCTGCCTCAGGTGGACCTTGAATGTTCCCACTCCTCAGCTTCCCTTAAAGACATTTCTCATGCTGGGCAACATGTTTATACTGCAGAGCGAGTGTTTATATCTGCGGTTGTTATTTTCATTGCAGCTGTATTGCAATGTAACTCACACAGCTTACAATCCACGTATGTAAAGTGTCCAGTTTGGTGGGTTTTAGCATGCTCCGAATCACACCGTCATTGCCAAAACCTGCTTCAGAACTTGCCGTCACCCCAGAGAGAACCCCCTACTCGTCACCAGCAGCCCCTCCCCATCCCCCCCAGAGCTACCAGCCCAGGCCGCCACCAGTCTGCTCCGCGTCTCAGGGTCTGACTGTTTTCCTGGGCGCTTCCTGTCGGTGGGGCGGGGGCCCGGCACCGTGTGGTTTTCTGGGCCGGGTGCCTCGCTCCGAGCACGGTATCCGGGGCTCCCCCACGCTGCGGCGTGCACCGGCACCTCCCTCCTTCCCGTGGCCGAGCAGCGTTCCGGTGTGCGAGCACGCACCCCACGCCCTGCTGACCCGCTCACCCACTGACGGACACTCGGGTCGTGGCTATTGTGCATGAGGTTACCGCGGACACCACGCACGAGCTTCTGCGTGGGCGCCCATCTTCGTCTCCCTCGAGGACGTGACTAAGGGTGGGGCTGCCGGGCAGACGTTTGATCACCTGAGGATGGACGGACAGACAGACAGACGGACAGTTTTCCAGGGAGGCTGCGCCACTCGGCGCCCCCAGCAACCGTGTCCCCGGGCTGCGGGGTCTCCACACTGTCTCAGACGCTTGTCCACCTCTGACATGTGACTGTCACCTGAGAGCAGGTGTGAGGCCGCATCTCCTTGCTGTCTGACTCGGGCCTCTCTGGCGGCCAGCAATGTTGAGCCTCTTTCTGCACGCTTAAACAGTCACTGGCACATTGTCTGTGGAGAAACGTCTATTCGAGTCGGGTTGACTTGTCCCGTATTCGTGACTGGCAGTGGCTCTGGGTGGTCTGGACACACGTCCCCTGCTTGGCTCTGCCAATGCCCGGAGCTGGAGGCCGAGGAGAGAAGCCCTCCGCACCTGACAGGGCTCTCAGAAATAAAGTCCGTTTTCAAAATGCGCAAAAGCCCACCAGGAGGAGACGGCTTGGGTGAAGGAAATGAGTCAGTTCCGAGCTCGGAGGTCCTGCCGTCTGGTTCTCCGCTCTGCGGCCTGGGGCCACCACCGAGGGAAGGGCAGCGACCCGGACAGGGCCCACGTCGGTCGGGAGGGAAGGAAGGAAGGGACCTGTTAGGGGCAGAAGCAGAGAGCGGGCAGCTCCCGGGTGGGCTGGGCGGCCAGCAGCTGTGAATTATCTCCGGTTCTCCTGTGTCGCTCATCACGGCGCGGCGGTATGGTGGTCCTCTGTGGAGTACCCCAGCTTCAGGAGCGGACAGAAAGGAGCCCCCATGCCAGCTCTGCACAGGAGTTGGCACAGTCCTTACAAAACGCATTTTCTAATAAAGTGATGGATCAGACATAGAGATTTTTGTAAACCGATCACACTTCTTGTTGGGAACCGCCCTGCCTGGTATCAGAAGCTGTAACCCCTGCCTAGGCTACAGCTAAGGGAACGCCCTTGGAACCGTAAACCAGCAAGGAGATAAGCTTATCTCCAGGGCAGGGGCGCTGCTTCTGCTCCTTCATACCTTACCCTGCCTGGCCCCCAGTGCTTGGTTGGTTAGCCAATGATGGGTAAGATTCCCCAAGGGGGGAACGACCTAAGACAGGCACGATCACGTGGGAGGCCCCCAAAAGAAGGACTTGGGGGGCTACAGCAAAAGGAGGTGATGGACTCTCGCCCTTTGGCTTTGACAAAGCCAGAGTCCTCATTGTCTGCGAGAAAATCTCCTAATCTCTTGGCTGCCTTACTTCCCTTGCTCTACCTAATCCTAAAACAATGACAGGGTGGTGTCGCCCTGTGCTGGAAAGGGTGGATTCCCCGGGTGATCAGGCCTAAGAAAGAACATGAAAATTCCTGTGAAAACTGCTTTGTTTAGAATGCTCTCAGTTGAATGAGAAGGGTCCAAGGAGGAAGTTAGTTTGTTCCTTAAAGTCTTACAGCTCTTTGACCCTGACTCAAAATAGACCCTCAGAGTTCCTTGTTACCTATCGTTTTATCCTTACTTCCTCGCAATGAGTAATGAGCTTTACCTGAATTCTTATGCAAAACGAACCCAATAAAAGCAGGTTTGGATGGTACGGTAAATCGGCGCACTCCCCACTAGAGGGGGTGGCCGTTCCGTCCCTGCTTCTCCACAGAAACTGGTCTGTCTCTGTGCATGTTTTTTCTCGCGTTTCCACGAGCCATCCGCAGCGTTCCGTGCTGACTGCTGGCCGGTGACCCACGCATCAACTCCTCCCCCTCACAAACAGTGCCCCCCACACCACGTGTGCTGGGTCAGGACGCAGAGGGACGTGACCGGCAGGCCAGACTGTCACGGGAACAATGTGACGAAGGTCTGTTTCTGTCCCACTGCAGTGCTTGGGGGTCGAGAACGGAGCGTCTGGGGAAAGAGCGCACCAGAGAGATGTCCGGGTCCGATGCCGTTTGTCATTTCGGCCGAGTGGCTGTTGGAGAACCGCCTTCCTCCGGCTTTCTCCGAGTCTTGGCAGGATCGGGGTCCACCCCCACCGTTCACTCTGACTCTGCCCCTGTTGCTTGCTCCACGTCACAGGCCGCCCCTCTCTCTCCTGGCTCTGCGGCCGCCGCTGCTCCAGGGAGCCATGTCCTCGCCGCCCCCGCCGCCCGCCGGGCTGGTCCAGAAGCTCTTCGGGTACATCGACCGCCACCAGGACGAGTTTGTGCAGGTCGGGGCGTCGGCACGCGGGGTGCTGGCGTGTGATCCCTTCGGGGTCGGGGTGGACGGCCGGTCGCTGGGAGACGTGGGGTTTTGCCTGATGACTGAATTCCACGTCACCTGCCTGTGATTCCTCGTTGGATTAAAACAGGCACTGTTCATTAGGTTTAGGGGCGAGAGCCTTCCCAGCCATCCCTCCTGAAAGGGGCGCCCGGGTCCTTTCCAGCACCCCTGACCTGGGGATGTCCTTTGAGTGGCAGCCGGTACAGGGCTCTCGCTGAGGTCCCCTCCACCCCCAAACGCAGCCGAAACCCCCGTCCCCCACAGACGCCACCCCAGAGCGGTGCCTCCCAGGAGGGCAGCTTTAGGCCCAGGGCTCCGCCACACCCGGGGTCAAAATGGCTTGTCCTGGTGACCTGTGCCTGTCTGCTCAGCGCCCTGTCCCCTCGCCTCGCAGACACTCAAGGAGTGGGTGGCCGTTGAGAGTGACTCGGTCCAGCCTGTGCCCCGCCTCAGACGAGAGCTGGTCAGAATGACGGCCCTGGCCGCGGCGGCGCTCCGGCGCCTGGGCGCCCGCGTGGACCTCGTGGACGTGGGCTCTCAGCAGGTGCTGGCGGCCCCCTCGCTCCCGGCACCTCCCTGCGCACGGGCCGCTTTGCCCCCTGCTGGCAGAGGCAGGAAACACCCCTAGTGGCCTTGGTCCCCGATCAGACGCAGAGCTAGCTCCTCCCGGTCCCACAGGAGGCCCTGGTGCTGACCTCCCCTCCCGTCAGGACTTGGGGGACCAGCACACGGGGAGGGGGTGAGCGAGGGCGACTCATTCCAGAGAGGCCCATGCGGTTCACACCCCACACGCAGTTCACACGGCTCCCAAGCTGCTTTTCCCCGAAGCCCCAGTGGGCCTCTCTCCACCGACCCAGCCCCTCATCGGGTCGCTGCTACTCGGCCACACGGGGCGACCTTGAACCCTGGCGCCCTGCGCCACCTGGATCAGCGGTGAGGAGTCTCCCGGTGGTTCCCAGCTGTGCCCGCCCCGTTTGGGCTCCTCCCACCTGTGTCTACCCAGGTGCTTCTTTCTGGCCGTGTGTCCTGTTTTAACTGTCGGGGTCTCAGGTGCCCCCCCCGGGAGCCCACTAAAGCATGGTCGGAAAGCTAGGTGGGCCCTACGGGGACTCGGGGTAGAAACAGGCCTCCTGGGATCATGGCTTTGAGGTTTCCGGAAGAACTAAAAGCAGCATTTATGGGGGAAAAAAAAGGGACCTGTTTTCCCTCCACAGCTGCCCGACGGTCAGACTCTGCCGATGCCGCCTGTCATCCTGGCCGAGCTGGGGGACGAGCCGCGGAAGCCCACCGTGTGCTTCTACGGCCACCTGGACGTGCAGCCCGCAGCGCAGGCCGACGGCTGGCTCACCGCCCCGTTCGCGCTGACGGAGGTGGACGGTCAGTAGCGGCCGCTGCCCGGGGCCGGGTGCTCCTGTGCATGTGGGGTCGGTCGGTCGTGGGGCCCACGGGCTCCGGAGGTGCCTCCTGCCCCCGCCTCCGGTCTTGACCTGTCGTCAGGAATGAACAAGATGCACCCTGACCGCTGTGGCCCGGTTGGCGGGGCAGCGACCTGCAAACCGAAAGGTCGCCCATTCGGTTCCACGTGCCTGGGCTGGGGGTTCAGTCCGTGGTCGGATCGGGGTGCATGTGAGAGGCAACCAATGGGTGTTTCTCTCCCTCTCTTTCTCCCTCCCTTCCCTAACACCCTCCCCCCAAAAAAGAGGCCATTCTCAGGGTCTCCATCTTGTCCACGCTTGCCCGCCGAGGCCGGTTTTCTCGCCTCTGTGACAGAACCCCAGCCCCGCGGGCCCCTGGGTGAAGCAGCACCCCGGGCCGGAGCCCGGGCCGTGAAGAGCACAGGCATCTTGGTCACACGTTTTCTTTCTGAAAACACCAAACGTGCTGCTTTTTTAGGAAAAGCAGGAGACAGGTTCGTGGGGGCGATACAGGCGCCCTTTTTCGTCCTCTTGCGAGCTGTGGTGTCCCGAGTGAAGGGCTCGGTCCCGTGACACTCGGTGACAGACCCTCTGATCGTGTCCCATGAACTTGGAGAAAGCAGCTACTCGCTCTTCAGGCCAAACGGCTCGTGCGGTTTCTGACCGGCTGGCGGCCGAGCCGTTCGTGCTGGAGAGACCGTGCTGCAGGACTCCAGAGCCAGAGCCGCACCCGGGGGGAGAGGGGGTGTCAGAGTGCTGACCTGTAGGACGACCTTTGATTTGAAGTCACCCGACTGGGCAGAGGTCTCCCCGCGGCTCTGAAAACGCTCCCCCTGTTTTCCAGGGAAGCTGTACGGACGAGGAGCGACAGACAACAAAGGCCCTGTCTTGGCGTGGATTCACGCTGTGAGCGCCTTCCGGGCCCTGGGGGAAGTAGGTACCCGGTGCTGTCTGCAGGGGAGGGTGCTGACCGTGACAGTGGCAGTGGTGGCCTGCCTGCTGGTCTCTCTTCCTCTTCCAGCACTCAGCAGCCGCTGGCTTGTATTTTATGAATCGCATTTTTGCCAGAAAAATTCTTAGGCTTTCCAACTACTTCTCGGCCATTGTTGGCTAGTTAAATAAATGTGAATGGAGAACTTCCAACTATGAAGATTTCCGAACTGTAGCTGGACTTCCTAAGACACGTAGAAATGGAGACACACTGGAGCAAGCCATTGTCCCCGCACACGCCCAAGGTCACACTGTCTGATACTTAATCCCCCGCTCAGCCTGCCTCTGTTAATCTTCGGCATTTGGATCCCGCTCATTAGCCCTAATTAGCATGTCTGGGCTGTCGTTTGCCGGCATGTCATCACTGCTAAAGTCTCCTCCGCATCTTCTGCTCCAGGAAGAGGGCCTTGGCCTCCCCCCTCTCACGTGCCTTGCAGAGATACAAAGTTATAAATTATAGAGATACGATAAGATCAAAACCAAATGGGGGAAGGGGCGCACCGTGGACATTTTAAAGGCGCTACTCCGTGCCCTAATATTAACCGGAGAAAAGTCCCATTTTTGCCGCACGATCAAAGCCTTTGAATAAGTTAAAAGGCCGACTGAGCTCGTAGTTGAAAAATAACAGATACTTGAAATAAAAATCCCGAGGCTTAAACATTAGACAGTCTTTCAAAGGAAAGAGTTCTCATTTATCATGCTCTGAATTATGAGGACAGAAGAGAGATTAGTAATTGAGTAACCTTTCTCGGGAAATTCCTTTTGGGGAGAAGGGGGAAAGGGTGTCTGTTCTGTGGCGTGGATGTTGCTTTTTTCAGGAACTCCTTCCCCAAATCCTGTGTCGACATTCACTGTCTGGAGTGAATACATCGTGCATTACCTTGAATTCTCCTTCTCGATCTGCATTGAAACGCCTTTGCCACGCGCAGAGGGGTTGGGAATGTGAATGACCCTCACACTGAATGCGTATAAAAACCGACTGTATTTACGTCAGACACATGGTAGTCCCGGGTCTCGCAAGGTGCGCGGGGCGAGCTGTGCCGTGCTTTGTCGGAACAAACAGTTTGTTCCCTTGTTACTTTGTCAACCCAGGACCTCCCCGTGAACGTCAAGTTCGTCCTTGAAGGGATGGAAGAAGCCGGGTCTGTGGGCCTGGAGGAACTTGTCCGGAGAGAGAAGGACGGGTTCTTCGCCTGCGTGGACTGCATCGTGATTTCCGACAACCTGTGGCTCAGCCAGAGGCCGGCGCTCGTTTACGGGACGCGAGGGAACAGCTACTTCACGGTGGAGGTATCCGCCGCAGGCCCGGGTGGTGGGGCGCAGGCGGGAACCCACCTGGACGCCCGCAGGGGCAGGGACGCAGGGCTCGGGGAGAGCGGGAAGTTCCCCCGGGTGCGCGGCCTGGGGTCCCGAGGAGGTTTTGGGAGCGGGGGTGTGCGTGCAGCTCCCACGCTGGGAGTGGTTCGCCTCACACGTGCTTCTGCAGACGGGATTCCGCCGGCTTGTGCGTGAGTCTCAGGCCGGGTTTAGGGCCGCAGCGGTGACGCCTGAGGCAGGGGCTGCAGCCCTGGGGCTGAGGGGCTGCTCCCAGCGGCGTGGCATTAGTGAGGGGAACGGTCTCGGCTCCACGGGGCTGCCTGGGGTCTGGGGTGGATGACCAGGGGCCTGCTCACCCGGCCGCACTTGAACATGGGTGGGGCCGGGAAAGACCAGCGGGGCCAGAAAGACGGGAGGCGATGACCGGCCTTGTGGGACCCGGGCAGCAGATTGGATGGGGTGCCTGGGAGGGGTCCGAGGTCACCATGAGGTGACAGATGAGCAGGATGGGGGGCGGGGGGGGCCCTCCGTGTTTGGGAAAGGAGCAGGCTGGTAGGAAGCCAGCACCAGAGAGGATGTTGAGTTGACCTCGAGGTGTGGATTCGGGAGGGGGCGGGGCACACCAGGAAGGCCGGGCCCTCAGGGGTGCGTGGCGGGGGCGGGGGGGCGGGGGGAGCTTGGGCTGAGCAGGGAACCCGGGGAGCAGCTCTCGGAGCTCCGAGCGCAGAGGGAGGGCGCGTCCGAACCAACGAGCTGTGGGCCGGGAGACGGAGAAGCAGCTTTTCGAGGGCACCGTCACAGACTTGTCCTGCCAGCAAGCAAAGCATGCAGAGGAGGAGCGTTCTGGAGGGAGAATTTTTTTTCCGGAAGGAGGGGGAGCAGCAGGCGGGGGTGAAACCAGGAGTGACCTGGGATGGGGCCGTGCTCGTGTGGAGGAGGCGGCGACTGGGGATTCCGGGGACTCGGGACGCACGGGGACTGGGGACTGGAGGCCTGGCTGCTCCAAGCCGTGCGGCCGCACAGCGGGGGCGGGGACCTCGGGCTGAGTCCTGAGAGATGCTGCCGGGGTGGGGGCGGGGGGGGGGTGCGGTTCCCACCGGGCGAAAGCTGTCAGCGGTCACCGCGGCAACGCCGGCGCTGAGCACCCGTGTTCCCGTTCACCCGTCTTCCAGGTGAGGTGCAGAGATCAGGATTTTCACTCGGGAACCTTCGGCGGCATCCTCAACGAGCCGATGGCCGACCTGGCGGCTCTCCTGGGTAACGTGCTGCCCCCTTTCACGTCCCAAACGTCTGGGGCCACGGACACAGAGTCCTGTCCGCCGCCGCGCATCTCTCCCCCCTCGGTGTCCAGCCCGCCCGGGGTGGGGGTGGGTGGGAGAGAAGGCGTGTCCTCAGCCCTGCCCCTTGGCTAAACGTTGCCTGGGCGTCTGAAGGCCACGTCGCTTCTTTCGTGGGCTGAAGCGCTCCCTGACTTGCCCCTTCCGCCCCTGCCCCCACGGTGGCACACCCGGCCGCACGCAGACAATGACACGGCCCCGAGAGGGTTCTGGAGAGGCACTCAGAGATGGCACCAAATGGGCCGGCACCACGGGGCTTCCTTTCCACATGGTGCCGTGGCCCCAGCTGGCGCAGAGGCTCTGGGGAGCTGCCCTTGCCTCTGAGCTGCTGCAGAGTGCTGGCTGTGCATGAGTGTGCATGCGCGTGTGTGTGTGTGCGTGTATATGTGTGTGTGTGTGTTTGTCCGGGAGGCAGGACTGCCCGGCGGCTGGGGGGGGTGGGTCCCTGGGAATGGACGGAGGCTTCGTGTCCGGGGGCCTCGCTGGCAGGAGCCCCTCCTGCGGTTGCAGCAGGGACATCACACTTGCATCTTTGTAGTTTGGTTTCTTTTTAAGACAGAGGTTCTTGGGCCACATGAACTCAGACCCCACAATACCTGTGTCTGTCTCTTCACCTGGCACAGAGGGCAGCTTTCTACAAAGTTTACAGCCTGTTTGACAATTTAAGACAATACGAGAAGCTGTTTTCCTTTGAAGTGTTTACACTGCTTCCAGAAGACCACAGATAGCATGCAACTTTACGCATACACAGTTCTGCATGGCACCGGAGCTGACCTCCTCTCCCCTGGGGACGGCGTCTTCGTGCCCTTCCCTGGGCACATCTCAGTGCCCAGCAGGGTTGCTGCATGGTGCCCCTAGGGCAGGGGGCCCCAGTGAACCCCACAAGGGCCCGGGATTCTGCTAGGAACGTCAGGGTGGGATCCCCAATGGAAGGCAGAGCACGGGGTTTCACTGTCTTCACTTTGAAGCAAATCAAAGAGCCGGTCTGAAACGCAGGGTCCGCCAGCATGGCTTCCCTCCCCGCGTGTGCCCTGCAGGGAGCCTCACGGACGCCTCCGGCCGCATCCTGGTCCCCGGCATCTACGACCCCGTGGCTCCCGTCACGGAGGAGGAGAGAGAGCTGTACGCAGCCACCGACCTGGACCTGGCCGAGTTCCGGCGCAGCGCCCAGGTTGAGAGGTTCCTGTATGACACCAAGGTAGGGCGCGGGGTGGTGGTGCGAGAAAGGGGCGACATGGAAGTCGCTGCCCCCAGCGCCCGGATTTCTGTGAGCAGCAGACCCCACAGCGCAGAGCCGCCGAGGCTGCTGGGAGCCCACGGGAGGCCGGTTCCCACCTCAGGGCCTCGCCCCCGGGGTCTAGACCCACGGGCCCCTCGAGCCCCCTGACCACAGGGCGGCCCCTGAGCTCAAAGCCCTGCCCGCCCTCCTCAGCTTGTCAGGCTCCGCCCCACGTCAGCCGGGCTCCCGTCTGGTTAAAGAACGAGGCTCGTCTGCAGTGGTTCCAGCTCCCAGACCCCCCCCAGACCCTGCCGCCCCCCCACCCCACCACACTGTCTCTTTTCCCAGACAAAACCACGAGCCTCCGGGCCACTCTGTGAACGGCAGCATCGCATTGCGGCCCCAGTGCAGTTAGCGACCCCAGAGCCGCAAGTGTGGTTAAAAGAAATCCAGACTTTCTCCTCTTCCCTTTGATGTTGCCGCGTCCCTCTTTGTGTCCACTGAGGCCGCTCCTGGGGAAGTGTGGGGGTGGGGTGGGGTGGGCGGTGTGTGCTGGACCCAGAGGTGGCGTCTCCTGCTTCCCCAGACGGGCTCTGCGCGGCCCCAGCTGGGGGGAACCGGCTCGGGCGTCTGCGGCATGTTCACACGCCTTCTGAGTCCGACCCGCGGGTGGCACAGCGCGGAACTCTGTCACTGAACTCCAGCTTCTGGAAGGGCCCCTGCCAGCTGTTAAATGGAAACTGCACAGCTGGGGTGACAAGGGCCCTTGTCCATGGCCGTGACCTGGGCAGGTGACAGCACCCAGGACCTCACGTCCCGAGGGAAAAGGTCCCTTTTGTGATTAGTCCAGACCGTGCCACGCAGGGTGATAATTAACTGGTTGGGAACGGTGTTGCAGACGCACAGACATCGGTGATGTAAACATTGCGATTGAGTACTTTCGATCGACCGTTTCTGTATATAATCAAATAACTTCATTTTGACTCAGGAGGAGATTCTAATGCACCTGTGGAGGTACCCATCTCTCTCCATCCACGGGATCGAGGGTGCGTTTGCTGAGCCCGGGACGAAGACCGTCGTCCCTGGCCGAGTCACAGGCAAGTTCTCCATCCGGCTGGTGCCCCACATGGAGACGCCGGTGGTGGAGGGACAGGTAAGCGGGCTGCCTAGTGGCCCAGCAGCACCTTTCTGAGGGCCGCCGCCCACGGCGGAGTGAGCAGCTCCCTGCTGCCATCGAAGGGCCATTCTTTCCAGGACAAAAGGGACTGGGCCAAATGTCAAAAGCCCGGCGTAGTTTTTGTTCTGTCAAAATCTCTCCTCGGTGATATGCGGTTACAGTGGTTGGATAACCACGTGGAGGAGGGGTGGTGGAAATTTTAAAAAGTGAAAGCGTAGCCACACCTGGTCTCGCACAGACACAGATGGAGACGCTGCCAGTCTGTGCTGGAGCGAGCCAGGCGGTGCCAGGTGCCGCCTGTCCGTTTGTCCACACGTCCGTCCGAAGTGGGCCCGGCCAGGAGCCACCAGTGCGAGTGTTGTCCGGAGGAGCTACACGTCCAAACCCCCCGCCCCCCGTGCCAGTCGTCAGGGTGCCCCAAGGTCCACACGGAGGAAACTCTGGATGAATGAACTGAAGAGACACCCCGTCCCAACCCTCTCGGCCCCGCTGTCCTGTGACCGTCTTTGAAGCCGCAACTACATCCTGACACACCCTCCCCCTTCCCCACGTCCTGTCCCCCCTTTCTCACCCCACGCAGTCCCCAAGGGCGGGGCCTCGCCCCCCTGCTCACAGCTATCCCCCCCGGCCCCCCCGCCCCGCAGCCAAGCCTGGAACAGGTCTTGCCACAGGACTGGTGTTCCATAGACGCTTGTGGAAGGAGTGAAGGGAAGAAACATCTCGGAGTCTGGAGTTCTTCCGGGGGTGGGGGTGGTTTCCACAGTGGCCGGGGGCGGAGCCAGGGGCCAAGGGGGGGACCCTGACCACCAGGCCCCTTCCCAGCTCAGTGTGGGACTGCCCCCCCCATCCAAAAGGGCCGGTGCGGGCGCAGAGGGGTGTTCTCAGTGAGAAGCTGTGCTTGTGTCAGGGTTCACGGCCCCCAACGTGCAGGCTGGCTGCGCGAGTCCCGTGATCCCCGAGGTCGTTCAAGTTGCGCGGTCGCCCAAATCCCCAACCAGCGGCGTTGACAGTGGGACACCGTGGGTGGTGGTGGGGGTGGGGCCGGCGATGGGGGGGGGAGTGACAGCGCGTGCCCATCCCACGGGGCGGAGCTCCACCCCAGCCCCACCCACCCTGGGCCTGCCTCTGGCAGAACCGCGGCCCAACCCTCGGACCTGCCGGGGTGTGCTCCCCGGTGGGACACCACGGTCGTCAGCGGGGGGCGTGACTCGAAGTGTCCCCTGAGGGCGGAAAACGCTGCCTTCCAGGTGAAGCGGCATCTCCAGCGCGTCTTCTCGGAGAGAAATAGTCCCAACCAGCTGGCCGTCTCCATGGTGCTGGGGCTGCGCCCCTGGATCGCAGACGTGAAGGACAGTCAGTACCTCGCGGCCAGACGAGCCATCGAAACAGGTGGGACGTGGGGGATCCCGAGTCGCCCGTCCACGGGGGACGGAGGGCTGGCCCCCCAGGGCGGGGGTGGGGGCGGGGAGTGGAGCACACGCGCTGCGACTTGGCCACTTTGCCGAGGGCAGCCTGAGCGGGGCTCTGCACACGCCCTCTCGTGAGCGTGTCTGCCCGCCGTCCGACATCGCACGCCGTGTCACCCTGGTTGCGAGTGGGGAGTGACGGACGCCTCTGTGACTCCATGAAGTGAGCTGAAGGGTGCAGGCTCCGCTCCTTCCCGGAATTCCCCGCTCAGCGGTTTCAGACCGCGGTTGACCACGGGCGACTGAAGCCACGGGGAGTGGAACCGCGGAAAGTGGAACCGCGGATACGGAGGGGCTCCTGCGCTAGAGATGCGGCCACAGGCCACAGCCCCGGGGCCGGCAGGGCTGGGGTCTGAGCCCCAGACCTCTCCGTCCGAGGGGCACACGCGAGAAACTGGAGGACGAGCCCCCAGACTGGGAGCCACGCTCTGGGCCGCACTCGCGCGGCCCCGCGGTGCGGCGGCGTTTCACCCGTGGGGCGCGGGGCGGGAGGGAAGAGGAGCAGCGGCGAGGAGGCCCCCGTGCTGCCCGCGCAGGAGAGGCACGTGGTGGAACCGCCCAGGTCGGCGGGAGAGGTTGGACGCGCTCTCGCAGGGCGCACAGCAGCGCCGCGTCTGTCTGTGCTGTGGACCACGAGGTGCTTGGGCCTCGTCCACGCGCACACCCGGCTCTGGGCGAAGACCACGCGGCGTGTCCCCTTTCCCGTCCTCGTCTGGGTTTCCTCCCCCACATCGCCGGCGACTTGTCCTCTGGCCCGGGAGGATCGAATGTGCCCCCATCCGGACCCGAGGACGTCCATTAAACTGTCCACGGGGCGCACCGGAATCCGAGCGCGGACATGGAGACTCTCAGGAGGTCGTGGACCGCAGCTGTTTATGTATATGTTCGTTACAGAACCCAAAAGCATCCCATGCCCACTTGGCTAACATTTAATTCACGAGACAGCCAGGAAAGTAGGTGTGTCATCGGGGGTATTGCCAAAAGTGCGTGACCTCTTCCAGTTGTGAGGAAACAGGCAAACCCAACCGGAGGGACATTTTACAGAACAGCCCATCGGTACCCCTCAAAGAGGGTCAAAGGTCATGAAGGACAGGGACTGGAAAACCGTCCCCGACTAGAGGGCGGGGGTGGGGGAGGGCAATGAACGGCGAACCGTGGGGTGGGACTCTGGGAAGGGAAAGAGGCATGGCTCTCGTACAAGGTCAGAGTGCAGTTGATACTGTGTCTTCAACTTTTTTTTTTAGAGATACGTTTTTATTAAAATCAGTTTAATTGCTCCATTCATTATATATCCAAGGTATTTTTAAAAAATATTATGCTATTTTTATTTACCTTTTTAGATTTTATTTGTTTTTAGTGAGGGAAGGGAGGGAGAGAGAAACATCAATGTGCGGTTGCTGGGGGCCGTGGCCTGCAACCCAGGCATGTGCCCTGACTGGGAATCGAACCTGCGACGCTTTGGTTCGCAGCACCCGCTCCATCCACGGAGCTACGCCAGCCAGGACCTTGTTTCTTCAAGTGTAATGTCCTAGTCATGGTGACTGTCCAACAGTTACGTGAGATGTCAACATTGGGGAAGTGGAGTGAGGGGCACATGGGAACTCCTCTCTTTTTGCAACTTTTCTGTGAGTCTGAAATTAGTTCGAAACAAACATTTTATTTAAGAAAAACTTTTTAGAAGTAGGCAGTGGTAGAGAAGGCGGCTGCTGTGTTCCTCTGGCCTCTCCTGTGTCCTGCTTCAGAACACAGACCGCAGGACAGCGAGGAGCTGCTCCCCGGCACCTGGCGCGGTGCGGTCTTGTCCCTCCGCCGTCCAGACGCCTTTCTCTCCCGGTTGCAGTGTTTGGCACGGAGCCGGACATGATCCGGGATGGGTCGACCATACCAGTTGCCCGGATATTCCAGGACGCTCTCCAGAAGAGGGTGCTGATGCTGCCGCTGGGCGCCGTGGACGACGGCGAGCACTCGCAGAACGAGAAGATCAACAGGTGGGGTCCCCATGGGGCCGAGACCCCGCTGCCCACCCCCAGGGCCCCCCCGGGAGAGCCTGGGGCGTGCCCCGTACTTCAGATTACACCTACACCCTCAGATCTTCCCGTTTCCGTTGTAGACTGGTTGTCCTCCACCATCGGAATGGAAATGACCGTGTTTCTCTTTACTCCTTTCGTTAGGCGGAACTACATAGAGGGATCCAAACTATTTGCTGCCTTTTTCCTGGAGATGGCTCAGCTGCACGGACAGTGACAGGACTGTCCAGCTTAGCTCTGACCGACGGTTGGCCAGATCCCCCCTCCCACGACCCGGACAGGAGTGGAATAGAAATGCCCAGAACATTTTGGACCAGTAGATAATGTTTCCCCTCCCATCTAAAATGTCTCTGGGTGTTCGGACCAATGCTGTAAAACCTTAAAGGCACAGACACTGGGAATGGTTTAATGTCCGCGTTGTGGGTCCTTCCACAGTCACAGCTGCCTGCACGAACTTGACCTCCCGAGTTCAGCCGCAGCGGCCCAGGACGGACTCTGTCTGCCCTTCCAGCTCCGGGGCGGTCTTTTGACTGGACTCTCCCCTCCCAATGGCTGGCCCGGTCACCGCGGCTTGTGTTCTGGGCCAGCAGGACGCACAGCGCATGGTCACTCCATCCAGGGGCGGTCAGTGGTCAGTGCTCGCCCCAGCCTTGCGTGTGCCACCCCCTCCTTTCACCTTGAACGTGAAAACGCTGGCCCCCACCGCTGGCCACCATCACTTCCCTGTGGGGGCGCTTTTAGAGGAGCCACTGGAGCCTGAGACCATCTTCGCCTCTTGCTTCCCCTTCGTTCAGTTTTTCCTGTTCCAGAAAGTTCTGAACCAGAAATGATCGATATCCACCATATCCTCAGACCGCTTGGCATTCCTTGGGTGAAGATGAGCATATTTTACCCGAAGCCTCTTTACCTTAGTTGGGATGGATGCCGCCCGACCACCCCACCCCTCCCGGTTTCTGTTCTTCCTTCCTCTCCACCCGTGAAGGCCCGCGCTCGCTTGCTTGATCTCCCACCCCCCACCCCCAAGGTCTGTGCAGGGGTGAGTCCCCCACAGCAGAGGCAACCCCGGGAGAAGTTCGCTCAGCCCGCCCGCCGGCATCTGACTCTCTGGCTTCATCTCCGTTGCCCAAAGCTTTTAACAGCACCCAAGTGAGGCAGACCTAATCAACCCCGACGCCAGCGGCACGGTCTCTATTTACAGCCATCAGCTGGCGAGCGCTCATTCATCACTGCAGCTCACCGTCTGGTTGGGCTTGATTGGCTTTGACGGTGTAAACACACACACAAACAGGAACGTAATTTTCCTAAGGCTGAGTGTATGTAAACAAATCAATTCAGCCTCTGTGACTTCGTTATCTAAATCACATTAATGGGAAGGAATTGAAGGGTTTATTAAAAATGTTTCTCTGGTGATTCCCAATAACAACAAAGCGTGACTCGTCCCTGGGTTACCTGCTCGGCCCTCACCTGTTGATCTTCTGTCAGCTCACCCCGACTCCACTCCCGGAGAGGGCCCCCCCCCCCGCCCCGCAAACCCCAGCCTGGTGGGCACGCACGGAGGCCCACTTCTCCGACGGGAGCACCCAGTCCTGGTGGCTGAGCATGGGCAGGTGTGTGACGTTCTTTGCTATTGAGCTTGCTCGTGCGCGGCGGACTGCACTGGATCGTGTGACGTTCTGGATTCCCTGGGACCCACCTGACGCACTCGGCAGAGTTCCCAGGACCTACCTGTGCCGGGGCTCTGTGATGCGAATGCGTGTTTTTAACAGGGCGTTCAGGTAAGTCAGGGAGCGGAGGCCGGTTGTAAAGTACATCGCGACCCCTCCTGAGCCAGGCGCTGGCTAGTGTGAGGTCCCAGTCGCTGGGACGACCCAGCGACTCGTCGCTGGCCGGGGCGACGTCCTCCTGGACCTTCGCTCCCGCTGGCCCGAGGCCCGCAGTGTCTTGGTTATTTATTCAGACCGATCAGGTCATCGGACCTAGCAGCTTCCAGCCCAGGGGATGCCCGAGAGGGCCCGGAGCCCGTGCTTTCTGCCTCCCCGTCGCCAGCTCTCTTGGGTCGCCCTGGGTTACCTGCTCGGCCTCCAGCCCTGGAGCTGCCGGGGTCGTGATGCACCGGAACACAGGTGCCTTCCAGGCAGGTCTGCTCAGAGAGGTGGGAGAAACCTACCCAGTCTCCGGCCAGGGGACCAACTGATCAGTTGCGAGAAGGTGGAGAGGTTGAGGAGAGAGGAATGTAAACAATTGCTTTAAGAGTTTTATAGAAGAAACGCATGCACATGGATAAAAACGACCGCCCCGTGTGCCTGGGCGTGCACGCGTGGGGACAGCCCGGTCGGAGGGAGCTGCAGTGTGTGTGTGTGGGGGCACGCGTCCGGCTCAGGGGTTAGGACGCTCAGCTGGATTTGGTGACGCCCTCACGGGAAGCATGGAGGGCCCGGGTGTCTTGGCTTCATGCTCTCTTCATAAAACGAAGCGTGCTGGCCGGGAACCCCGGGAGGGGGGTGTGCACGGGGGTGCAGGCCTGTCCGGGACACGTGCCGTCTGCACGGGCAGCCTGAGGGGGACCGGGGACGCGCAGAGGGCCTGCTCCTCCAGCCTCTCCTCACTCCACAGCTCGTTCTGGTGCACACCGGCCCCCGGCCTTTCTGTCCGCCAGAGGCCGCGTCGCCCAGCCAGCCCCCCTTGGGAGAACCAGCCCCCAGTCCTTCTAGTATTTCATGTTTAAAGCTCGGTTCTTCCCAAACAGAAACTTTCCTCCATCCTCCCAAACCTGTCCCCGCGCCCCCTGCCCCCCTGCCCCCCTGCCCCCCCAGGGGTTCCTTGACCTGGTAAACGGACCTTTGGAATTCTGGGACACTTTCCTCTTTCAAATCCATTTCAATATCAAGACCCGCCGCCTCCATTGCTCAAAAGCCACCACGTCCTTCCGTTCCGTCACCTCCCAGAGCCTGCAGGTCCAATCCTCGCCCTTTCGGTGGGTCCTTGCAAAAGCCCCGGCCTAACCTCTCCGCCTACCCGGCAGACCCCTCCGGAGTCCCGTGGCCCTGCAGGCAGCCCGCGTGCCCCTCCCGCCTGCCCGCCACCCTGGGGCGGCCTGCTGGTCACAGCGCGAGGTCCCTGTCACGAGTGTCCGAGGAACGGCCCACGCTGCTCTCCGCTTTCTCCCCTGGCCTCCCCCGGCCTTGCTCCTCACAGCCTGGCAGCCCCACCCTTCCAGTCCGCGGGTCTCTCAAACCCAAGGCTGGTCTGTCCCGGGGGCGGGGCCTTCTGTCCCTCCCGGCGCGGCGCGGCCCGGCCCCGCCCCACCAGCCTGGGCTCCACGTGGCTCCCCGGATCACCGCTCAGTTGTGCGTCCTCGGAGAAGCCTTTCCAGTTCCCTGGAGCGGGTCAGGTGTCCCTGCTCGCCTTCGGTCTCCGAGGTTCTGTCGTGCCATTTATTATAATAGCTTTTTTTTATAATCCTCACCCCAGGACATGTTTCTTGATTTTTAAAGACAGCGAGAGGGAGAGAGAGACATTGCTGTGAGAGAGAAACATTGATCAGTCCCCTCCCCAGTGTGCCCCGCCCAGGGATCCACCTGCAAGGTAGGCTTGTGCCCTGCCCGGGGTTTGAACCTGCGACCTTTTTGGTGTACAGGGACGACGCTCCCACCACCTGAGCCATCGGGCCAGGACAATGATATACCATTTTAAGTATCAAGTTTTAAATGTACTCAATGTCATCTAACTATTATTTTTAATGCTATTTTTTATGCATTTGAATACTAACTGTACATATGGTAGCAAAAAAAAATATTAAATAAGGACCTGAAATCCTGATTATACCAGATGGAACGAGGTGTGTGTTTGTGGGGTCGTGCGCGTGCGGTGAGAGGTGTCCGCACTGCCACTCGTGACCCGCGATGGAGGTGAAGCCGAGGACGCGGGCGCCCCTTTGTCTTCCACGGCTCCCCCGACCGGAGCCCCGTAGCATCTACCTGGTGCAGCCTTCCCCAGGTGAGAAAGAACCTTCCCCCACCCCGTGTGCAGAAGAACTTCCCTCTCCAGGGGGCACGCGGGGCGGGCAGGGGCTGTGTGTGTGGGGGCGGAACCTTCTGCGCTTTGCTCGGCCCCTCCGGTCGCTCCGCGGACTGATGGAGCACGAACTCAGAGATACAGAGTCTCCCAGGCAAGGATCTCTCCTCCCCCCACCCCCGCCCGCCCCTAGCGAGACGTGAAAGAGGGCGGATGGCGGGGCGAGGACTGTCACTCCCTAGCTGCCACGGGAAGTAAATAAACGCTCTGAGCCTTTGGAATTCGCGTAGATTGCGGAGAGCAAGATGTCGTCACGTGCAACAATTATATTTAAAAGCTCCATGCCTGGGTGATTTCTTATTCAGGATGAGAAGAGATGTCATCGAAATTATGCCTTTGACTGTAACGGAAAATGCGAAGTTTTAAATCGTTTCACCGCCCACGTGGAAATTCACCAAACGGCGTTCAGGAAGAACTCGGACCTGAAACTCCGGTGTAGGTGGCTGTGTTCGTGGCACGCGGTCACCGTAGGCAGGCGTGGGACTGCAATGACAGGAAGTTCCAATTTAAAGGACATTAGCGCTTCATTAAAGGACGCTGTTAAAGCAAATTAGTCAGCAAAAGTGAGTCATCCGAAATGACCCAGGTTCCCTTTCGAGTTTTATGTAATTATGACCGAAAAGAGGAGGCGGTCTACACCTGCAAACCTGCCCTGGAGAACTGGATGGCAAGGCGCAGGCCTCCTGCGTCAGCACAGGGCTTCCGGAGAGTCACGGGGGGACACGCCAGACCCTGCAGGTGCTGCCTCAGGCTCCCGACGACCAGGTGGGCGGGGGCGGAGGGGGCGTGAGTGCAGCCCAGAGAACCGTCTGCTGAGACCAGGCCCCCCCCCCCCAGCCCCTCTCAGCAGGGGAACGCGGCCGCCGGATCCGGACTCGCTGCGTCCTGGCACTCCCGTGTCTGGGATGCACATCAGAATGACTTGGCATTTCAGAAGGAGGGGCACAGGACTCACAATCAAGAGAAAGTGTAGCTTAACCAAGAGAAATAAGGGAAAAATCTCTAGCTGCTTTTGACGGGGGACTGAGGAGACGGAAGGAAGAGTCGGGGAACCGCTCCAACAGATCAACCAGAATGGGCCGACCTGCGGGTCTGAGAGGGAGAGAAGCATGAGAACAAACAACAAAGAACTCCAGGGAGCTGCACAGAACGGGCAGAGGAGTCGCATGTGTGTTTCTGGCCTTCCAGAGGAGGCGGAAGGGAGACGGGAGCCACTCCGAAGGGGACTCCTCACTGGGACTGCGCCCCGGCCACCGGGCCACGTCAGAGGCGGGGTGACCTCTGTGTGCCAGTGAGTTTGGGGTGGCGGAGAGGAGGGAGGGGGGGACAGTCCCCGCCGTCACCCAGCAGGGACTGAATCAGAGAACACGGCATCACCTCTCCTCTGTAAGATGAAAATACCACCGCACTTAGAGAGGTTATTGGATTATATGAGATAGTGCGTCTAAGGTTTTATTTAGCACAGTGCCTGGCATGTATGGAGTTGGTATGTCTTCTGTCGTACATTTCCCTTTTATTTTTCCAACCTGCTATTATAAAAGTGTTTATTATTATTATTCATTATCTAATGGAAAAGATGACAAATACCTAGAAAAAAACATATAAATCTACTGATCGCTTTATTTCCTTCAGTATGGGAGTATACACATCTTAATCAGCTTGGCAATGGCCCACAACCTTGGGACCAATTGCGAGTATGCGCATTTTTATTTATGACGTGTGAAAACTTCTGCTCTGAGTGTTTCTTTTATTACACACTTAGACTGCGACAGCGGTAGCTTTGGTTGGTGATAACCCTTCTGGAGCGTTTACGCTGCTTCTCGATGCAGGTACGAGAGAACCTGGCCAACAGCAGAGGGGCTTTTCCCGGGCTGACACGAGTGGAATGTTCCCAGTGGAGTGTTTCCCGGGGGGCTGGCTTTGCCTGCGGCCCCGCCGGGCTGCTGGGCACACTGACAGCCCCGGGCCCTCACCAGGCAGGTGTCTGCGCACCGTTCACCGCGCACTGTTCACGTTGGACGCGGCTCAGAGGAATCCTTCGCTAGATTTCGCCCTTAGAATCAGAAGCTTGTCCTTAGCCAGGCCAGTGGAAGCCCCCGGGGGGGGGGGGCTGGGACTACGTGACAGATCCGAGCGGGGTCTCTGACCAGTGAACAGGGACCACTGCTCCGTCCTGTGTTTCCTTTTGTCAAAGACCAGCAGCTGAACACGGAACGCGATGCAGGCGGTGACCTATCGGTTTGTATTAGGGAATCTGAGTTCTTCATAATGCCGACGTGCACTTTCATTTTTGATGGTAGAAGGGTCGGGACAAATGTGACAGTTTGAATGGCTTAAACCATCTCTCCCACCACTAACTGTGGGCGGCTGTCATCTTCCCTCAAAATTCCACGCGGTTCCCCGGTCCGAATGTCAGCGTTACCAACTCATTGGCCACTTCTCTCCCCTTCCCCAGAACTGTTGACAGGCAGGGCGGCTGCGCAAAAAGAAGCGGGGGTGGGGGGCACTGCACACACTGACCTCACCCCGATAAATGCACACACTTGGACTGACCGGGTCTGAGTGTCAAAATTCTGCACCTTTCTTTAGGTTAAAGAAAGAACTACAGCCTAGACCTTCTTATCCTGTGGCAGAGGGGTTTGAGGGTAGTCCTCCGTCCAGGGGGCGCCACCCCCGCCCCTTGGTAAGGGCTCCGGCTCGGGTTTGAGTGCTGTGGAGATGTTTACGAAAACAGATCACCGTGTGCAAAACTGTAACAGAGAGCTATTTGTATTGCCAGATAAAAACCCTCCCCTCCCAGAGCAAAGGGGGAGGGGGACGCGCTAGCTACAGGCATGAGGATAACGAGTGCTTTAACAAAACTCATCTGCAGCACCCAGAGTAGCGGCCGAAGCAGAGGGCGCAGCTGGAAGGTGACAGTGGGTAGAGGTGGGGTGGGAGGAGCTGCACAGTGGAAGAGGTGGCAAGGGGCCCATCAGCCTGTCCAGTCACTGGAAGGAAGAAAACCGTGGAGGTGGCCACCCCACGGGCTCACGAGTTTTGCGCAAACACCCGACACCTGGCTGGTCTGCCGTCTCGGCCCAGAAAAGTCGCCTGGCCTCCCACCTGTGGGGCCTCCTGCCACCCCTTCAGATGCAGACACGGGTTAGAGAAGCGTTGCACTACTCTTGCTCTCCAGTCCCCGGTGAAAATAAACTAAAGATGCTTGTCCTGTGGCTACATACGGGTGTGGGGTTAGTTTTTAAAAAGCCCCAAGGCTTTATGCATATAAAGTTATATGTAATATAAATATAATAAATATATGAATTTTATGTTTTATAAATTAATAACCCTGGGTTTTTTACATGTATATTTATATACAGGGTCTGCAGAAGTCCTGCTTGAGTGTGGCTGGTAGGGTAATAATATGGGTGTGATCATCTGTAGTTCTCATTTGAACGTTTCACGTAAAATGTCATGGGGTATACCTGAGTGTGATATTGTGATGTTACAGAGTCACATGCTTATGATTTTGTAATAAAAAGGGAAAATTGTTATTTGTGCCGGACCTTGTATATATATTTCCCTAGTAAGATACAGAACATTATCAAAATTTCCCTATATTCTTGGGTTTTTCTACAGCAATGCATGAAATATAGTAGGTGCTTAATAAACAAGAGCTATTAGTATTATCTAATGGAACAAAGTCCTTCATATTAGACCTTGTTACTAGGATTTAGAAAGGTTATTATTTTATTGGGTTTACAGACATCGATGTGGTGCTCCCCTTGCTTGTGCATTCACTCGTTTCCTGCGTGTGCCGTGGCTGTGGACAGAACCCCCAACCTCGGGGCACCTGGCGTCGCTCTGGCCCATGGAGCGTCCAGCCTGGCCTGCTTCACACATTGTGGAACCTCTTAATACAACTTCAAAAGGGAATGTCACCTTAAATGACAAATTTTACATGAAGGAGGATGAAGTTCAATCGACTTCCTTAAGGTCAGGGTTTGATGTAAATGGTCCTGTCTCAGCAAAACAATGGGTGATGGAACTGAAAAATAAACCCCGATCTCATTTCACTGCTCCAAGAAGACAAAATTGTTAACTACGACCCCCGAGGTGAAGCGGCGGCAGGACGCGTCACCGGGAGACCCACGGACACCGCATCCCCGTGGAGAGCGGTGCTGGCTGCTGGGGCTGCTGAGAACTGCATCGCCGGCCACAGGAGAGAAACACTGCCGTAGGAGACATCAGAGGATTATAGTAAGCACCACGTTTTCAAGTATATTTTAAGCACCTTCCAAAGGAACCCTGAAGACAGTATCTAGTTTTACTTCTCTTTTATCCAGTGGGCACCCAGTAAAAGCTGGCTAATTAAATAAATACACCGACGCGCTGGCCGCCCGCTGGAAAAGCCTTTTCCCTACGTTCCTCTCCAACTGTAGGGCCCACTGCGCCGGCTGGTAGAGCGGGAAAGGCCGCAGTGGATTCACAGCCAAGCCCCGTTCTCTAGCTGTGCGATCGTGGGGCGGGGGATGCTGCTGAGTTGCATCTCCTACCGTGGAAGAGCCGGGAATGCGTTTAGGGTTCAGGGAAAATGCAGTCCGATAAGGTCATGCTCACTGCTCGGATTTAAACCGCCCTAAGCTGAAACTGGCCTTGCGAGCTGGTTTGGGTAGGAAGTCTATCCTTACCATTCTAAGGCCATTATTTCAAAATCCCATGGACTTTTACCTTCCTAAACACAGTTCTGATTTCTTAACAGAGGCCCCTAAGCCTACAAGGTATGGACCCCCCGTGGGCCACCGCGGCCGTCTCCGGGACAGCGTCACCTTCCGAGCTGGGTCTGGGTTTCCCAAGCCCAGGCTCGGCCCCGAGGCCCGCGGCTGTGCGGCACAGGGCGCCCAGGGGCCGCCTTTCCTTCCTCCCATCTACCCTGCGCCGTTAACGTTCACGAACAGTCCACGCAGGAACGTTTTAAACACCCACTGCGTTTTCAGCTTTTGCTGCCCAGCTGAACCACCCCATTGAGCTCCTCCGCTCCAGAACTCGGCCCGTGGCTCCCTTTGGACTGTGACGGCAAGGACCCCAATTTGCTGTCACGGGCGAGACTTCTCTGAAGCTGGAGGTGCGCACGCGCCTGGCTCAGCAGAAAGATCTCGATCCCGAACATGTGAGGGCCCCCAAAGCGCCCACATCCCTCGGGCAGCGTCCAGGCCAAGGGCAGCGGCCGGGTGCCCGGCAGGCCTCCGCGGCCCTCGCCCCCCCGCGAGCGCGTCCGCTTCTCCGGCATTGCCCTCGGGATTCTCTACGGAGAGCGGGCGAAGGGATGGAGTGATGAGGGACGGGCGGCGACGGTGGGACGGCCGGGAGGAACTCGCTCGGGGACCCTCTGTAAACCTCCGGTAGCCCTGCCGGGTCGGACACCGCCAGCCCTGAAGCCCGACGCCTATTCCCCCTTCTTTAAATTGATTCCCTCGGCCTTCCGTTTTCCTCTCGGGGAGGGGTGGGACTTCCGGCTTCGTGTCCGAGGCACTTCCGGCAAGTGCTGATGTACCGAAAACAAGACGGCACCCGGGCCCGTTGGCCATTCGGGGAAAAATAAAAGGGAACTGGAGGTGGGTTTTACTAAACCAGTCCCGAGGTCTGTTCTTTTGGTTTTAGTGTCTCGCGAGCGGTCCACAACGGAGACAACCTGGGAGCTGCCGGAAGTCGCTCAAAGGAAAGACGGGAAGTCCCGCCCCTTCCTCCCAGAGGGAAGACGGTGAGCCGGAGGAGTCAGTCGTAGGGGCTAGCAGGGGCGATCCTGTCGGCAAACAGGTAAGTTACTGTCTGGCCGGGGCGGGGGGTTTGGAGGCGGGGACCGTCCAGCGTCAGCGCGGGGCCTGGGGGCGGTGGCTTGAGGGCCGGGGCGCCCGCGGCTGGACGCCGGGAGCCCCGCCAGGGCCCTTCGCTCTTCCTCCTCCCCCTTCCCCCCGCCTCCGCCCCTCCCCGCTCGCCGGTCCCTCCCGGCGCCGCCCAGACTCGCCCCTTTCGCGCCCGCCGGTCCTCGCCACCGCCGGCCTCCGCGCCCGCCCTCCCCTGCCAGCTCCGCGCAGGCCGCACGCACCCGCGGGGCTTCGGTTTCCCGGCAGCGACGGGCTGTCAACGCCGCAGCGGCGCCCCACGCGCCCTTGCCCGCGGCCGGGGCGCTTCTTACCGCCCGGTCGCTCCGAGAGTGACACAAATACGCCCCAGCGCGGGGCCGCCCAGGTGTCGGTCGCAGTCTGGGTGGCGGTTTCCTTAGCCGCCGCCCACTCGGTCTCCCTGCCGCACGTACTGTGCCGCCGCCGCCCTTGTCTACTTCCGCGACGGAGGCCGGGTGGGCCGCGGCCTCTCGGGGCTCGCCGCCCCCAGCCTGGAGGGGCAGTGCGGGCTGCCGCGCGCCTCTGTCCCGGCGGTGCTGCCGGTCCCTGCGTGCGCGCGCCACGGCCCCTCCCGCCAGCTGGTCCTGAGCGCCGGCCGCGTTCGGGACTGCAGTCTAGGGGAGCCGGGTGCCTGCGCTGCTGACCCCTGTCGGCTGCGTGCAGCTTGGAACAGCCCGTTTATTCCATTGGGAGCTCTGGGATAGGACATGTTGGCGGGTGGACGTCCATAAACACACGTGGGATTTTTCTGCTTTGTAGGTGATCACAGCCCTACGCAGTGATTGAGGTGTGACTTGACGCCCTTGTCGGCGGGTCCCCTTACTGTGTGCACGTGGTCGACGGTGGGGCGTTATCCCGTCGGAACGCAGTCTCTACAGGGAAGGGCACTCACGTGTGTGGGTTAGAGCACCATTAGAAGAGCTCATCAGACACACACTATGTATTTCAGTTAGCACATCAGCCTTGGAGCGATTGCTGTTCATTTTTTTGCCGAATGAGAACCAGATCAAATAATTTGACCAAAATTAACGCCACGTTTCAAGTCTCAGGTGTCATTCTTTTCAAGTTTTCTCCAAGTGAAGTTACAAAGTCCTGCTGGCACGTCTGAACGTTACTGAGGCAGGGCTCTCTAGTAGTTAGTGTCTTCTGGCGCGCCATGTGAGACAGTTGTGTTTATTGCTGTTTATTGCGGTTAATTGCTACTGATGCCTTTAAAAAAACATTTTCAGATGATTTAAGATTTACAGAAAAGCTGCAAGATTGGACAGAGACTGTCACTGGTACTCAGCACGGTGGCTCCACTTCAACACACACTGGTTCCTGCTTTAAGCCTGCGCCCTTCTAGGTGCAGGGGAGAGGAGCGCCCTGCCCTCCCGGATTGCCAGGGCTGGGTGACGAGACAGGCACAGAAACGACACTGGTGCTGAGCCTGAGACTTTGGGACGCAGACAGCAGTATGCCTGGCCGCTGGGGAAGGGGGCCGAGAGCCTGCTGGAGACCTGTCTGGTTGGGTCAGCCTGAGCAGTGGAGGCCCCTAACCCGTATAAAACACCCTTCTGATGTGACCCCCCCATCTCCTCTGCCATATCACAGGTGGTGAGAACAATCCCAGGTTCTAAATCTATTAATAGGAGATTAAATGAAGCCGTGTTCCTTAGGTAGTGATGGAAATGTCTAGATCCATACATTTTTAAATTCTTAATTTTCACACTTGTCCACTCCTTTCTGTGCTCTGGCCACACATGTTCTTTCTGTGAGGCCAGGAACGGCATTCTGAACGCGGGTCCGGGTGGGGTTCCCACAGCAGAGGGGACGTGTGAGCGAGCACCTTCGTCTCCTGGGCCTGCTGGAAGGAAACACCGTCGCCTGGCTGGCTGGAGAAACAGACGTTTCTTCCTCCTCACGGTTCTGGAGGTGGAGGAGTCCAGGACCAAGGCGCGGGTTTCCGGTCAGGGCTCTCCCTGGCCGGCGCACGACTGCCTCTGGCTGTGTGCTCACGGGGCGGAGAACGAGAGGACTCGGCATCGCCTTCCTCTGTGAGGGTTCTGACCCCGTCTTCGGAGCCAGCCCTCCTGAAGGCCCCACCTGCAGACCCCACCACGCTGGGGCTCGGGCCCCCCACGTGTGCATTTGGAGGGGGACCCTGCGGTCACCGGGGCTTGTGGGCTGGGGCCGAGAGTTTGCCTTTCTGACAGTTCCTGGGTTCCGCTGAAGCAACTGGCTGACACCACACTTTGAGAAATGTGGCCTTATATGATGGTGCCTTCCATATCTTACAAGAAGAGTAAATAAACCTCTGTGGGTTTATGCTGGCTGCACCTTCTTCCTGGCACACAGAGAGAGAATCGGGTTTTCGTCAAACAGCAGTAATGCACCAACAGCAGAGTGCTTAGATGACAAAAGGGGTGGAAGTGGAGTGTTCCTCAGCGTTGTTGTGACCTTTGTGAGGATGACTTCTGGGGATCATTCCGGAGGTCAGACGCATGTCCCCTGTGGAAGGGACATGCTCGCACTGTGAGGGTCCTCAGTCCCACCGACGCAGATGCTGAAAAGGACGTCCGGATCAGTTGCTGGATCGAGTAGCAGTGAAAAATTGCTTCCAGCTTTGTTACTTGGCACGTTTCTGTATTCTGTGTGCTGACGTTATCTTTCCTTATGTATCAGAATCTTACGAGGCCCTAGCACAGGTGCCTGCCCATTGGAGGTGTTAGATGTAGGTTGAATTGGAAAAGAGCAAGGGGGAAAATAAGCTAAGTTATTTATCTGGAGAGACTTCAGTGCCCTAGGGAAGTTACCCTACTCTCTAGATTATCTCAACTGTAGATTTTTATTGAGTAATTACAGTTTATTCTAGCTTAAGCCTTGTTTGTAATTATTGGGATTTTTTTTAGTAGAAATGCTAGAGGAGAAAGTGTATTTTTATGTTAATGAGTGGTATGTTACACCTTTTTATCATTCATCTGAAATTATTTAAAAAAATTTTTACTTTGGCCCTGGCTGGTGTCGCTCAGTTGGTTGGAACATTGTCCCATAGCCAAAAGGCTGTGGGTTCAATTCTCAGTTAGGGCATGTGCCTAGGTTGTGGGTTTGGCCCCCAGTCAAGGTTTGTACTAGAGGCAACCGATTGATGTTTCTTCCTCTCGCTCCCTTTCTTCCTCTCTCCCTAGAAGCAATGAAAAATGCCCTCAGGTGTTGGGAACCACCCTGCCTGGTTTCAGAAGCTGTAACCCCCATGGCTAGGGCGGAGGGAGCTACCTTGGGACTATAAGCCATTAAGGAGACAAAGCTTATCTCCCTGGCAGGGGTGCCGCCTCTTCCCCTTTTACTGCACCCTGCCTGGCCCCCAGTGGTCGGTTAGCCAATGACGGGTAAGATTCCTCAAGGGAGGGATGATCTAAGACAGGCACGATCATGGGGGCCCCGAGGGAAGGACTTGGGGGCCTATAGCAAAAGGGGGTGATGGATCCTCGCCCTTTGGCTTTGACATAGCCTGAGTCCTCATTCTGTCTGCAAGAAGTCTCCTAATCTCTTGGCTGCTTTACTTCCCCCACCTGACTTAAGCCTGAAACAATGCTGGTGGTGGGTGCCGCCCTGTGCTGGAAAGGGCTGGTTCCTAGGGTGATCAGGCCTGAGAAAGAATGCATAAAATTCTGTGAAACCTGCTTTGCTAAGAATATCCTCAATTAAGTGATAAGGGTCCCAGCAGGAAATGAGTTAGTTTCCCAAAGTTTTATAGCCCTTTAGCAAGTAGACCTTAACTCAGAATAAGCCTTTGTAGTTCTTTGTATGTTATCTGTGGTTTGATCCGTTCTGCCGGACAATGGCTGATGAGCTTTACCTGTGTTCCTGTGGAAACTGAACCCAGTAAAAGCCCACTGAGGAACAGGCTCCTGGCCCTTCTCCTGTGGGAGATCGGCCACCTTTCCTCCCCCAGCCAATCATGTCTTGGTAGACTTATTCTCATCTGTGGCAGCCGGTGAGTGGGGGGTCCTTGCGGGCGGAGCCCCACCACACTCAGGTGAGGATTAAAAAGAGATATTAAAAAAAACCCTTTTAAGTGTGAAGTAGTTTTAGAGTTACAGGGAAGTTGCACAAGCAGCCTGGGGAGTTCAGTGCACGCAGCCACGCGCCCAGCCCCTGTGCGAGCCTCTCCCGTGGCCACAGCGCCGTCGCTGTGGCCGGGTGGTGGGCGGAAGGACCCTCAGTCTGCAGGGGCGTTTCGCTGCCGAGTCCCTTCCTGCGGCCAGAGAGCTGGTGCAGCGCCCCGCTGTGCACTTCGTCACCAGGTCTCATTGGTGTCTCCCCGCCTGCGACACTGCCTTTCAGACTTCTCTCCGATGACCTTTCCAGGAGTCCTGCTCGGGGCTTTTGTGGACTCTCCCTCGGTCTGGGCCTGTCTGGACCTCCCCGCAGCTACGTGGAGGCTGAGCATCGTTGGGCAGGCGCACCACGGCGGTGGGGCTGTCCCTGTCTGGGTTGGGCCGGTGCCCGTGTGCCACTGGTGCCTGTTACCCTGGAGCTCGCGGCTGGGGCGGTGTCTGGGCCCGCTCTGTGCTCCAGAGCGACCATTCCTCCCACTGGAGTGAGTCCGCCTCCTAGGTTCACTGGTTTCGGAGCAGACGTTAAAGAAGAAAGGAACATAGAACTTCAGAGTTCCCCGAGCCCGACCCCGACCGCGAGCTGCTCCTTACCTGGGGAGGCTCCCTCATCACTTGTCGGCCCCAGCGTGGCGGGTGGGTCCCGGAGTAGGCGCTGGGAGAACAGTTCTTTGCCTGGGACCTTGGCCCCGTGCCCAGTCAGTGTTGGCTCTGAAGGGGCCGCCGTGGGAGCGGTGGTTGGGCAGCCTGTCTCACGCCTGCCTTCCCCGGCACGGCGCTCCGTGACCGTGACCTCCTCAGACTCTCCCTGGAGCGTTTCCGCAGCAGGTGAGGCCTCGTCAGTGCTCACGAGGCAGTGGCAGGAGGAGCTGCTCACCCACGCGCTAGCCCACGGGCCTGCTGTGTTCTCTTCGTGGGCCACGCTGATGAACTGTGGGGTTACTACACACACACGCGTATGAATTGCCTCTATTTTCAAAATGTTTGTGCCTTTACTGTCCCACCCGAGTAAATTGGAAGATACTCCTCCAGTCTCTCTCCCGCCCAGAACTCGTAGGCTCCTTCGAGGCAGGAAGCAGGTGTCTCCTTGTTCACCAGTGACTGGCTGGTACCTGCACACACCAGGCACTCAGCACACGTGTGTGAACACGTGCACATCGTGTGTTATGTGTGCACTTTGCTAGCTGCTTTTGTGCGTTCCCTGGGCATCGTGCACATCCTCACACGGGGGCCCCGCAGTGCTGCCTGCGGGCGCCCCGGGGGTCCCTCTGCAGGGCCGGCCGCCGGCCGGTCCGCACCCTTTCCGGGAGAAGGAGCGCCTCAGCGAGTATCCTGGGGTGCGTTGTGTCCAGTCGCTTCCTGAGGACGGCCACGGCGGCGAGCCCCTGGCGGCTCCGAGCACACGCGTGGTGGGGCCTCGGACGCAGGCCCTGCAGGGCCACGGGGTCAGAAAGGCTCCTCCGTGCCTTCGCGGCCGCGCCGGTGCAGCGGGGGGCGCCCGTCCCCACGCTCCTTCAACGCCTCGCTGTTTCTGGGAATGAGACCAAGTCTCGGGTGTGCCTTCTTTTGGATGTTCCTACGCACTCCAGGAGGGCAGTGGACTGGGGATCCTAGTCTGACTAATTTTCCAATAACCTGCCACATTTCCACGTTGAAAATTTCCAGTTTTTTTGTTTGCCTCAGAGAACAGAGCAGAGCAAAGCTCAGTGAACTGAACGTCGACTCAGTGTTTACTTGGGGCACTGTTCGTTTCCTCCTCGAGTCACAGCTGGTGGTGTCTGTCTGTGGCCCCAAACACACAGGGAGCCTTTTGATGGTGGGGCACGTTTCTGATTCACATCCTCACAGGGGTCAACGGTTGAAGGCTCCAGCGCGACAGGCAAAACGATGACAGTTCGGGGAGACTGAGTAGGACGGAGGCGGCGTGGCCGATGGAAGGGGAGGTCTTTAAACACCTCTGGGCAGGGGGCAGCAGCCGGAAAGGAAGAGAGCGGCGTGTCATCGGCGTCCATGAGCGCCGACTGTGCTCACGGGACGAGGCCAGGGCCGCGGGCAGACGGTCACGGGTGAGAACCGGGCGCTTCCGGTGCTCACCGCTGACGGCAGAGAAGTGTCCGGAAGGGCGAGCGCCAGCCCGTCAACGGGAACAACGCAAGTGGGCAAATGGCCCGGACCGGCGTCCCGCCCAACAGGACACCCGGGTGCCCAGGTTCTCGGGCGGTCAGTTACCAGGGAAGGGCAGCCTGGGGCCAGGACGGCGGCTGGTGGCACACACGCTGGCTGGCAACAGTGGGGAAGTCTGCTGGGGGTCGGAAACAGCTGGAATGCCCCCGCAGCAGGCGGGGGTGTGAATTGGTGCAGTAGCTTTGGAAGTAACTAGTCCAGCTCGAGACGCACGTGCCGTTTGACCCAGTGATTCCCCCTCCCCCCAAGTCTGTATCTTAGAGCAGTGCTTCTAAAGCCCGTTCCCAGCATCTCCAGGGAGCTTGTTAGAAATGTAGATTCTAGAGTCCCACCCCAGACCAGCTAAATGGGAAGCTTGGGGAACGAAGGGTCAGCTTCCACCCAGCAAGCTGTCCAGGTGACTCGGTGCCGAAACTGGCCAACCGCCGCCCTGAGGAAGTTCTGGTGCCGCCCGAGTGTGGTGCTGCCCGAGTGCGCGCTCGGAGCGGCCCGTCTGGGAGCGGAGGCCCTGGGAGCAGGGTGGCCCCGGTGGGTGTTGTGCGCCCGTGGTTACCTGTGCTGCGGCTGTGCGACTGGGTGGGTCGAGCTGCAGGCAGCGCTGAGGGGTGTGGCGGGGACATTGTCTGTTGTCAGGGGGAAAGCTTGTCCCAGAAGATCGCATGCGGTCGGTCCTTTTCCATTTGTTTGTTTAAAGTTTAGGGAAATGCAAAACAGAATTGCGGATTGTTTGGAACACAGATGTGGAATAAAGAAAACGGGCACGTTACAAACCAAAGTCAGGTGAGTGGGCAGCCCTGGGAGAGGAGGGAAGGTGACACGCCCCCAAGGGGGACTTTGAGGGTACGGACTTACTCCACGGAACTGTGATCCACAGTCAGGTTTGCCCTATTATGCAGTGCCTTGCACGTGTTACAGCTGATTTTTTAAATCTACCCAACGTTTAAAAAACTGGAGGAAAAGCGATTCCACAGAAACCTCATGGGATTGTCTGATCGTAAATTCCCCACCGGCCAGGTCAGGGTGGGTGGGCACGCCTCGGGCACTGCAGCTTCTTTACTCAAGGTTCCCCTTCGCCTTGAGCAGCTTCTGTGCGTCAGGTGAGCACACCTGGAATTGCCTGGGGAACCCCCGGAGGGCGTGGCCACCCCCCCCCCCCCCAAGAGAGCAGATAATCCTTCTGCTTCGCTTTTCTCCCACCTCCACGTAATCTTCCTTAATTTCGGGTGCATAAAAGACATGGCCGACTGTCACTCTCCAGAGCATCTGAGGTCTTGCTTTGAGGCCATTGTCCTCGGTTTGGCTCAGAGAAACATTTTTTTAAGCCATCATGGTAGGGCAGTCACTGCTGGAAGCTTAGCACGTGTAGGAAAATAGTAACGTGGGTCCGGAAGTTCTCAGTCAAATTGCATGTCTGGTGGGGCCAAACAGCACCCCCATTTTTGTTTGCATTCAGAGAGCTGAGGTTGTCTGACCGTGAGAACCGTCGCGCATCTAACTGTGTGCCTGCCTCGGACTTTGCAGTGAAGTCAGCGCCTGCCCCAGCAGCCGGCAGGCGTCCCTGCAGAGCGGGGGTGTCTGCCTGCCTTTCGGGTGCAGGGAGCGCCCGTCCCAGGCCCCTCACGGGCAGCTGGGGGACCAGGTCTCCAGAAGCAGACTGCGGGCGTGTCCGCTCGTCCAGTTTCAGCTGCTTCTGCTGAAGCCGGGCAGTCCATCTCCGTTCTGAGTCCTTTCCAGTGTGTTCGATGTTCACACTCTTCCTTTAACACCCAGCTAGTTTTAAGTAAGAGCAGGCCGGGCACCGGGGAGCCTGGCAGGGAACAGACGTCGTGTGACGCAGTGGGCGTGGTAGCAGTCCAGTACCCAGTGCGGCCGCAGCCCAGCGTGGCGGTCACTCGCTCGCGGGACCCAGCGGGAGCTGCGTTTTGGAGCTGGAGCAAGCCACAGACCCCTTGTTTCAAAGCGCGCAGGGCACCTGCGGTCTGTGCTGAGCGTGAGTTATGGATCAGAGTTTGATATGCAGTCACTGGACCAGTTATTATAGAATGAGGAATCACAGTTGTAGGAGTGCATATAATTATAAAGCCATTAGAATTTAAACTAAGGTGGTAATGTACTTTTAAAAATAGCCTAGCAAATTTAGATCATTCAAGGAGAGGTAGTAGAAATCACAGTCTTTTTAAAAACGAGAGCTGACGGTTTTCACGAAGAGCCTCCGTAGTCCATAACCAGGCTGTCCACGAGGGTGGTGTGGGAGGGCCGCCCCGGGAGCGCAGGGGGCAGGTTCAGGCAGCGTGCGTTCCGGTGACGTCCAGCGTGGTTGTGCGTGGGGACCCGGGACGCAGGCGAGCGGGTTTGGGGTCCTGTGTGGGAGCCCTGCCCCGCGGACCCTAGCCACTCTCCTTCCTGGCCCCCCCTCCCCCGGGTTCCGTCTCCTGTGCTCCTCCGCTCCGGCTGGGGGGGGTGTGTTCAGCGTGCGAGTGCACGTGTGTGTGTGTGTGTACATGCACACACAGTATACACACATATATACACACTACATACACATATATACACACAACACACACATATATGTTTTTTTAAGGTAAGAGAGACTTCAAAGCAAATCTGACTCATCGGAATCACCCAGGGAGATCTTTAAAACTACAGATTTTTGTCCTCACCCCAGTGTTTTTGGGGGGGGTGTGGCAAACAACAGAAATTGGTGTCCTCACAGTTCTGGAGGCTGGGAGTCCAACTCAAGGCGCCAGAGAGCTTGGTTGCTAGCGCGAGCGCCCCTCAGGGTGTGCAGGTGGCTGGCTCGCTCTGCCCCCTCCTGTCCTGGCCCAGACTCCCTCAGTCACAGTCCCTCCGTGTCTCCACAGGTAGGGCCCGGGGTTCCGTGGTTGAGGGTTAGCTAAACCTGTGAGTGGCTGGTGGTGTCGATGACTCCGTGCTGGACGTGCTGGACGTGTGGGAGTAGTAGCCCCAGGTGTGCTCCTCACAGGCAGGGGCTGAGAGAGCTTTAGTAAAAGTCTTACAGAGACCAGCGCCTTGGCAGGGCACCAGTGGTGGAGTGACAAGTGACGGGATCAGCTCCGGGCCGTCGCGTGGCAGGGACGGCTGGCTGGCTGGCTGGCTGTCCGCCATCAGCCTTCCCTTCCGTGGAACACGTCTTCCAGACGCCCTGGCCGCCGAGCAGGTGAGCGCACACGTGGCAGATTGCACTTTCGGGTCAAGGTTTTTAAGGGGCCAGTGCCCTGCCTCTTTCGTTTGTAGGCGCACACGGTCCGTACGTGTGTTTCACCAGCTCTGTGGTCAGCCCCTGGCCCAGTCACGTGGACGCAGAAGACGAACCACCATAGGGCCTGTCATCAGCTGACCTGAAACGTCCCTCCCGGCGTTTCCCCGCCGTCCCGGGGCCAGTCTGAGGACGGATGCTGCACTCCGTCGTCATGCCCCTGAGCCTCCGTGACTCTGGTCCGTCTCCAGGGTCTTGTCCTTGGGGACGTGGGCGTGTGTGGCGAATGGCCCTCCCCACGTCCCTTTGGCTTGTCCGGGTAAACCGTCCCGCCCTGGGCGCTTGTCTGCCGTCTCGGCTGGGGCGGCCGCCGGCCCTGCTGCCCCGAGGCTGCAGCGGCGATGCGCAGGTGTCCCTCCTTCTCGGGGGCTTCCGTCGGGGGTGCCACGTGGGTCTGCCCTTCACTGAGGACCCTGGTTTTGCTCATCCCCACGAGGTGCCAGTGTACCCACCCGACAACTGCTGAGTTCCTCTTCTTTCTTCCCTTGCACTAGTACACTGTCTGTAGGGAGACCCTCGAACACCGTTCAGACGTTCTGCACGTCGTAATTGTCCCCCAGACTTAGCATCCGTTGGCGATCCTTGCTCGATAGGTGCGGTCTGTGCCAGTACGACTTCCTGTCTCCTGCAGCCCTTCCTCGCTTACTGGTTGGACCTCAGCCGTCTGTCCTGTCCGTTTGCCTGGTCAGTCGGCCCGGGAGCCGTCTGTCTCCCGGTTGTTCGTCGAGGACCTACTCCTGACGGCTCTTAGTGGGTGAGGGCACGCCCTCTGGTGTGCCGGTGTCCCAGTGGGGTTCGGTCCGTCGCAGCCCGTTTCAGTGTCCCCTGTGACTTTGTGGCGTCACTATTTTTAGAAAAGCTTTTCCTCACTTCTGACACAAGAAGGTGCTCTGGGCTCCAAGTGCCCTGGGATTGGTCCTTTCCTGAGGAGCCCAGGTTCCTT
Organism: Phyllostomus hastatus; assembly: GCF_019186645.2. Classification (NCBI taxonomy): domain Eukaryota; kingdom Metazoa; phylum Chordata; class Mammalia; order Chiroptera; family Phyllostomidae; genus Phyllostomus; species Phyllostomus hastatus. Next base: position 55,197,743 of record NW_025333960.1, read on the forward strand.
TCCGTGGGGACGGTGTGGGAGGCCACGGCGTGGGTGCTGGCTGTGCCCACCGTCCTTGGTCCTCTCCCCCACTCCTGAGGTCCGTGGGAAGTCCCCCCCGTGAGCCGGAGCCACGTTTCTGGGTGTCCCTGGGCGACTGGACCCAATCAGACCCCAAGTGTCTGTGACTCTTGTAAGTCACCTTCTCGCTGCATTCTGATTCTTGTTTTGAATCTGAGTTTAGTGCAAGAAGCGCAATTAGAGATATATTCCTAGCCTAGGAACTTTCCTTCTTGAGAACAGTCACCGTTTTCCGCTCCTTCAGCCATGTGTAGAGACTTTTCAGAAAGTTAGCCCCTCAGTCTTTCTCCCCAAGTCATGTATTTTGGAAAAGTACAGGAAAGTACCAGAGGAAGAAAAAAAAAACAGACCTATAATTTCATCACTCAGAGGAAAAAAACTATTCACCTTTTTATTGGGTTGGCCAAAAAATGTGTTGTTGTTTTTTTTCCTGTATAGTGGCTCTGGTAGCACTTAGTTGTCTTTAACTTTATTCAAAACAATTTTCTTAGATTGTACTGTGACAGCTGTCCTATCAGTGTGCATTAAAAAAACTTACCAAAATTGGTGAATTTTCATGTAGCCATTTTAAGGCTGAAGATGGAAGAAAATATGCAACATTTTTGGCATGTCATGCTGTGTTACTTCAAGAAAGGTAGAACCACTGCTGGGACACACACAAGAGACGTGTGCAGCGTGCGGAGAAGGCGCTGTGGCCGATCGGACGTGTCCAGGGTGGTGCGTGAGGTTTCGTGCTGGAGATTTCCCACGGGACGACGCGCCACGGTTAAGGTGCAGCAGTTGAAGTTGATAGTGATCAGATCGAGACATTGATTGAGAACAATCAGCGTTACACCACGCGGGAGATAGCCGGCATACCCAAAATACGCAAATCGGTCAAGTTATTGGTGAAAATGAAAAATAAGTCTTTTATGGACAAAAAACTAAACTGACTTTTTGGCCAACCCAGTATATACATGGATTTTGCTAGAACTATATTTTTAAAATTTAATACTGAAGTTCTCTTTCCTAAATATACTTTCTTAGCACTCAGATCTGTGATACCTAATAATTTATATTCCATATGTCTTGAGGCTGATAGTTTTACATTGTGTGTTGGCTTATTGACATTTGGAATTACAGTGTTTTCCAGATTTCTTCCAAAATTAGTAGTTTAGTCTTTTTCCCTGCAGTTCTTTGATGAGCTGTTGTCTCCCAGCTCCTCTCAGTGGACCCACAGCGTCCCTCGGCAGAACGCTGGGGAGCGGGTTCGGCGTTTCGGTTCCGTTTCTCCGGCCTGGCGCTTTGGAACTACGCCGTTCCTTCTGCATTTTTTCCCCGGAATGAAAAACAAACCCACACCTGAGAATACTCCGTCCTGTGGTCGCGCGGTCAGCAGTCGCTCACTCGGACTCTCCTCGTTGCCTCTGTGAGCCTCAGCCCGCCCTCCCTGGTGCAAACAGGGGCCGGCGCCCAGAGCAGGCACGTGGCGGCACACTCGGTCGGAGAGGCTGGGTGGGAACGGGGTCCCCGGAACGGGTGCCGTCAGGTCCCCTTCCCCGGAGCTCACCGAGCCCCGTGTGGGCATCGCTGTGCGTCGGTAGGTTTCTTCCCGCCTCTCTTCGCTTCCCTGCCCTCAGCCTCCGTCCGCTCGCCGGGTGCTTCCTTGTCTCGCCCCTCGGAAAAGGTGGAAGGCGGATTTAAGGGAAATGCACCAACTTTTCATGGAATGCTTTTTATGGCTGCATTACAAATTCTCGAAAATGAAGCGTCTCACGGAAACACCTAACGAGGAGGTGGGGGCTCCAGGCACACGCACCCCCTCCCCTGTTCAGTGGGCGGGCCCTTTAGACTAAGTTAAGGAAAGGATATATATTTTGTTGTTTCAGTTTTAATAGTTCATGACTGATTTTATAGTTGAAATTATATTTTACAATAAACAGGAAGAAGAATTTATACGGCCTGTTCTATTTGATGTGAAGCAGCAAATCCCATTTCTCTGCCGCTGTAAAGAAAATTCATTATAATGCCTTTCCTGGGAAGAGATGGCTCCACTGTGATTAGTTGCACCGACAGTAAAACAGCCTCTTCCCGGGGCGCGCGGTGCGGGAGATCCGCCGTGTCTGCCTTCACTGGCGTTGAGTTTCTCCGCGCTCTGTTCACGGAACGCCCTTTCTCCCGTGCTGTTTTCCTGTCCCGGCACATTCTGTCTCTAGAAAGTTAAAATGATTAGATGGAAATACTAACTCTAAAAATAACTAGACGGAAATAATACTAACTCTAAAAAGCACTGACTTAAAAAATAGTTTCTGAAAAGAGATATATTAAATTTTACCTTTGTGTGTAAAATCTTTCCAACTATATGAGGCACATTTGTCAGAGGTTGTTGATACAAGATTGTCGTAAAATTGTCTTTATTACTGGGTCAATTTAATATATTTGGAAAATAGTGCTTGAAGTGTAAGAAGATTTTTTTTTTTTTGAAGGAGCTAGGGGAGAAGGCTGAGCTGACTTCAGTGTATCCCTCCTCGTGACTTGTTTTATACGGCTCGTCATGGGCAGTGCTGGGGGGGCGTCCTCGCTGACGGGAGCGGTGACGGGCTGTCTCGTCTCTCGGGGTCCCCGTGGTTTGACCTCTGTTAGTGCGGGTTTTCAGTGAAGGTTTTCACTCTACCTGAAGCATAAAGTAAATACTCTAATTGTTAACTTGCAGGTACACTTGAATTGGTTGTTTGAAATGAAAAGTGAAGTCCCAGGGTAGAACAGGGTGCTGTTCTGTGGGTAGGGATTTTTTGTCCCTATGATGGTTTGACCCGTGGGCGTGGGAGCACACAGGTCAGCCTGCTCGCCTCCAGCGAGTCCCTGGGCCCGGGCTGGGGAGCTGCCTTGCTGGGGTAAGCTACACACGCGCGGGGGGTGCTTTGGAGGTGGGAGCTGGTTGGCTGGGAGCCCTGTGGCCAGCACCCTGCGCGGCCTGGGCTTAGATGCCTCCTGCTGGGGCAGGGGAGGAAGTCCCGCAGTCTGCGTGGTCATAATGCTGGGACCCTGCAGCCCTGTGACCTGTGACCGTCTGTGGGGTGGTTGTGCGGGTGCCCTGTCGGGTTTGGGGGTGTTGGCTTTGCGGGCCAGCCCTCTGGACCCAGCTGGAAAGGAGCACGGCTGCTGCTGGCGGCTACACAGTCTCGGGGCCTGTAAAGACGCGTGTCTTCTTCCAAAACGAGGAGGGTTCTCAGGAAACGTGAAGACAGTCCAGGCTCCGCATGAGCCCCAGCTGCACCCCCCCCCCCCCACTGCGGGCGGAGGGAGAGTTGCCTCTGGCGCATCTAGTCAGTGGTTTCAGGGGGTCGAGTTATACTCTGCCGTCCTGGGAGACTCTCCTCACTTCCAGAGAGAAGTGGAGCTTTCGTGTGTGGGCTCAGACCCTTTATCTTGTGGCCCCGGTCACAAATAATGGATGTTCCGATGGGAGAGCAGTGGGGCGGGGGACCCCGCCCGGCCCCGCACCTGTGCTCGCCCTCCGGCAGAGCCGTGGGGTGTTGAACGGCGGCTGCCGTCGCAGTGTCTCCTCAGCAGACCCCGCGTGCACGTGGCGGAGCTTCGCCGCAGCAGGGAAGGACCTGCGCGGTGGGACAGCGTCGGTGCCCGGGCCGGCTGGGAGCGGCAGGTGAGGAAGCAGGCCTGAGTGGTCCCGGGCGTCTCCGGGGGCTCCTGTCCCGCTCAGCTGTCACTGTCACGGCTCGTGACGGCTGGTCGGAACGGTAGGAGGTGGTCTCACCGCCCCGGGCCCCTTCCGGAAGAAGAGCCCTGGCTCTGGCCTCCGGATGGCACCTGCTCTGCGGCTCCGGGTGTGGCCCTCTGGGCTGCGGCCTTCGTGAACACCACGCGGGGCAGGGCGGCGTCCCACTGCGGGGTGTCACGCCTGCGTGTGTGTGCACAGCTCCCGGCTGCACACAGGTGCCCCCCCTCGGGGATCTCCTGCTGGCCTGGTGCCAGCCTGTGCCGACTGCACGTGGCTTGCGTGGACCACTGACTCGCGTGGCTCTAGGAGCAGGGGAGGGCGGGGCCGGGCAGGGGCGGACGGCGTGTGGTTTCTTGTGCAGGTGGCCGTGGCCTGCCAGTGAGCGAGGAGGCCTGTGTGTGTGTGTGTTTGCGCGTGTGCTCGTGTGAGTGTGTGTGTGGATGGGGAGGGAAAGAGAGGGCACAAGTTTGGTTAATGTGTGCTCATGGGAAACGGGAAAAGGAGTGAGAGCGGGACGGCGAGACTGTGGCGAGGAGAGAGGGGAACGGGGAGGAGGAACGTGAAGGCGGGGTTTTCCCGGCTGCCGCCCAGGAGTCCCGATGCTGTGGGAGCCGGTCGAGTAACTGCTTTTCGTCTCACATTCCTGAAATACGCTAAAATGCTGTGAGAAACTTCTTCCCGTGAGAAGTGGCCACCAGGTGTCATCAGAAGGCTGCTATTGATTCCTTTTATGATTGTTCTTAAAAAGTATATGTTTTGGTTCCTTCCTTGCTGCTTTTCTTCCTTTGTGATCATAGAAGAGCTGCTTGTTTCAGTTGGAGCAGAAGCTGTCCTTCGTGACAGGCTCTTGGTGAGTCCGTGTGTGGGTAAAGCCGAAGAGACTGCGGTGACGTGTGACTTGGTTTCCCTAGTCGGGGCTCGCTCCTTGAGAACTCGGGTGACAGTCGACGCCGTGCGTGGGCCCGCGTGCCTGACGGCTGCCGCGGCTCAGGGAGGCCGTGCCGAGGGGTGGCCGACGGGCTGGTGTGGGAGCCGTGTGCTCCGGAAGGTTTGGTCTAAAAATGCATCTTGTTCTTTCGGTCCAAACACCTCCCAGGCCCCCCGGACACTGAAACTGCACTGTCGGGGGGTAGTCCCAGACTCGCTTTCCTTCCCCACTGGTTACGGGGAGCGGGGATGCCAGGAGGAAGGGTGAAGATGCCTTCCGTACCCGGGGGTCACGGAGCGCCCCCGCCTGTCCTGCGCCCGCTCTGTCCGAGAGCACTACCGGGCCGTGGGGAGCAGGGCGGCCGCTCCGCGAGTGTGCGCGCGCAGGCTGCCTCCGGGAGAGTGAGCCCCTCCGCCGTTCGCCGGGGCACTTCCGATGGCCGCTCCAAAGACGGGCCTGTCCCCCTCCGCCCCAGTGCCGTCCTGACTCTTCACAGACTCTTTGTGTGCTCGGGCCAGCGCCCTTTCCGAGGACGGTTTTGGCGACCTTACGTAGACATCCTTATTTCCATTCCGTCTCCTCCGGGCTGCCCGAGGAGTCTGCCGAGGCGCTTTGCGCTCCTGCTCGCTGACATCGCCACCCGGTTCCAGGCCTCCCAGCGCCAACTCTTGGGTCGCACGTGCCCCGCTTCTGCACCTGCCCCACCCGCGCTGTGTGCTGCACACGCACAGGTGAATCTCCCCAGAGCTGGGTGTTGGGGACTCCTCGCTGACAGCACTGGCTCCGTTCCCCCGCTGATCTGGAGCCCGTGCGGCACGGCCCCGGCCGGCCACCTGCCCTGGCGTTGAGTTGCGGGCAGTGGGAAGTCCGTGGTGTCGCTGTGAGCTGCGTGGATGGCTGACAGTGGCCGACGCTCCCCGTGCCTGTTCCCTGGCTTCGCCACGCCCTGCTTCCCCTGGAGCCGTTCACCTGCTCCCGCCTGCTCCCTGGGCGGGAGAGAACCCCGGTCCCGGTTTGCTCAAGGATTAGCTCAGATGGTCGTTCTGCTCTTCCAGCAGACGCCCTACGTGGTGGTCTGATCCCGTGCTCATCTGTGCGCAGATCCGAGCCTATGTCGCGCACGCGGCCGTTGGATGCAGCCATTGGATGCAGCCTCGCACTGGCGCCCCCTGCCCGTGGCCCCGCAGAACGGCAGCCTGCCAGGGGCCAAGGGTGTTTGTGGCCCCGGCTCCTCTCGCGTGGGGGGCACTCGGTGTGTGTGTGGGCTGTTCTTTCTTCATAGGATGACTTGCTGAGTTATTTCATTAATTCAAAAAATCGGTTGGGAAATAACAAGTGGACCACATTTTCTCCTTCTGCTTTATAATTTTGGGGGCCATTCTAGAGATGACAATAAAGGGCGTCATTATTTGGCTTCTGCATATTCGTGTAGTTGTCACTCTTTTATCTCTGAACACACACGAGTCGGGCGTCCCCATGAGAACGTTTACGCTGAACAGACGTGACTCGCGTGTGTCTCCCTGAAGCCCGAGATCGCGTGTTCTGTGCGTGCCGAGCCGAAGCCGGCCTCCTGCCCAGCCCGCAGTGGCGTGTGAGGGTGGGTCAGCTCGGCGTCGAAGAGAAGAGGATTCGCACCAGTCCAGACCAGGCACTGAAAGACATCGACCCTGACTTCCGTTACGGCCGTTTTCAAACACGAACACACACAGACTTTGGGAAACCCCGTAGAATCACATACTGAGTCCCCTGCCCTGTCACTCAGCTTTGGTCATTGTCAGCACGCAGCCTCACTGTGGCCTTCTCCTGGTCTGTTTTGGAGCGTATCTCAGACGTGTTTCATGTCGTCCAGGAGACATCACAACGAGGTGTTCACTCATTCTAGCACCTCGCACGCTTGGGATTGTTCTGGGCTCTTGGGACAGGAGGGCGCTAACCTGAGCCCCTCCCTCGCATCGCAGTGCGGGAGGGGAAGTGAAGTAGACACACTGTTAACCGGAACAGGACGACAATTGACTTCATTGAAACTTAAAACTTCTGCTTAACAAGAGACAACAGTCATAAAATCAGAGGGAGAAAATATTTGTAAAACGTGTATCTGACAAAGGATTTGTATCCGGAATGCATAAGCAGTGCCTCCAGCCCAGGAATCAACAGCCAAATTACAACATGGGCAAAAGGCTAACAGGCACTTCACGAAGCACGAGACGAAGTGTTTGGCACCATCACTGGTCATCAGGGAAACGCAAGAGAGCCACCTCGCCCACTGGAGTGACCCCAGTCTGAAAGGCCGACGGCGTTTGAGGTGGGCGCGGACGTGGGTCACTCGGAATCCTTGGCGTCGCTGGTGGCTCTGTGAACAGCAGGGCCTGGCGGAGCTCACCGGGTCCTCTGCCCGGTGACCCAGCAGCAGCAGCCCCCCGAGGTACCCGCACACGGGAGAAGACACGTGTTCTCGGAAGGACTCGTGCAGGAGCGCGAGCGGCCAGCGGCTTTACCACGCGGGCCAGGAGAAGGGCAGCGGCTGCAGTGTCCACGGCTGCGTCGTGGCCCAGCCCCACGAGCGCCCCGCTGGCTGACGACGCAGCAGGGACGCTGTGCTGGGCAGGAGCAGCCTGGCCCTCCGCCCTCCGACGGCACAGTGTCTGCGCCCGCTTCCATGAGCTGCTGCGGCAACCTACTGGGGAGGGATTTGGAGCGGGGGCTGCCCCCTCGGGTGGGGGGGGTGTACTGGGACTGAGTGTGAGGGGCCTGAGCCCATCTCTCGGAGGATGGCAGTGCTGTCTGTCTCCACAGGGACGCTCCCACGGGCCCTCTGCAGACCTCCGTGCTTCTCCTTCGGGGGCCCCCCCCATCCCCCGCCCCACCACCACTGGCTGCCCCTCCCTCTGCTGGAGGCCCCGCCCTGTGCTGTGGCCTGTGGCCTGAGTCCCTTGCCCAGGGAGACGTCTCGCCCAGGTGTCTGGGAGGCAGGTCTCACCTCCGGGGACCACTGCCCTTTGGTGCCCGGGGCAGAGATGCTTGTGGTTTTTTGCAGGGTCGTCTGTTTTTCTTTCCTAGGGGTCCCGTGCGTGGGGGGTGCGCTCGTCCCGTGACTCTTCCCTGCCATGGGGGCAGGGGTCCTGGAAGGAGAGCACGCATGTGAAAGAACCACTGTCTCGCCCCTCACACTGTCTGGCGTGACTATTACGCTGCCCTTTGCTGCGATTCCGGTGTCTATCATCAAGACCACTTGGTGCGCCGTGGCCCTAAGTGAGGTTTTTGGCCCAGACGTGTGATTAACTCACTGGGTGTTTCCCCTTTTTTATCTCCTGTTACAAATGTTGAATAACAAAACCAGTGCTTTCTCTAGAAGAGCATTTTCTAAAGGGTCCTCCAGAACACCACTTTCTTGGCTCTTTATAAACAAAGGGTTATGTGATGAAGTTAATTTGGGAAATGCGTGTGTGCTGAGGAATATGTGGTAAAGGAATTCTGTTCAAACCAGAGTTTTCTCAACCTATCTGGCCAGGGATATTCATCCTCCCCCCAAAAATAAAAAAAAAAACCAAACCAGTCAAACAAAACATTTCTTAACCTCTTATATGACTTATATTTTCTGGAACACATTCTGAAGAAAGCGTGAATATCTTACATGTGTAATAAAAGTATGTGCATTTATCTTTTTTACTCTTTAATGAGAGCAATACAGTAACAAATATAAGATGATTTTGTATTGTAGATTATATATGACAATATCTATATTTTTAAGTAACTTTATTGAGATGTTTATATATCATACAATCCACTCATTTAACCTACAGTTCAATGGCCCTGGCCGGTGTGGCTCAGTGGGTTGGGCGTTATCCTGCAAACCGAAAGGTCGCGGGGTCGAGTCCCATTCGGGGCACGTGTCCGGGTTTCAGGCCCGGTCCCCAGTTGTGCAGGAGGCAGCCAGTCGATGTTTCTCCCTCACGATGATGTTTCTCCTCCTTTCTCCTCCCTCTAGAATCAGTAAAAGAAAAAAAAATGTAAAGAAACCCCACTGCAATGTAATGGGCTCACCCATATTCGCAGATAATGTGAAACCATCACCGCGTGAGTTGTGGGGCGTCTTCATCATCTGGAAAGAGAAGCAGGGAACCCTTTTGCCAGGAGCCCCCAGAGGAGCCAGTAACTGGCCCTCGTCTCTGTAGAGTTGCCTGTGCCGGGCATTTCCGTGAGAGGAATCTTCTGCGGCCTTTCTGAACTGGCTGCTTTGACTCAGCAGAGGGGTCTCGAGGCTCATCTGTACTGTGGCCTGCGCTGGCGCTTTAGTCTCCGTGTGGCTGAAGGACGCTCCGTTGTGTGGGTGCACCGCCTTTAGGTCACCGTCCGACTGTCGATGAGCACCCGGGTGGTTTCCACGCCCTGGCTGTTATGGGCGATCCCGCCGTAAACGTTTGTGTGTAAGTTCTCGTGGGGACGTGTGTTTCCTGCTCTTGGGCTTCCTGGCGACTCCTTGTTTAGTCGTTTGAGGAGCTGCCGGACGTTTTTCCAAAGGGCATCACCGTTGTGCGTCCTCACTAGCATGGTGTGAGGGTGCCGACCGCTCCACTCTCTCGCCGGCCTTCGTTGCCCTGTGCCTTTCCGATTCCAGCCGTCCTCGTGAGTGGGTGGCCTTGCATCGTGGTTTTCTTTGCATCTCTCCAGCGCTCACTGCTTAGGTTGTGTTTTCACGGGCTTTTGGCCGTTTGCATATCAGATTTAGAGAAGAGTATATTCAGCTCCTGTGCTCATTTTAAAATTAGTTTGTCTTTTTATTATTGAACTGTAAGAGTTCTGTATATTTCTAGATTAAGTCACATGTGATTTGCAAAGCTTTCTTCATTCTGTTGGTTGTCTTTTCATTTTCTTGGTGGTGGCCTTTGAAGCACAGTGTCATTTGAAGTTTTTATTTTTAAGAAGTTCAATTTACCCAGCTTTTTCTTTCGTCGCTTATGCGTTGGGTGTGAGGTCTTATGTGCGCTTGTTGTCGCCCTGCTTTTAGTGCCGTCACGGCGATGGCCTCCACTGGGTTTCTCGTCGTCACGGGGAAAAGTAACTGAGACAGTTATCACTGGCTTTGAGGTCATACTGTGTGGCTAGTTTTTATTAGCATCCAATCAAATGGCATTTGGTTGGAAATCCCAGTCGCGGTGTAAAGTAATCAGAAAATGGTATGTTTTAATTGAATTAAATGGCATAATGAAAAATAAAATCAGTGTGGTTGCTTTGAAAGCATTTCATTCAGTAAATTTTTCTCCCCCAAATTTACTCCATTGCTCCTACCCTACCACGGACGCTTCCCTTGGCCATCGACCTCAGACAGCCCAGGACCACTGTTGGGTGAGGAAGCTGATGATGGACAAGTGGAGTGGCTTTAAATACATTTCTTTTACCCCAGGACCAGGGCTCCCGCTGGGGGGGGGCCTCGCGGGGGGAGCCTGGCTGCCTGACCTGCGTCGCGATGGTTTGGCGGTGGTCTGCTTTACAGAGGGGGTGGGGGGTCATGGAAACATAGGTTGAAAGAGGGCTTCTCTGTTGAGAAGAGAGTGGGTAACTCAAACGTATCGGTAACGGGAGTTGAAGCTTGGGAGTTTCCTCTGCATGCTGGTTGAGAGACCCCCTTTCTGTGGAAGATGCCACGGTACTGCTCCCTGCGTCACAGCGAGCTTTGTGGCGGTCCCCGGACCCAGGTGCGCAGTGTCCCTAAAGGGTCGTGTGACCATGTCGACCTCAGTAGAGGGGAAATCCCCCTGAGGCCGCCTCTGTGGCATCTTCCCTTCCTGGGTGTCATTTCACGGTGACATCTCTGTGCTCGGAGGGTTAACACCACGTCCGTTTTCTTCGCAGGCCCGAGTGCCATGTGAGCTGCCGGACGCAGGGGGCACCGTCGGCCTTCGCTCACGATGGACACGGAGAAGAAGCCCGAGAACGAGGAGGACGAGGACGTGAGCAGAGAGGCGGGCGGCTCGCAAGAGGCTCCGTCCCGCGACGACGCGGGCCGTGGGCTGGTGTCCGACATGGCCGCGGGCTCCTCTGAGAACTCCACGGGCAAAAGAGCTTTCCCGGGGTCAGCGAACGGTGTCCTTTCGGAGGAGGACGGAGACGGCCGTGCGCCCAAGCGAGTGAAGCGGGGTGAGGCGGAGCCCCTTAGACCTGAGGAGCAGGGCGTTGGCAGGGGCTCAGAAGTGGGTGTCCCGTCGGGCGACGCAGCGCAGGCGTCCATCCTGGACAGCCGCTCGGAGGGAGACACAGGCCTGCCTGCAGCCGGCGCCCCTCTCGGCAGCTTCAGCACGGCGGACACGGCCTCTCCGATGACAGACTCTGGAGCGACGTCTGCGCAGGAAGCGCCTTCCCTGGGCCCAGAAGCAGACGCTCCTCTCCCCCCGGGAGAGGCGGCCGGCGCCGGGGGCTCCGCCGGAGAGGTGGATCCGGTGCTCAGGTGCAGCTCCCGCGGCCCTCCGCGCTCCTCGTGCTCCGACCCGGACAAGCACGCCACGTGTCCCGTGCCACCGCCCGCGGGAGCTGCCCGCTGCCCCCGCAGCCACAGAGCGGAGGGCGGCGCGGCGCGGCCGGTGCCCGGCACACAGACGCACGGGCCGCAGCGGGTCTTCTCGTGCGACCTGTGCGGCTTCCAGTGCGTGGAAGAGAGCCTCCTGCGTGCGCACTGTCTTGGCAAAACGCACCTGCGGCGCCAGAACCTGGCTGCGCGGGGGGGCCTTGTGCAGACCCTGACCAAGCCGCCCTTCCCTAGGACACCGTGCGCCGTCGGGGCAGAAAGTGTCCTCGCAGAACCAAGAGCTTCTAACCAAACAGCAAAGAGCAGTGATTCAAAAAGGCCAAGAAACGGAAGCAAATGTGAAGACCTCAGAGGAAGCATTTCTAAGCAGAGTAGGAGCGGCAGCGAGCTTCTCGTGGACATGAGGCCGTGCCGGGGCGCCCCGCTGGAGAAAGGGGAGGTCGTTGAGGAACTCGCCCCTCCCCTCGGCGCAGCTCCAAGCCCTGAAAACCTGAGTAGGAGGCCGGAGGCCTCGGGAACCTCGCAGGGTCTCTTGGACAGGGTGGACTCGACCGGGAGGGCCTCGCAGACAGCACGTGGCGTCAGCACGGCCCCGAGGCCGAGGCCCGAGCGAAGCGCCCTCGCACCGGCTGGTAGCTTCCGCCGGCGCAGCGGCACGTTCCCCTTAAAAGGCCAGGCCAAGAAAAGGTTTAATCTTTCGGGAATCAATAAGAGAGGCACCAGTGAGACTCTGAGGATATATATGAAACACTTCAGAGCACAGATGAGGACAGGTGAGGCTGAATGCACGCCTAGACTCGTAGAAGCGAGCGGCGGCGCCCATGGCCCCCGCGAGACTTCCGCAGAGACCCAGGAGCCGAAGCCGGGCGAGAGGAGTGCCCTCCCCCTGTGCCCCTCAGGCCCTCCGGCAGCGAGAGCGGCGTCCGACCTGCAGACGGCGTGCGCGTGGACAGACTGTGGGCCGCTGGCTGCAGGCAGGACAGAGGCGCGAGTCCACGTGCAGGGGGGCCATGCGCGAGACGGGGAGCTGTCCCACCAGACACGCGACGTGCCCGGTGTGTCGGGGCGGGACCTGGAGGAACGCTTGCATGACCGCCAGCGCCAGCCCGCCGCCCCTGCCCTCCGCCGCGAGTGCAGCTCGTCCGCCCCCTCCGACGAAGCCCGTCTTAGAGACCACGTGGAGGTGGAGCAGGGCGCGGGCCTTTCCTGCTCTCCCCGTGAGCTGTCCTCCCCGTCCGAGAAGGATGTGGGGGAACACAGGCCAGCGGAGAAGCATCTTGGCCTCCTGGGTCGACCACAGACGTCACAGTCACTCAGCGGTGACCCGCTCCTGCAGACTTGGAGTGCGCCAGCGGCCGGGAGCGCGGGGGCGCCTGGGAGCCAGTCGGCGAGGGCGGCGCAGGAGGAGCCGGCCAAGGCCCGCGCAGGCCACGGTGGCGAGGCGCGGCACGCAAGCCGGCCGCAGTTCCAGTGTAAGAAGTGCTTCTACAAGACGAGGTCTTCCACCGTCCTCACGAGACACATAAAGCTCCGGCACGGTCAGGACTATCACTTTCTCTGTAAAGCGTGTAACCTTTACTCGCTGAGCAAAGAAGGGATGGAGAAACACATCAAGAGAAGCAAACATCTTGAAAACGCTAAGAAAAATAACATCGGGTTAAGCTTCGAAGAGTGCATCGAAAGGGTCTGTATAGGCCCCGGTGACAGAAAGGAAGAGTGCGCCGCTCCCGGGAGCGAGCGGGCCGAGGGCCGCGCGGACGCTGTGCCGCCGCCGCCCTCCTCTGCGGAGGAGAGCGTGGCGCCGGCTGCCGAGGAGGAGTCACAGTCCGGTGCGGCCGCCCAAGACGACGAGGCCGCGGCCGCTGCTCCGAAGAGGGGGAGACCCAAGGGCAGCATCTCGCGGACATGCTCACACTGTGGCCTTTTGGCCTCGAGCATCACGAACCTGACCGTCCACATCAGACGGAAGCACAGTCACCAGTACAGTTACTTGTGCAAGGTGTGCAAGTATTACACGGTGACTAAGGGGGACATGGAGCGCCACTGTGCCACCAAGAAACACAGAGGGCGTGTGGAGATAGAGGCGCATGGGAAACAGAGCTCGGACATCGTCGTCGGCCCCGAAGGGGGGGACCTTGAGGCCTGCGGCCGGCACGCTGGTGCGGACGAGCGTGCTGATAGGTCAGCTGAGTCAGACCCCTCCCTTGCAGAACAGCCGGGGCGAGAGCTCGGAGAGGTGGTGGAAGGTGGGGTCGAAAACGCGCTTCCCTGCGTAGGCGGGGAAGCTGGCAGTCCCCTCGCTGACGAGGAGGAGCAGGTGTCTCTGGAGCCAGAGGAGCTGGGGCAGCAGGGGGAGGCGTGCCCCCAGAGAGACGCCCCGGGCGCCGGCGACAACAGGTGTGTGCACTGCGAGTTCAGCGCCCACTCGCCCGCCTCCCTGGAGCTGCACGTGAAACGGAAGCACACGAGGGAGTTTGCGTTTTACTGCATGGCGTGCGACTACTACGCCGTGACCCACCGGGAGATGACCAGGCACGCGGCCACCGACAAGCACAAGACGAAGAGGCAGTCCTACCTGCCCTCCCCCGAGGTGGAAGCCAGGTCCTCGGAGCTGTCCGGAAACGTCGCTGTGCCGGAGGACCGGCATCAGCCACGTTCTGCAGAATTTCAAGTAATTCCAGATCAGCCACCTGAGACTCCTAAGTCCGGAGACGCTGCCGACTGTTCTGTCCTCGACGGGAACCCTGACTTGGGCGTGCCTCAGGTGCTCTGTGCCCCCGACCCTGTGGACGCTGAGACCCAAGAAGAGCCGAGTGTCGGTGGAGACCCTTCCTTCCGCGAAAGCTTCCGAGAGCCCCCTGCCAGGGGCAGAGCCGGGGGGCCGGAGCAGAGGGCGCCCCTGACTGTGTCCTCTGACCGCGGCTCCCCGAGCAGGTTTCAGAGCAGAAGTTCGGGGGGCTCAGCTCTGAACTATGAGACGGTGAGGAACAACCATGATAGACTGAGTGACGTCGGGGACCCAAGTGCACCTTGTGAGAGCGGTGGAGGGAATGGAGGAGACAAGGCAGGCGGCACCCTCAGCCAGCGCGGGTGTCCTGGAGTTCTGGGTGGAGCCCAGGCGGCCGAAAGCGCCGTCCCTGTTGTGTTGAGAATGACGGGAGGACAGCCAGACCTGGACAGCCGTGCTCAGGACAGAGCGGGCCGTGTGCGGAGCTCCGTGGGTTTGACGGCCATGCCCGTGGAAAGCCAGGGCGTTCTGATGAACTCCCCACCGGAAGCCGAGATTGTCCTGGAGGAGGACGGCCCCGCCTCCGACAGCACCGTCGGGAGCAGCGGAATGTACGAGACCATCGTCAGCATCGATGACAAAGGACAGGCCACGTACAGTGTCGGCCGCTTCGACGCTTCCATCGTGAGGATCAAGAGCCCGGAGGACGATGCACTGGCCGAGCCGGCCGAGGAAGGCCCGACGGCGGGGAGAGGGCGCAGGTCGCCCCCCAGCGACGGCGCGCAGGGCGCGAGGAGGAAGAGGTGCGAGGGCGGCCCCTGCGGCGAGCCCACGCGCATCCGCTGCGACGACTGCGGCTTCCTGGCCGACGGGCTGAGCGGCCTGAACGTGCACATAGCCATGAAGCACCCGACCAAGGAGAAGCACTTCCACTGCCTGCTGTGCGGCAAGTCCTTCTACACGGAGAGCAACCTGCACCAGCACCTGGCCAGCGCCGGGCACCTGCGGAACGAGCAGGCCAGCGTGGAGGAGCTCCCGGAGGGCGGGGCCACCTTCAAGTGCGTCAAGTGCACGGAGCCCTTCGACTCGGAGCAGAGCCTGTTCCTGCACATCAAGGGGCAGCACGAGGAGCTGCTCCGCGAGGTGAACAAGTACATCGTGGAGGACACGGAGCAGATCAACCGCGAGCGGGAGGAGAACCAGGGCAACGTGTGCAAGCACTGCGGCAAGGTGTGCCGCAGCAGCAACTCCATGGCCTTCCTGGCCCACATCCGCACGCACACAGGTACGCGAGCCGGGCCGCGCGCCCTCCCCCCGCCACGCACGTGTCGGGTCCCGGCCCCCCTCCCCGCGGAGGTGCGGCCCTCACCGCGCCTGCCGCCGGCCTGCCCCGGGCCCCGGTGCTCTGCTGGGGTGCCCGGGACAGCCGCCGTTGGGCACCGCTGGCACCGCTGGCACGTAAGGTCTCTCAGGGCGGTGGAGCCTCCCTGGTCCCAGGGGCAGGCTGTTCCGTGGTCCCCGCCCGTGTCGTCAGGAGCCAGCCGCTCCCTCTGACGCCCTGGGTACCGTCCCGTCCTTCAGGGCTTTTCAGATGCTCGAGGTCCCGGCCCCTCGGTTTTCCAAGGTGTCTATTGAGTGACACGTTGCATTCCAGAGGACGTATTAAGTGGCTTTTGAGGAATGAGATAATAAACATTTTCCTACAACTTTAGGGCTTTAAAAATGTTCACTGCCAGGTAGTTTATGTCCGAAAGTGTAACTCCTAGGCAACAACGCTCCACTCTCAAGGATCAGAAATAGTCAGTGCTTCTCCAAGTCAGTGTGTTCTGGGGTTTGGTTTTCCTGGAGACAGGACCTGCTCAGGCTTCTGTGCTCTGCATACGCAGTGTTCCTTCCTCAGGCTTAATTTTAGGTAGAAATTTTTTTAAAAACTTTTTTTTTTTTTGCTGAAAAATGTATAAGCCACTATTCCAAATTTATGTAAAAATTCACTGCACTGTTTCTATAAACCTGCCATGCATCCTTTATTTTAAACAGACATCTTTTTTAAATTGCTGCGCTCTGCTTAGACAAGTTCTGTCTCCATGGCTGAATTTATGAGTGGATTTGAATAATAAATTCACATTTTAATGAACATATTTTCATTAAAACTGTAAGGTTTATTTTACTGTATTTTAAAATAATGGCTTATTATTAAAGATATACTCTAAAATTGTGCAGTTTTTGAAACTTTTTGCATCGTCACAAGGAAGAAGACGAAAGAGGACGGAACGTGATGAATAGTTTAGGGTGATTAAAGAGAGAGAAAAGTTTTTTGTTGGCGAAAGTAGCAGGGAACCCTGCATGAGATCAACCTGGGAAAATATCGGCTTGGTGCTCCCGCCCCCACCTCGGCCCAGCGCCGTGGAGCCCCACCGCCGCGCGCTGGCGGCGTGGACGGCGGCTGCTGGTGCTGCGTGGTGGCGTCCTTTCTGAGGTGGTGTGGCTCCGGAGACGGGCTTGTGCACAAGTGCAGAAAACGTGTGCTTGCACAACATGCCCTCCTAAGGCAGATACAACTGGACAAAACTAAGAGGAAGATGCTAATGGAGCTCTTTTTAGAATTCTTTATGCAACTGTCTGGTCAAGACGTGTTGCTTATAATTGATGTGTCCATTACTTGAATTCTCTTGTAATTATAGTCAATAAGTCTTGTAAATGTGTTAAAGCTCACTAAAAGCATACAAATTCAAGAACAGAGTAAGGCTAATAATTTAAAATAATCAATGTGGGCATTTCAGCACTTAATTTCCCTTGTGTGTTGATAGCTGATCATTCTTAATCCATTAAGATTTATTTAGTCGTTTACAATGCAAAATAGGTTTGCACTGGTCACTTGTGCCATTTGAAAATGTCCACCAGGTTAAGTGCAGAATGTAGTCCATTAGTCTTCCTTGACTATATGTATTAATTGCATTTAAAATCAAGTTAATGTGGATGTGAAAGTGAAGTAACTATCAATATGTGACAGAGTAACCCTACTTATATAAGTTACATCATTGATTGTAACATTTAGTAAAAGTTAGTGCACTTTTTTAACATTTTGCGTGGGACTTATCAGCGAGCCCCTTTCAGTGTGCCCGGAGCCCCGCAGTGCCGGTCTGCCGTGCCGGTCCCGCAAGCCATTTTCCTGGGGCCGCTGCCCTCCAGGGTGCCGCCCCAAGCTTGTTTCTTGGCGCATCTCAGGATGAATGGCCTTCCTGGTCCGTTGCTTCTGTCCGTGAAACAGTGGTGCAGGGGCTGTTATTGATGGTTAACTGGAAAAGGGCTTACTCTTCCAATCCCTGTTTTCATACTTCGTGATTTACTATGTGTTTTATGTAACCTTTTTTCCCGTCCCGAGTACAGTGAAAGCAGCACTGTAAGAAGTAAATGAGTTTGGGGCATCAAGAGTGGTAGGGGAAGAAGCGTCTCCCAGTTTGCCGCCGTGTGTGCCACCGGCGGGAGCAAACAGGTCTGTCCCCTTTCCCGACACTCCAGCGGGGCGAGGACCCTGTGCCGCCCCCCCCAGCAGCAGTGCCCTGTCGGTTGGAGCTCCGGTTCCCGAGAACGAGGAGAGGCCTCTGGGCTAGGAGACCGTCCGAAGCCCCTCGTTTCCCGTTCAGGGCGCGCTGGTCACTGGGGCCGTTGGACAGTGTCCGCGTGCGGGGGGCGCGAGTTGCGTGACTCCTCTGAACAACTCCGCAGCTGGGGCCGCTGGGGTTTGCAGCTCGCTCCGTGCCAGTTTCTAGAAGCCCAATCGGCCGGAGAGGAGATGGCTCAGCAGAGTTAGTCTGTAGACTGTGAGCAGAGCGAGGGTGTGGGCCTTACTTTGCCCTACACGTAGTTGGCTCTCGTTTCTGCTTCATCTCCGTGCCCAGGCGTAGTTGGCTCCCAGGGCTGTTGGTTGGATGAATGAGTAAGTGAAGGAGTGAACGAAGCGTCCCGTGTTTAAGGAGGGTTGCATGGGGTTGGTCAAAAAGTCCTTGACTATTTTCCGTAAAATAAAAGACACAGTTTTCATTTTCACCAAGAACTTGATTAAGTTGGGCATTTTATGTCGGCTGTCTCCAGGTACAGCCGGCTTCTAGTGGGTGCAGACCAGGGCTGCTGCTAAACACCTTCCAGTGCATAAGGCAGCCCCACGGCAAACAATTATTTGGCCAAAATGACCATAGGACCAAGAAACTTTGCAAACCAGTTTTGACACATTCGATCAGTCACAGCACCTTCTCCGTACCCAGCACAAACCTTTTTTATTGCATTTCAGTTCTGTTTTTACCTTTTCTGAAACAATAAAACATATTATGGCCAAAATGTTATGTATCTTCTTCGATCTTCAGTATTAAAATGGCTGCACAAAAATTCACCAGTTTTGATAAGTTTTTTTTTTTTTTAAATGCATGGTGAAGTGACAGCTGTCGGATACAATCTAACAAAATTGTTTCAAATGAAGTTACAGATAACTAAGCCCTACTGGAGCCGTCGTGCGGGAAAAACCAAACAGACTTTTTGGCCAACCCAGTGGAATCCAGGCTATGGTTGACGGGCATTAGGTGATGGGCTATCTGCCTCTGGCGTGATCCTTTAGGACCCCAAGTTTCGTTGATTTTTTAATGTGAATGTCATGTCCACGTTTGCATGACAGCCAGCAACGGCTGCTGCTGGGGAACGCCTGTCCAGGTCCACGCGAAGGCTTCGTGTTTAAAGGTTCAGAGTTCCGCTGGCGCCGTTGTAAGGTGCCAGAAAGCCAGAAAGACTCCTCCTTTGCCCTTCCAAAACACCTCACAGTCCCCATGAGAAGAAGAGAGACCTGCGGAGGGTCCTGCTGGCCCAGGCAATAGAACCGTTCAAGACAGTATTGGCAGTTTGTAGTAATCACAGTGGAATTACGTGGTTTTATAGAACGTGCCTTATAAAACGTGACGCTTGCTTAACAAGCCTAGAAATGGAGACAGTGTTAGGAAAAAAGGGACATGTATATGTTTACTTATACTCACACAGTAAAGTGTCACCTCTGGTCTTCCCGTATTGGAACGTTCATGGCACAGAGAGGAGCTGTGAGCGCAGTCTGCTCTGGGTCTTGGGGCCTTGGTGAGTGCCGCAGGGAAGCTGACCGCACGGTAGCCCCCTCCTGTGTCGTCAGCACCCCGGCAGTGACCCTTGGGACCTGAGGAGCCGGCCGGCCCACCGGCGACACGAGGGCCGCTGCCCGGCCCCTGGGGGCCGTGGGCTCGTGCGGTGCCCGGGCCGGCGAGCAGGACGGAGCCCTCGGTCGGTCCAGTAGACGGGTGTTCTGAGCCCCAGCACCAGAGCCGCTCCCAAAGCCGAGGGAGCTTTCTCTTCTTTGTCTGACGTCCTGGTGTTACTGTACCCTGATAACGTCCTAATTACCCTATTATCCTGAATGCATGTTAATGCAGAGAACAGCCACAAGGCTTCTTCTCCCTCCCATCTTCTCTAAGTCCCTTTATAGAGGTCTCTGTTGAGATGAAGTGTTTCAAAGTAGTGATAGGCTTCGTTTTATCAGAATCATTTAGATAAACTGTAGTTTCTAATGTGATTGATAGAATGTGATTGCTGTGAGCTGCAGTCTCAACCTGCTTTTGACATTTAGACATAAAGCTGACTAGATATAACCATTCGGGTGCTAAATATATTTTACATCTACTTCTAACAGAAATGGAAGTATTAAGAGATCTGGCTTCATTGTCATTGAACTGTGAAATATTCAACCTTGTCTGCCCGTGCTTAGTACTGTTGACTTTTTTATTTCTGTTAGAAGATTAAAATTAAATGCTTCACTTTTTTTGTCAGCTTTTGGGAATTAAATTGAAATTTAAGACTCTAAAATTTTTTACTGAGTGCTTCAATTTCAACAAAGTATTCTTGGAGGGTTTTTTTCCAAGGGCACACTGCACAGAGGTTCATTGATCAAATGTGATTTATTGCGATTTTTTTGTTTGAGCTCTTTTTGTATATTTATTCAAGTTCACATATTTCACATTCTGTCTAACCATGTTAGAAGAGGTATTTCACCAAATAGGGGCTGAACATGATATGAAAAATCTGGAAACACACTGTGCTGACTTTAAACTGTGGTTTCTGTGACTTGGGCTTGCTCGGAGATTCCGTGGTTGGGGAACCAGACGGTGGCACACACACGTCGCAGCTTTGCGAGCGCAGCTTCTCGCTGACGCGTGTGCTCGGGACCGGCAGCTGCTGCTCCAGGTCTCTCGCTGAGGCCGAGTGCATGGGCTCTGCAATAGTTCTGGGTTCTCACTGAGTACAGATTAATTTTATTTCTTTAGGAAATAAAGGCAACTTTGTTGGTACTGTGCTTTTTATATTGAAATACTTGTTCTTAAAATTCATAATAACCAAATGTCAGTCCTTCTGGTTTGCAGAATCAGCCGGTTTTTGGCTCTAAAATGACCATAAAAGCAAGTGCTTTACGCACTACACGTATTCTTGTGTGGTGTGCTGGTAAACTGGCAGCACAGCGAGTCATTTGGAGTAAACGTCAACAAATCTAAAATCCTATTATTAATGTGAATAAATTTTAAGCTGTAGGAATATGAGGAAATTGAGGAGGTGACCACTAAGAAGTTTGTTTATTTGATGATAAATATACGTAGAAAATGCCAGCGACCCCGTGTGCATTTCTGTTTTTAAAGTGTTCCACTTTAAAATGTGGAGTGACTGTAAAAGGGATTTTTGTGAATTGTAAGGAAAATATTGAAAATTATTTAGCTCATCCCATCTGCTTAGTGCTGCTCAGCTGTGTCACCCCTGATGTTAACTCTCAGAGATGCGCTTGGAGGTGAGGAGCACTCACTGAAACAGGGAGGGTCCTTTTGGGGGGGTAATTACGGAACGCAGGTCTTTTCCAGTTAGGAATCCAAGCGTTGCATTTTGGGGACAGGAATTTGTAATTAGATTAAAAGTATGACTTAGGAACTAAGCCTCTTTTGAAACTACCAGTACTGTATTATTCAAATTCAAATCGTATTTTATGTTAAATTCACTTAGGATCAAAACCATTCAAGTGCAAGATCTGCCATTTTGCAACAGCTCAGCTTGGCGATGCCAGGAACCACGTGAAAAGGCACCTTGGGATGAGGGAGTACAAGTGTCATGTGTGTGGGTGAGTGCATTGAAACCGTCCCCGCCGCGCGAGCCAGGAGCATGTGCAGGGTGTCCATTGTTTCAGAATTCAAAACTGATACGAGCACGAGTGGCTAAAATTATGCATGCAGAGCCCCCTTCCCATTGTTATGGTAAATTCCTTAAATACAGTTATGACACTCTTCTCCCACTTCTCGTCCCGCGCTGAAGATGAGCAATTTTATGGGCTACAAGGTCAATTTGAACCTGTAATCTGTAAATTGACTAAATTATAGGATGTTCATTCACATTGCCAGAGAGAACTGGAAATTCCATTTAAAGACATAAAAAATACATAATGCAGCTTGAGGAGTGTATATGTGTGTTTTTTCTCTTTTGCTGTGCTGCTTCGATTGTAATCACATTAATGGCTCTTTGGATCCACTGGACGTATTTCGTAAGGAAAAAAGCAGAAAAAGATTTAATTTCAGACAGCTGCTTACTGATTATTGCAGGGATGAAGCTTGGAAAAATGCAGTGTATAATGTGTGTTTTTGTGTAACTTTATTTCAAAACTTGTTTTCCTTTTTTAGTTAATGGCTCTTTCCTCCAAGGAATCATTCACAGTCTCTAACTGTCACTCAAACGTGCTGGGTTAAGTAGGAAGCACTGAGACGCCTTAAAAGGTTTTAAAACGCCATGACATCTATGGTATATCATAGGACATTCAGAGCCAAATCTTAACATCCTACTTCTGATTAAAAATATGTTTTCATGTTATTATGCTGCAGAAATTAACTAATACGTGCGTCACACAAAAACACTTTCTGTGAAACCCGAGAAACCTGCGGTTCTTGTGGCTGATTCACAGAGTGCTTTGGGTTCAGTTAAATTGTGCAGCGTGCTCGTGATGTATTTATTAGGTTTATCTTTTTATTAGACAGTTTCTCTGGTTGGCCCTGCCATGTCAATAGGAATATCTTTTATGTCAGAAACACCTTCTGGTTCTTGCTGGACGGTACGCCTCCTCCCAGGACGCATGGTGTTTGTTGACCCTGAAGAGAGTTTTGCAAGTAACTTCGCAAACCGTTTTATCAGCCGTGGTCTGTGATTTATTCACTGGCAGACTTGATGGTTCAGTGACTTGCAGCTAAAGTAAATGAAGACGAACCTTTGCCCCAGAGCCCCAGAAGATCGGTGGGAGAACGAGTGTTCTCGCTGCTGACTTTAGCTGCGAGGGTCGAGTGCCAAATGGTTCGATTTAATTGCTCTGGGTCTTGGAATTTAAAAAGATACATCATGTACTGTTTTTACCACATGAGTTATAGGAAAGAGAAAGGCCCTGGCTTCCACGAAAGTTTGCTATTAGATGGCAATAGGCAGTTTGTTCCTCCTGTCTGTGAAATAAACAGTTTTTGCGTACTTGGTTATTGGAATTCTAATTCCACTCGTTTTTATGAGGGGTACCCAGACCCCGGACAGGGAGAGAAGAGACGTTTTCAGAGAACGGTTTCTGGCATGTGTAGGACCAGAGACAATATGTGATTGATTGGCTTTGATTGTGTAAGTTGAACAATGCACACTTTGCTTGGCTCAGTGCTCACCACACACAACTGAAATGTTGCACTAGTGGCTTCTCTGTTTGACTCCCAAGGTACAGAACCGCAGATGCACGCAGATACCCTGGGTTTAGTGCTGCTGTTACAGAGGTCTGCGTGTACGTGTGTGCCTGGGAAGAGCTCTCTGGATTCCAGAATTGTATCTCCTAGAATGGTGGTCGTCGCCACCCTTTTTTGAGTATAAAATGCTAGATCTCTTAACTTTTTAAAAATGAAATTTGATTTAAAAGTCACACAACAGTAATTTTTGCAGGGTGGGTATTCTCACAGTGCAGCTCAACGTTCTGAGGAACTGCAGCACGCTGAATACTACACGACTCTTGATCAGTGTGGGTGCACCGGAACCCCAGTGAGCCAAGCACCCTTCGGTGTTACAGAGAACGTGCCCCGGGTGGGACCTGTGTTTGCAAGGGGCGGGCGGCGCGCAGGCTCCACGCTGAAGGAGAGACATTGAGACGTGCGAGAACTGGCTACGGCACTGGAGGCGGTAGGGAGCACCGGTGCAGTGCCAACACCGACAGCGTCAGCTCGTGGTCATTGCTGGCCGGGCGACCGTGGAGATGCTCAGTGGGCCCATTAGTTCCTGAACATAAGCGGTGCGCGCTGCGCTTCTTCATTAGCTTTAATTGCTATAAATTTTACCTTTTGAAAAATCATGCTTTAAAAGGTGAACTGACCTTTCGGGAACATTAACACCATAATTTTGTCACAAACAGAAGGGCCTGCACTGTTTTCTTTCCTGCAGTAGTTAGTCTCTGAGTCTCTGTCTTCTAGAACTTTATTAGTCGCCTCTTTCTTCTGAGCTGTAAGAAATGAACTGTTTTTCAAATAGTTTTGATTGCACAATAATATATAAAAGTAGTGGGGCAGGTGCATTTTAGAATGAAATGATTGCAGTGTCCTACTATATTTTTCAGTAACCACGGTTCTTCTTGGGGAAAAAAAAAAAACCCAAACCCTAATATTTTATGGTGGAATTGATGGAAACGACAAAGAGTGCATTTTGTCAACTTGAGGCCAGTATTAATGTTTTGGATTATTTGCAGCTGTTTGACTTTTTCTCGTGTCTCTCCGTGTCTCTCCGTGTGCAGACTGGAGATGCCGTCACACGTACGGCTGGCACTTCTCCGTCGGGCTCACTTTCAGGGTTGTGCGTTAGCTGCTCCCTTCACAAAAACTGCCTTTTGGACTTCTTTTTCAGTTTTTGAACCTATGCTGATTTTCTGTGAATCTCAAAGTGGAATTTTTAGGTAATCTCTCCCCTACCAGCACATCTCAGTTACAGCACATCGTGGACGTGTCCTCGAGGGTGTGCGGTGCCCGCCAGGCAGCAGATCCGGAGTCCGGGGCTGGGGTTGCGTGTGTCCCCCCCCCCCCCCACCCCCTGTCTGCCCGTCACGGCCCGGTGGAGGTTTCAGGGGCGGGTTGCTGTGCGCTTCCTGTTTTAAGGACTGTGATAGATAACTTCTTCTACAGCGCTTAGTTTTACTTTCACTTTTACAAGGAGCAGTTTTTGAACAGCACAGTTTCTTTATCTTACACCTGCGGGAGAGGGGAGAAAATGACAAGGAATGGAAGGCATTCCTAGATATAAGTTAATGATTTTATGTGGGACATATGTTTAAAAACAGGTTAAACTCATGTTTACCAAGTCCCTGGTCTTTACCTTTGTTTTTTTCAGTAGTCAAGACCTTGAAAATATCATTGGCTCCCCAAAAGTCATTATACATATGTTTTGGTAAATTTGTTTAAATTTATATAATACAACCTATGTGTATACATAATGGTATATATATAATACCCTAATAGATAGTTTCTGTGCAGTGTTGTGGTTTAGTGTATGCCTTATCACAGTGATTTTTGATTGATCTCCGTAGTTTCATGAGATCGTTTATCTCATGTTTGTTTTCCCCACTGTACAGGCGGTAGCCTTGAGGTTAAAGGTGTTTCAGTGATGGACTGAAGCGATGTGGTCGTGATGGTCGGCCCCGGCCGCCTTCCTGTTCACTGGCCCATCATACCCTGCTCCTGTGCGTGCTGACACCTGTTGTCGGGGCTGTGCCCGCCTGCCCTGGCTCTCCCTCCCTTGCTGGCTGCTGCCGCCCGGCTCCCGGCCGCCCCCCCCCCACCCCCCACCCCCCCCCCCCCCCCCGCTGCTCGCTCTCTGGCTCGGCTCAGGTTTACGTGCTCTGAAAATGCTGCTTGCACAGTGGTTTACTTTAATATCCTGTTATTCAGTCTGTCTTATTTGTATCTCTCTGTCTCACTTTTCTCATATTAGACTTGTTTTAAATAACTTGAGTATTTTTCCCAGTTGTTCTTTATGTGTTGATCATTTATTGCACTTGAGTAGTTAAACATTAAACATGTTGGTGTAACAGAAAGAAGTCCTCAAGAAGGGAGATTTTATTACCTTTTCACTAGGATGAGAGGAGTAAAATTGATCATCTTGAGTTACTGGTTAATTTTTCCATTCCTAGTTACTAAAAAATAAGAGTTAGTAGAAAACTAGGAAGTAGCCTGTGATTTTAATAAACCTAGGAAATATACCTAACTTTGTGTGCATTACTCACAAGGACTCTGGTATGCATGGTTTAGGGATTATGTGTTTTTCTGATTTATTTTCCTATGTCTAGTCTTCAGTCTTGTGTATAAAGTTAAACAGTTGCGTAGAGTTTACCTAATCAGGAGAGAATAAGGACATTCTCTAAATCTGTCACCTCCGGGTTCATGAAGAAATTCTAGACATTTTCTATTGTGTATCAATGTGCTTATGAACTGTTTATTCTTAGCTGCTTTAAGAAACCTTAAATAGAAAGTTACTAATGCAGTAAAACTCTCTCTCTTTTTTTTTTTTTTGCATGTGTGGCATTACCTAGTTTTTGTGCATTAGAAGGGATCTCTATGTAGATGATTATAATGTCACTTTCTGACCTTTGCAGCTTGAATAATTGTAAATCATTGCTTCATAACGTGTCAGAGAATGTCTGTACTAGGCAATTAAATGGCAGAATATAATAGACCAAATTATTGCCTGTCATGTTTTCAACAACACAGTTAGTATTTGAGTTACACTTAATCATTACATGCATTAGCAACTTCATTGGAATCCAGCTTCAGGCTGAGCATGAAACACATCACATTATTTAAACCTCTAATGGTACAAGTCATTTATTTGTGTTGAAGTGTACAACATGCAGAGTTTCATAAAGCGAGGAACACTTGAGAGCTTAATTTATCCAAATCAAAGTCTAAATGCAGATAAACACAAGTGGCAAAAATTAGTAATTTTTATAGGCTGGAAATATTTAAAAATACATGGTTGTGGGTAATTGTAGGCAGCAGGAATAAATTAAAATCACTATTTTTAGTCTGCTCTGAGAACTAAAGCTGTGTATACCTAAATCATTAAAAGCACCATGGAATTGCATTTTTAGCTGAACAATTAATTACACCCATCATATCTACAGATGTATCCAAATAAAATAAGTATTTGGTTCAGCTGGTTGTTTTGGTTAAAGAGATACAGATAGAAAAGCTGTGTTTTATGTTGTGGCGTGAATTATGCTGATACAATGTGGAGCGCAGCACCTCTCATTTTTACAGAAAATCTGAATTAGCATTAAACGCACTCTTACCACAAGGGTGTACTGCATATGTTATCTATGTAATATCTTCATGCTCTTTGTTTAATGATATATTTTTGTCTTTAGTTCGAAATTTTTAAAATGCCACGTAATGATTACTGCTGTCTCTCTTCCTGTCAGGGAGGGATACAAAATTAGCAAAACAAACAAATTAATTGCGGGTTTGTTCCTCTGCTGTTGAAGTCCTTGAAATACAGTTTAGTGAGTAGATGTTGGTTTATGTTTTTTACATACAAATCACTGTGTCATCTGAAAGTCTGAGGGAGATCTTCGTTGTAACATTCAAGGAAAGAGCAGGGTCAGCTGCGACTCCAGGTGGTTTCCGGTGGAGGGTTTGTGTGTCCAGGAGAGCGCTGGGGTACCTGCAGGTCAGTGGAGGAGCAGCAGAGGGAAGTTCTCCCCCGCCCCTGGTCCCGGTGAAAGGAGGCCCCTCCCCGCCATGCCACGGCGGCGCCCTGCTCTCTGTCTCCGTGGCTGCACTCCCGGGAGCTCCCGCCGTGGGCCGTGGGCCGTGGGCTGCGGGCTCATCCCCAGGCCGCCAGTGCGGCTGGCCTGTAGCACAGCAGGAACTAAAGGCACGTGGTCACTTCTTGGTGTTGCCGTTGGAAACACTGGCCTCTCTCTCCACCACCTTTCCACCTCCGTGGCTTCAGTCATTTTTGCTTCCCTTTTGTTTTAGCATGGGTTCGCAGCGACTTGGACGTTATGTCGTGGCCTCTCGGGAACTCGGTAGCCCTGCCGGTCCCTGCAGTGGAGTGCTGGCAGGTAGCCACTCTCCTGCTCTCCTTGGCCTGTCGTGTGATTAAAAAAAAAATTGCTAGGCTGTTTTCCCTGTCCTCCTTCCTGTTCGTTCCCGGGGTTGTGCCGGCCGGCCCTCTCCTTGCCGGAGGGAGGCGGAATGAGAGGAGGTGCT
>NW_025333960.1:55230000-55322500 GCF_019186645.2 Phyllostomus hastatus
AAATTTACGCCTGCTTTTTTTGTCAGTTGCATAAATTTCGAGTAGAAATACTATATAAAAACAAGTGAGGTTGTTAGCAAAGATGATCAGACATAGGTGGGTGGAAAAAATGAAAATTCCAGGGATTTGAAATTTATTAACTTGTATTTCAGTCCAGGGCTTACATTCTGTGTGTAGGTTTTGTGGAGCTCACCGAACTTGGCCTGTGGCTTGGCATTTGATTGCACCAGATTAGGTCTATCAGGATGACCCTGGAGGCTGCTGTACCGGGGTCGATACCATTGCGTGCACCTTGGACACATGCTTTTGTAATCAAATTTGCTGACTGTTTTGACATTTTACGAATTTTCTTTGAAATTTTCTCACTCTGGCTATTACAGATTCTGCTGTTTGAGATACAAGGGATTTCCGGTGGCATCGCTTTAAAGGTTTATTCGAGAGGCACGGTCTCCATTTTCCATCCCTTGTGGAACAGAAGGCCGCTGTGGCTGTTAACCTGCCGCTCGCCCGCTGAAGTCAGTGTTAGGAGTTCAGGGCTAAACACCTGGACAATACTGGGCCTTGTTCATGTCCTTGGTGCAGAAGATTAAGAGAATTTTTCTCCATCTGAGCAGATTATTAATATATTTTCAGAACTATTGTGAAATATTACTAGCCATAAAAATTGAATCTGTTTTGTACTTAAACATTAGTGTTATGGACAGTGGGTTTTGGAAATTAAGTGGCTTTCACTTTTATAAATTGATTCATTTCAATTTCAGTCATGTCTTTTACAAAACAGTGATATTGCAAACTAACAAGTTTGAAAAATGCTAATTCTCATTTAATCCATACATTAGTTAATTATTACAAGTATCAGGGTATTCTCAAGCTAATAGAATGAGGTACACTAAGTACGTCCCTATAGTAACTTATTTAAATGGCATTTGGTATCTGAAAGAAATAAGAAATGATTTTGGTTTATTTATTTGAAATATTTTGAATTTACGTTGTTAATATGTTATGAACATACTATTACATTGTTCATTAGGTTTCTTTATTTGATGAAATTTACAGCTGTTGAAATAATTATAAACAATGCTTAGTTATCATTAGCAAAACATGAACTCACTGCACTTGGCGACTCTGTTAGGTCTTGATAATCCAAGTAGCATTTCTGATGTTGAGCATTTGTACTTGAAAAAAGAAACTGGTAGTCGACGTACCAGTCCATTCATTCAAGTGGAAGGGTTACCTGAGCAAGTATTAAAATACAGGACGCCGTTTTAATTTCTTGCCCCTGAGGAATGACGATCGTCACTGAGTGGCAGCGCAGCGTGCCCCGTTTTCCCGCGTCCCGGTCTGGCCGCGCGGTGAGTGTGGTGGCGGCTCCGTGTTTCAACAGAGTTCCTATTTTAAACGGTCTCTTTCAGAACAATAAAGGCCATGTTTTGGCCAGACTTAAAATTTTTTGTTTTCATTTCTATGAAAATTCAGTGCCAAACTGAGTAAAATAATTGTACAAAAACTGTGATTGTAGCATATAATTTGGTAGCTAAAGGTACTTGCTGTGTAATTTGACTTACAACTTTTAGTAACAATTTTGGAATTTACATAGCTACATAATTTGAGAATGTTAAGGCTTGAAAAAAAAAAAAGGTTAATAGACCCAGAAAATCTCTTAGTGATAAAAAGCTATTTATACATAGAAAATTATATTAAAAATAATACATTAAATTGCTAAATCATATATCTTTACAGGTTTGAGACTGTGAGGCTGATATAATAAATTAAACTTTATCTTCCTGCATCTAGGATTGTTCATTTTTCTGGTCTGCTAAACTAAGCACAAAGAATACTGGTTTCTCGGAGAGAAACGTGACATTAAACGTTGGCTTTAACTGTTCAGTTCCAGTAGATGGCTACAGTTCACTACCAAACTGAACTTGTAACAGGTTTTCTGCAGTAACTAAATCAGAAGATGAAGGTTGAATTACTATAAATGAGTTGCCCTGTACATTTTTCTTATTTCACGTGCTTAGTCATCGAGTGTCGTTATTTTTTAAAGAGCACCGTTTTGAAACGACTGAGAAGTGGTATTTTCCACTGTCCCTTCTTTGATCAATGTGTAGTCATGCCCTGATTTATTTTATCACAAACTGTTTACTTTTTGGAATTCCATATTACATGAGGAGTATTTAGTGATTCTTGAATTGCATAAAAACTACACTACTGCAAGAATCCTTTGGATACAATAAGTTACTGCTTCCCTGAATGTAACCAGCTGCTTTTCAGATCTGTTTCACCTTTTGTATTGAAGTGCTGTGAGTCGTTTATCACTTGCATTGTCTCAAGTTTACTGGCTTTCACTGAACGATTATTTCAGATGTAATACACACATACGTATATAGATATGTTTTAAAATGTGTGTTTTTGGGGGGTGTGCATCTAAATGTTTTAAACATAATTTAGTCACGCTAAATAAACACAGGTTTGCCTTTGGAAAAATATTAGCTCATGCAGCACTTGGAACCGGCACTGCACATGGACACGTGTCTGTGCAGCGGGCCATCGGAAGAGCTGGTTAGCGTCGCACGAGGTGATGAGTAACCCTGCTGACTTCTCACCCTTGCCCATAAATATGAACCGCGCGGTACCCGAGTAAATGCGTCTGGATTTATTGTGTATGTGGGGGTTTTGACTGCAACAGAAAAATAGGAAAAAGCCCAGACATTATCCCTCCTCGGGACTACCGTGTGATTTGTCTGTCTCCTTCCACTGGATTTGTTTTTGTTTGAGTTGTGTGTGTGTGTGTGTGTGTGTATGTGCGTGCACACACATAGTGTCGATGTGAGTGTATGTCCTGCAGGTGTTGGTCGAACCATGCAGTTTGGGGTGTAGCTTTTCGCTTTATTTTACAAGTGAAAACATCAGTTTTGTGTGATAATGTAAGACTGCAATTTTAGATCCTTTTTTAATCAACTCCCAATTTACATGGCTGGCTACAACTGTTTAATCTATTATTAATAAGCATTTTGCTCAGCTATACAAATTATTAAAATAATGCCAAGGTTCCAGGAGAATTTTATTTTCACATTCAGATTTTCTATAAATTTCACATTCTCCCTTGAAAACAAATGAGTTACTTTTGTATTTTTTATTGATGTGATTTCATATTTTCTCATTATAATGGAAATCAATTAAGAACTAGTCCATCATTGTAACTAATTAAAAGAAATTTTATTCACACATTTTGTTAAGGTGTAGTTGGGGTGTTCGGATGAGTCTTTGTGAATCAACTGGGCTCACAGCCCACAACTTGAGAGAGGTTACTCCGTGTAGAAATAACTGATAGATTTTTTCCAGGACACTTACAATTCATAGAAATGTGGGGGATTTTGGGGGGTAGGCAGTTCATTTTTTGTGGATGTAGGTTAGTGTTCATATACATGCGTACGTACAGTTTTACACACACGTGAAGAATCAGTCCTTCATTGTCAAAGACCTCAAAGGACAAAGGACGTTTGACCTCACCCCGAGACCATGTAACGGTAAGTTTACAAAAGGATCAGGAAACACAGATTTTAATAATGCAAACAGCATTAGTCCTGTCCCCTCTGGCGTTTGGAACCTGGACAGACTGATTGTGTACTTGGACTCTGACGCGGCGGAGCTGTGCGGGGCTCTGGGAGCACCTGGCGGGCTCAGCGCCTCTCGGTGATTACAGGGACGGCGCCTGGAGGGCAATTAAAGGGCAGGGCGGGGGAGGGGCGGCGCTGGGTCCCAGCAGCACCTTAATGAACCGCAGGGAGGGACCCGAGTTAGGTAACTCTCCTGGCGCAGAGAGGGAGGCTGTTGAGTAATGTGGAGACTGGTTACCAGGAATATCATTTTTGCGTTTTGATATTTGTATAATTAAAGGCAGGTTTTTACCACTTTCTGTGATAAACAGATTCTTTTAGATTAAGTTAATTTAAATTTTATTAATAAAAGCCACTGTTTTTTTCATATTATCCCTAACTGTGCTGAAGTTTGATTTACATAACGTGCTTGCTTTAAATGTCCTGTTGCAGTAGCTTATTTGCCTCACTGTTGAGTTCTTAGGTGTGTCTTTCTCTTCCTGGTAGGCCGCAATTATAGCCCGTGGCCCTGGCTTTTGTGTGTGTCTGCGCAGACTTGCTGCGCACCCGTTTTACTTGGAGGGGGTGTAAATATCCACAGTGGAAAGCACCCATTCGTTGATACGGTTGAAGCCCGTGAAAGCCGTAAAATTGAGACTAATCTCTTGAAATAGATTTCTTTGGTGTGTAATGATATGAAAAGGATTTTGACAGGGGAATTTTGTATGGTATTGTCTGTGCATTCACACAAGAGCAGGGGATCGATTGGAAATCCGGTGTGTTTCACTGCTGGTTTTTCTGACGCACGTTGGTTGCCGAAAACACGTTACCAGCACGATGCAGGTAGATTTGTGTGTGATTTCCGGCCTGTGCCCTGGCATCGTTGCGGGCAAGAGAGAAGCAAGCAGAGAGGAGAGGCAGGCGGTGTGCTGTGAGCCGGAGCCCGGGGGGCCGCGTCTCCGCGTGGGCGCTCGCGTCCCTCCTGGTGTCCGCTGGACCTGCCCAGGGTGCGGGCAGCGCGGAGACCGCGGACGGGTCCGAAGCGCCCGTCTCCGGAGCGCGTGGCTCCGGGCAGCTCGGCGCGGCATTGTCCGAGTCCCTTCCCCTGCAGCCGCAGCACCGCACGCGTTCTGTCTGATCGAGACGGGGCGCGCGCGCTGGGCCTCCCTCGAGCGCTAGGGGGAGTCGAGGAGTGTCCCCGGCCCGCCGCCCCTCCTCCCCAGCCTCCCTTCCCCGAGCTTCCCTTCTCCTCCTCCTCCTCCTCTTTGTGTGCCCGCTGCCAGTGGGGCTGTAACCTTCCCTCTGCGCCGGGAGTAGCACTGCGGCAGCGGCGCAGCAGTTAGTCGCTCGTTTTTAAAGTTGTTTAGGAAATGTCATGTGTTTTCCTAACTGCTATTTATGCTCTTAGAGGATGACAAGGTTTTACAGTTTTAATGAGTAAAGCACTCTTAGAGAAGTGTTACTGCCTAGCTGAACACCGAGTTTAAAATAATGTAAAGGAAAACTATGATGTATAAAATGTCCATTATGATTCTCAGAAATGATGCGGATAAAAATAGCCGTGAAATAATTATTTAGAAACTATTTCAACCTACTTTTGTTTTAATTAGATTGGCTCTGAGATTGTGACATTCTTGCATTAAAATTCACGGAGGGGTGGTGACTTGGGTCTGTGTTACATGATTTTTGCTTGGAGTCGCTCATAAAAACAGGTACATATTTATTTATGATGGTCACTAAATTTAACCTGAATGCGCATGCATGGATATTGCAGCTTTCTATAAAGAATAACTGAGAATATGAATTTCAGGAGGAATTTAAAACACTATGTTTGTATGTACTTTCAATTGTGTAGTTAAAATGTTATCCACATAATGTTTTTCATTTTTTTATATGTCCATCTGGGGAAATTTGAGCACACGTTAATATTTCTCTTTTCAAATTTGTGTTCTCCAGGTATTTAAAGATCATGGTTTTTGAAACAGCCAGAAAACTCAGTACTGGCATGTTTGGGGCCTGATTTCTGGTTTTATAATACATACAGTTCTGTTTTTTTACAGATTGGGTTTTAATGATTTTCACTTTATCCTTGAGAATTCTCTTGTGTTTTATAAAACAAATCTGTTTCATTGTTCAGTGAAAATGCTTAACATTTGCAGACTTGATTATGCCCTGTGCAGGATGTTGGTGTTCACAGAACAAATGCGTGTGTAAACGTGCATGTCTTGAAGTTGAAAATAATTGTGAAATAAAAATATGTTTGTCTTTTACTTAATTTTGAAATTGACTGCTAACATCAGTTTTACTTAGCTACAACTCATGGCTGTGTCTGTATGTGTCTGGCTGCCGTAAGGAGTTTATTTATGTAACTGCATGGTGAAACCATCTTAAGATCGACCGCAGTTCCTAGGGCGGTGGGTGATGGTTGCATTTGAGAAAACGAATAGAGAAAACACTCGTGAGATCTTTAATGACTGTATTTCTTGATAGCTTTCATAAGAAAGCACATAATTTGTGATGACTTCTATAAAAAATAGCAAAACTTTTTGAGTTTGCTGCAAAGTAAATGGGGCAGCTTTTGCATTTTGAACAGAAATGTTATGAACTGTGATTGAATTTATCGTGAAAGTGTGTCAGTTTTAATAAAAGTATTTAGGTATGAGTTTGCTGGGCTTGGTAGCCTTTTTAAGGTTAAGGATTGGTTAATGTGAAAAGTCACTTCTGTGCATTTGGTAGCATACAGAAAATGACAACTACATTTCTATGCATTTTGAATTACTGTGCCATTTCTTATTTCAAACCCTTTTTGTCAGGACACCAGGCAAAACAATGATGCTTTGAGGACGTAATTAAAGATATTGTTCAAAGAACAACTTTCTGCATATTTGAATTATTACTGTCATCAAAATCATACAAATATGGAAATATGATTGCCAGAAGCATATAAATCAATGATCAGCATGGCCTCAAAATCCAATAAATATGTAGAGTTAAATACTTTAAAATGCAAATTGTGCCTGATGATTTGCATATGGTGGAGTTTAAAGGAAATTTGTTGCTTAACAACCTCTAAGGTAGCAGTTAGGGCTGTGGGTAAACACAGAGTTTTTTATTCATCATTGGTCAAGTTGCAAGGTTTGATAAATGATGGGAGACTGCTTGCCTTGGTTAAAACGACTCTGGTCTCTCCTGAATCCCGAAACTGCCTTCGAGTCATCTGAATAATTAAGAGTTAATTATTCTTCATCCATCTAGATCAGAAAAGGACAGATTTAGGGAAGGAATTTATAATTTTTGCCTCACATCTTGTCATGTCATTACGTGATAAACTAAACTGACTCCAAATAATATCTAGTGACCTTATAGTAATGAGGCCTCACGAAGCGTTTTTGTCGCAGTTTTTTAATTGCTTACATTGATTCTGGAAACTATGCATTAACAGACTCGTATGTGTAATTGTCTCCAAGGAAAGCAATATAAAGCTCACGTCCCATTGCTGTTGTGCGCTGAGTCCGCCAGTGCGCACACCCACCAGCACAGCCTGGAAGTTCCCAGCGTCCTGTTGGAGACGGGGAGCAGTGGCCCCTGTGGTGTCGCTGGAGGAGGTCATGGGCACACTGGGAAAAATTATTCCGAGAAGTTACGTGGGAAGGGCAATGAATCTTTCTTTACCTATTTTAATTTGAAGCATTAAAGTAACTTCATTTTCTCAGAATTAATATAATGATGGGACAGATAACTCCTGCAGATTTACCAATAATACACATTCTTTTAAGAGGCTGAAGAAAGGCCACTGAACGTTACGAAATAGGGCGTTTCATATTATTATCTGTTAAAAGATGGCATAGAATTCTCATAAAAAGCCAGTGTCTACGTAGCGAATTTTCTACCAAACGATTTTCTCCGAGAATAGAGTGTTTTGTGAATGTTTACTGATCACAAGAAGAATTGTAATAAAGAAATCAATATTCATGATCCCTTTCCATGTCGTACAACAGGGTTACACTGTTAGGTTAAATACAGGCAGCATTCCTTCTCAGAAAATCAATGCGCTGTGCAGCCTGGAACCGGCGGGCCCGGCGCAGAGCCGTTCCGTGCGGTGCACACGGTGAGTCCCGCGCCGGCGCTTTCCGAGGGGGCTGGCTGCCGAGCAGGCCATCGGCTCAGTGGCCCGACTTAGAGGAGGAAGGCCAGTCCCTTCACAATAAAAAAGCGCTATTCCTCCTGTTTCGTATTTGGTCACAAACTAGTCCTTTCAAAGAAGCCATGTCTTGGTTTTCGTACTTCAGTAGAAATGCTGAACGTGATTTTGGTGCGGAATATAGCCCTCATGTTCATCAGTCATGTCTGTTTACATTCCGACCAAGTGTTTTCATATTCTCAAGTTATCCCGCATTTCTCAGAGGCACGGTGTTTAGGCTAAGTAGCAACTGCTGCTTATTTTGAAAAGTGGGAGTAAATTTGAAAGGATATGATTCTGTTACAGTTTGTCCCTTGCCTCCATTTCCAAACACAGCAAACAAGTTATTTGAGAGAAGAAAAGAGTTTACTTAGTTACTATATGTTGTAGTTGGGCAAATGCGTAGGGGAAATGTACGAAAGCCTTGTGTTTTTAGGTCTTTTTACTCCTCTCGCTACATTTGGCTCTGAAAAGGCTGCGGCCC
The DNA here is from genome assembly GCF_019186645.2 of Phyllostomus hastatus. Lineage (NCBI taxonomy): Eukaryota > Metazoa > Chordata > Mammalia > Chiroptera > Phyllostomidae > Phyllostomus > Phyllostomus hastatus. The sequence continues at coordinate 55,238,264 of NW_025333960.1, forward strand.
TTTGCAGCGCAGCTGTGCGATGCAGAAGACCAGCCTCCCCTCCAGGGTCCGGCTTCCGAAGTGGGCCCGCGGGCTCGCTGCGTGCGTGAGAGCTCGGGTCTGCGTCTGAGTCCTGCGGGCACGCTTGCTTCTCCCGGGGACCGGCCGGCGTGCAGCACGGCCCTCCGGCCCTGTGGCCCTCCGTCTGTGCCCACCCAGAGGTGCAGTCATTGTTCCCGGGGCCCTATTCATGCGCTGATTTTTGCAAGACCTTTTTTCTCCAGGCTGCATGCTTCTCACATAGGGTTTGTTGCTGCTGCTGCTGTTAATGACTATGTACCTGCAGACCGTGGCAGAGAAAGGGCTTTCACCTGTTAAATTTTACCGCTGCTTGCTAGGGCCCTGACGAGCTCCATGAGCCTGAGACTGGGAAGTAAGGAGAGGAGGGAGGTACTACAGGTGGCTCTCGCATTTTAATTAGTCTGCCTTGGTTAGACTGCTGCCCCTGCACCCCGGGGTCTTCACATAACAATGGGCAGAGGAGAGGGAGAGCCCAGGGCTTCAGAAACTGCTCTCCGAATGTAACATCCTGTTTGCAGAAGTTCCTAAACGTGAGGGAGAGTGAGTAGATTCGGTGAGGTGGTGTGTTTACCTGTGTTCTAGGTGTTTATGGAAACCCCTGACATTTAAAAAAAGGAGTCGTTTCTAAAATGAGTTTACTCTTTGAGAAAAACATCCTTGTAACAGGCTCAAAATTATCCAAATAATAGTGTAAACCAAGCCAGGCAGAGCAGCAGACAGAAAAATGCATTCAACCGGTAGGATCATGGATTTGTTTGATTCAGATAATTGAAAGTGTTTCATACTATTATTGCAACTTGAAGGCTTGTTTAAGTGTCTAACTGTCAGTCACTGTGGAAGGTGAAAAGTATTCAATTGTCACCCCGTCAGTCAATAGAGATGAGAACTGTCTGCCTAATGGATTTCTTCACGCAGACGTCTGCATGGAGGCAGAAGTAAAATCGATGCGCTGCCGAGCCAGCGCGCGCCCTGGGCTGCCGGGCGGGCGGGCTGGCGGCCGCCGACGTCCGGCAGCGTCTCCATCCTGGGGCCGCGTGCGGGGGCGGTGCGCAGGTAGACGCGTGCGTTCGGGCCGTGGCTCTCAGCATTACCTGTGTCGGCGAGGGCATCCGCTCTCCAGGCTAAACGCAGTCCGGTTTTGCCTCCGGGACAGCGAGTGGGGTTCTCCACAGCGCGGTGGCCTCGCGCCGTAGGTGCGCTCTGGGTGCTTGTCACCCACTGAAGAGCTCTTACTTACATCTCACGTGTGAGGTCAGACAGCACCTGTGCGCTGCAAGCCACCTGGATCAGTGCTTCCTTTCTGAGTAGGAGCTGTGTCAACAGCTGGAATAAAGACAAAGCCTTATCAACATTTTTGATGGTAGAAGCATCAGAGGGGTAGGTAGGTCAGCGAGTAGCAGACCATCGTGATATAAAATCATTTTAGAAAGTGGGGGGATGAGACTAGGGAGAGATGGAACGGAGAGTCCCGCGTGTAAGTGGGGAAAGCTGCATGAGCGCGGGCCGTGAGTCCTGGCTGCACACAGCGCGCTGCGTGACCGCGAGTGGGGAGGCGCGGCTGCAGGCGAACTACGCAGTCAGCACAGGGTGTCGGAGATTTAACGGTCTGTTGCGTCTTGCCCTTTTCGGATAATGCCTGAGACCGTCACGAGGGCTCGGGCACCCCGGAAGGGGGCGGATGCGGGAGGGCCTCCCCTCTCGGGGCCAGTCGAGGGACGCTGGAGAAGAGGTGGGCGGAGGCGGCGGAAGCCGTGCGTAGCCGCTTCCTGGGGTCTTCCACGGCCACCGTCGTTGTAGCCGGGGTGACGGAGCCCCCCGCTGCGGTGGGAGCCGGAAGTGCACACAGACGGCGGCAGTGCAGCAGGACGCCACTTTCTAACGCGAGCACGTGACGCCACCAGGCTTCCGTCACCGGGCGTGCTTCTGCAGAGGCCGGGTCGCGATCTGCCCACCTGCCGTGCGCGCAGACGTGCTGGCCCGGCCCACAGCTGCCCCGGGGCTGGGGTCGCGGAGCGCAACACCCAGCGGGTGACAGTCACCAGTCACCGCCGCAGGCTCTGCAGAGAAGGGGCGTCTTCACGTGTCGGAGCCCCCCCCCCCCACTGGCATTGTCTCAGTCACTTCTAGAGCATGAGTTTTTAAGTGCGTAACTGTTTTTTTTTTTTTTTTTAAGAGCAAGAGTTAATCAGTTGAGAGAATACCCTTAAAACGGGCTGGTGTTGCTGGGTGTCCCCTTCCCCCCCACTCTGCCGCCCTCCAGGGCTCCACTGTGAATGTCCGTGTTGGTTCCCTCCTGCAGGTGCGGGAGCGTCGCTTCCCAAGCACAGAGGTGCAGCAGTTGGCTGATTTCATTGCATATGTGTACGTTGCTGTTGCGTGGGAGACACCAGGCGTGGGCGGCGGGCGGGCCGTGTGGCCGCCTGGTTCTGCTCGCGATGTGAACGATCAGGAGACGGGGTTCTGTGAGCCTGGGTCGGAGTGCGGTTCCGCTGACCCTGACTTTGTGGCCCTCCCACGCTATCTCGCCAAGCCTGGCCTTGGTTCTCTTCTCTGCAGAATGGAGGTTTTTGAGGCATGCAGGACACACTGCGTATGAATTACCTAGCACTTTGCCAAGCGGAGAGTACGTGGTGAATTGGATTCTCTGCACATCCGGCCCGGAGCCTCGCGCTCGGTGCAGGGTCAGTGGTCAGCCCAGCCACCGCGGGTCCTCCTCTGCCCCGCTCTGGCGCCAGCCTGTGTCCAGCCCACGTGAAAGGAGTTTGCAGTCAGTCTAGACCTGGTCTGGTGCTTCGTATTTTAAAAATTTTTTTTACTGTGTTTATCCTCACTTGAAGACTTGCTTATTGATTTTAGGGAGAGAAGGGAGGCAGAGAGAGAGAGAGAGGGAGAGAAAAACATTGATGTGAGAGAGAAACCTCAATCAGTTGCCCCCTGTACACGCCCCAGCTAGAGACCAAGTTTGCAATTTGGGTGTGTGCCCTGACTGGGAACTGAACCCGTGACCTTCTGGTTCATGGGATGATGCTTCAAGCAACCATACCGGCTAGGGCTGGTTTGATGCTTTTTAATGTTATTAGAAACCTAGGCATCTTTCCGTTCCACTGTTCTCGGAGCAGGGTCACCTTATGGCCCAAGATAGCGGCTGGGGTTGGGGTTGGGGTTAGGGTTCCCTCCCGTAGCTGGGACTGGCCTTGTAAGCAGTGGCCAGGTACTGGCTGTCTGTCTGTCCTCTCCTCCTACCTCTCATCCTGTGGGTGCAGGTTGGTGGCACCCTCCCCCACGGAACCCACTGGCCTTGGTACTCCCGGAAGGCAGCTGTCACTGTGGGGACCTTGTGGCCCTTCCTCCTGCCCTCCAGCCTCATGCCTTTCTCCAGCCCTAGTGTGACAGCCAGTTCCTCAGAGGCTCTGCCCGGCTTCGTGCGCGTGCCCTTGGGCAGTGCCTGGTCACAGGCCGAGACCTGGGTGCGCCGTGCGTGGGCAGTGGCGCCCCTCCCACAGAGTGTGGGGGTTTGCCCCAGCGTCTGCCCAGTGGGTAGCCGAGTGTTGGCGCATAAGCAGTACTCAGGGGATGGGCGTATTTTAAGGTGCTCTGAACTGTGGGGCAAATAGCAGTTTCTTTTTTAAATTAATTGTGGGAAAAGGCACATAACAAAATTGACCACCTTTACCATGTTTCAGGGCAGTTCGCTGGCGTTGAGCATGCTCGCACCGTGGGTGACCTGCACCCCCCAAAAGTGGACTCTGTCCCCCAGAACCCCGCCTCTCTGTTCTCCTCCCCCCCAGCTCTGCCCCCCCCCCCCCCCCCGTGCATGTGAGGACCTGAGGTGCCGCGTGACCGGAATCCCAGTGTCCGACCTCCTGAGACGGGCTCCTTTCACTCGGCACGGACTCCTTGAGGCGCACCGCGTGGGAGCAGGTGTCAGGACGCCCCTCCTGTTTAGGGCGGGGCGCTGTCCCCCCCCCCGCCCCCCGCCGTGGGACCACCACTTGGTGTGCCCCCGCTCCGCTGCTCAGGGGCACCTGGTTTTTCTTCTACACGTGGGTTATTGTGAAGGACACTGAAGGGGTGTTTCTGAAAGGGGAAAGAAGTCCCTGGAAATAGAAATTTAAAAAACAGTTGGTCTTTTGTAATGAGCCTGCAGTCACCGCGGAAAGGAAATGCAAACACGCACACTCTGAAAGTCTCCCGATTCCCATAGTTTTCTCACTTCACGCCCTGTGTGGATCGGGTCCGAGGAGCAAGAAGGCACATGATGGCCTCTTCTCACCGCCGCCCCGTCCCTGCTGGGTGCTGGGAGGGCTCTGGCCTGTTGGGTCTGCATCCGAGCAGAGGGAGGCCCTGCGCTGGGCCCGAGCGCGGCCGCCACAGTGACCACAAGGCGCCCGCACCCGGGCGGCAGTGAGCGGGGCCCCGGTCCTGCCCGGGCCTGAGAGGACAGCGCAGGGCAGTGCTGCTGACACAGAGCGCCGCGGCCCCAGGGGCCCTGGCAGCAGAGGCTTGCTGTCCTGCAGCTCTGAGGGCCCGCAGGCCGCCATCCCTTCCAGCAGCCTGACGTCCAGGCGGCCCTGGGCTGGCTTCCACTCCTCGGCTGGTGGCTGCCTCCGGCGTCCTCACGGCCAGCACGGGGGCACCTGCGGCCGCTCCCGCACTGGCCCTCCTCTCGGCCTGGCTCTCTCTCACGCCCAGCGGTGCCGTGTGGTGACCCCCGCCGGGCTGGGACCTCCGGGGGCCGGGACCCTGCCCGCCGCAGGCAGCGCCTTGCTCCCGGGAGGCTGCACACGCGTTGCCTCGAGACCAGGGAGAGCCGTCACGTGTCCCCTAGAGCGTCTGGCGCAGCGTAGCGACCCCGAGGACGGAAAGACCCGATTCACTGTGATGTCAGTGTCCGTGCATTTTACGTCCGCCTTGGCATCCGTGGCTTGTCTCTGTTCGCTGAAGCTCCGCAGCGGCGCCCGGAGGTGGGCTGTCAGTCCGAGCGCCGGCTCCACGCGCCTGCGCCTGCCGTCGGAGGGCGCTGTCCGTGCGCTCCGGAAAGCGTGTGCCTCGGGTGGTGAAGGTGTGAGCGGCCCTCGGGGGAGCTGAAATCCCCAGCACGTGGGTTTAGTGAAGAACTAAATGGGACGAGTTCCACAATTATTTCAGGTTTTCGTGCTTTGTCTCACTTGTGTAGAGTTCAGCTAACTTGTGTGTCTCTGGGGAATCGCAGACTTCCGCTTGCAGCCCTTTTGTAGGTTCTGTCTGCACGTGCACCACCTCTAGACGTGTTCCCGTCTGGGTCCTCTGCCCGCCCCTCCTGGCCCCCGTGTGCTGGCGCCGGGTCCGCCTGGCTCGCCGCGGCTAGCAGGGGCCCGGTGCCCGGGAGTCGTGTGTCGGACGGCACACCGCTGGCAGCCCGGAACTGGGAGCGTTCGCCCCTGGAGACGGGCACACGTGGGCCGGCAGCCCCCCTCGCTCCTCCCCTGGGGGCCGGGCTGCCTGCTCCTCCTCCCCCGAAGCTGTGCTGGGCACGTTGCAGACCCCTGCTCTGCTGCCGCGGTCCGCGGTCAGTGCCCAGTGCAGCTGTGCGCTGTGTCCTTGAAACACTCACGTCTCGGCTTCTCGGACACCACAGTCTCCTGGTACTTTTACTTAGTCTTTGTTTTAGCAGCTCGCCTCTGCTCCTTCTCCGTACGCGTCCTCGCCTGCTCCCCTCGCTGGCCCGACTGGTCGGAGTCGGGCTGCCCCGAGCTCGGCCATGGTGTCCGGCCCCTGTCTGTGCCCCTGCCAGGGCCCGGGGACTGCCCTGTGGGGGGCGGATGGGCAGTGTTCCGGACTCGTCAGAGGTCCTCGGCACCGTGGTCCGAAAGCAGCCCCGGGCCCCCAGGCCCTGAATGAGTGAGTGCGGCCGTGTCCTGGGAAACGGCTCCAGCGTCGAGAGGCCGGCGCCTTGGCCTGGCCGTGCGGTCTTTGAACCTCGGAGCCGCACTCGCCGTGGGCGGTGCCCTTTGACCTCGAGTCTTTGAACGCTGTGTCTGCGCCTGACCTCCAGTTTACGTCTCCGGCCCCGAGTTCCCTTCCAGCACCGGGCTGTGTGCGTCTGGTTGCTTATTTGAAATGTTCCCTGGGTATTCCGAAGACATCTCCGACTCAGTGTGATCCAAAGAGAGTCCTTTATTTGTGTTCCTGAACTCTTCCTCTCCCCCCCGCAGCTGTCCTCGCCTCCAGCTACTCCGGGCCACTCCACAGTGGCTGCGGGGCCTGGCCTCTTCCAGCAGGAGCCCCAGTCTCCGGGCGTCTCTGTGCTCGCCCTGCCCTCTGGCCCCGAGCGCGGCCCCCGCCCCGGGCGTCCCCTGGCTCCCGGTGGGCGCCGGGGCCTGCTTCTCCCCATCCTCTCCACTTTCTTCCTGTCACCGCTCACCTGGAAGCACTTCCTTTACGTGTCCGTTTCCTCCTTCGCTGCCAGCCCCTCCCACGTGCCTGGAAGCTCCCTACAACCAGACCAAACCGGGAACGGCACCTACTTTTAGGGCTCACCTTTCCCTGTGGTTTGAGACAGTCACGGCGTGATCGTCACTTAAAACGTTTTGAAGCCTTAGCTGCAGCACAGGTGGTAGGCGTGTGGTGTGGTGTTCCCTGCATCCTTGGTCCCGTGCCTGGTGCTGGGAACAAGCACGTGGGGAGGCCCGCGCCGGCGAGGTCACGGTGCAGAACACCGGGTGACCCCGTGGCTCTGGGACCGCAGCCGCGGTAAGCCAGCCGCCCGTGAAGGTGGGGCCTCAGGGGCAAGAAGGGGGCCCCAGTGAAAGCACCTCTCATCCCCTTAGTCTTTGTTCCTTTTGCGGGGGCTTATTTTCATCATTAAATGCGTTATGAGTAAATCTAGGATGGTGACTGGACGTCTAAAATCTTAAATTCTTCTGTGTTGGATGTTGTATCGTAGGCCTTGCGTGTGTGTGTTACCGTCACCTCATTGCATTTGTCCCGAGGGAACATGGATGTGGGGGTGACATCATACTGTCGTCTTCACTGTTCTCGGAAGATTCCCGTGTTGAATATAGTCTCTCCATGGTCCACCAGACAGAAACTGCCCGTTTCCGTGGGGAGAAATGCCACCGCCATATGTGTGAAATGCTTTGAAACTTCCCATTTTAAAAAGTATTTTGTGTGTGTGTTTTTAAACGAGAGAGTGCTAGCTAATGACTGACTGCGTCGGGGCCGTACCCTTAACTAAAAAGCACAGACGTCCAGGAGGAGGCGGGCTGGGTCTGTTTCAGGGGTGTGTGTAGCATGGCCTCCCCGAGCTCAGGGCCACAGGGGGCCTCTTGGTCAGTGACCTCTGCGCTGCTTGTATTGCTGCCCCCACCGGGTGGGAAGTGCGTCTGAGACCCGGCCCTCCGCTATCCAAACTGAGACCCGTGCCCTCGGGATGTCCTTGCCAAGGCTGCTACGGCAGGGGTGGCGCCACCGACATTTCAGGATGGAGACAGACAGGGCGTGGAAACTGAAAAGCAGGTTTTACTTGTTGAGCACCCTCGAGTGCTTGGGGGTACCGTCTGGGGCAATAAAGGTGCTCGGGTGTGAGGCACTGCTCGGCCGGAGAGCAGCTCCTGCGCCCCCGGGGGCAGCCCCCACGGGCCGGGTGGCCCGGCTCTTCGCTGAGAAGTGCGGGCGGTCAGAGTCAGGGCCTGGCCAGTGCTGTGGGATTTCACCGGGACAGGGCTCAAGGTCGCCCTTCCTCTCGCTGCCACGTTTGTGTGGCCCCGGGGGTTCCATCCGTGCCAGGGCAGTGTGTCTGCGCCACCCCTTCCCTAAATGGGGCGCGCTGGTCATTTTCTCCTGCGTCCTGTGGCCACACCGCCCTGGGGTGACCTGGCCCGATGCTTCCAGCCTGGCGGGGCTGCGTCATGGGCTTTAGGAAGTCTCAGAGTAGAAGGAGCCGGTCACTGGAAAGGATCAAAGCCTTTTTTTGTTTTCTGTCAAAACTTACCGCAACCAAGAATTTGGTTATTATGATTCCACCTTGGGCTTTTGCCAAGATGGTTTTCTTACTTGATAAGATGTAAGAGCTTTATAATATTGTGAACTCACATATTACAATGACTGCACTGTTTTTCTACCTACAGTTCTGACTTTTTTCTTGCTTACAGTTTAAAAAGACAAATTTAGTCTCGTTTCTAATGACATCTACTAGGAACTTGCGTCGTGGATTGGCCCGCGAGCGCTGTGTTGTCAGGAGCACTTTACAGCCGGGCGCCCCTGCTTTGAAGTGTGGCGCTGAGGCGTACGGTGTGCAGGGGATGTGTGTGTGTGAGCGTGTGCACGCCGTGTTTGTGAGAAATGGATGGTGGGTTCCTTTTCGGCGTTTTGAGTGGGTGGGCTCTGACTCTTATTTCTGCTTGTGGATTGGTTAGCTTTTGTTAGCATGTCCTTGCTAAACTCCTGGTCTCGCTTTCAGAAGAGGTAATTGTAACCAGGTGTATAAGGTCAGGGTGGAAAGCAGTTTTATGGAGCTTTTGTTCTAATAGCATATAACAAATCACTGGAAATGTGAGTCATCAGCAAAGGCACTTTATAAAGCAAAAGGTGGAAAAATGTGCAGCATTGCAAATTTTGCAGGGCAAAAGTATTTATTGCTGTCAGAAACTTAAGTTTCTGATTTAGTTTATTCTTTTATAATTTTTTTTTTTGCAATTAGGTATATCTTGTATGGTTTATAGGATTCCATTTCTTTTCTTAGAGAAATAGGATTATTCTGGAACAACTAACTGTTCGATCTGGTATTAAAGATTTAAAACCACATTAGCTATCATTTGCTGTGGGGTGGTTTGCATTGGGCTTCTCCTACTAAACAGAGTATCAGAAAGGGTTGAATTTTTTTCCCTACAGAAAAAACACGCTCATCTCTGAATTCTGAGACGACTGCAGACTCCCCCTTCCCTCTTGCGCTGTTCTTACTTTAAAGCCGAGTCCTCAGCAGGCCGTTTGCTTTGTCTCGCCGGCGTGGACGGACGAGGAGCGTCTGTAGAACACACAAACTATTTTTCCCCCCCGAACGCAGCATTTATGACTTATGGCCGGCACGGAGCCCCGGTTTTCTGTTGAGAATGATCCTTATTGTCTTTGTGTACTAACTCAGTGCAGAAGCACTTGTCTGTGTTGAGCTAAACCAGACCTCTTGTAAAAAGAATCAAATTATTTCATCATGTTGAAAATGAAAAGCTATAATTACTTGTAATTAGGCTTCAGAATTTTTGAAAATTGAGGAATTCTTTTCCAGAGGTTTAAGATCACTCCAAATCAGTGCCTTTGGAAAATAGGAAATAATTTTCTGTTCAATTTGAAATTGATTTAATTTATGCCTTTGACAGCTATTTTGCTTTGATATTTTGTAGTGGAAATCATAGAACTGCCGTGATTAGCGCTGTGATATTTTCTGTGATGTCACGCGCTGGCTAGTTCAGAATGGCTCTCCCGCCGTTAGCAAGTTTCTCTAAAGTCTGGATTATAAAAGATGCTAAATAATTATTTTTGAGCCCCACAGATAAATAGTACATGAGGAGTTTTGTGGGTGTTTTTGGAGGCTTTTGAATTTTCCAAAAGGGAGAATAAAAGTGAGGGCTGCTTTTCTAGAGTAACAGATTCCCCCCCCCCCAAAATATTGGGAAATTATTTCTTTAATTTATATTTTTAAAAGAGTTTTAAAGCATTCCTTCTTCCTAATTTCTAAGGTTAAATTTTAAAAGTGAAATATAACATTTTACTAATATCTTACAGATTAATCCTTAGAGTATGTATTGTTAAAAGATGGATACTTAATATTTTACATTAAGATGTTCTGGATAAATTTGATATCTTTCATATCTACTATTCAGTATTTCCAAACAACTCAGTCACTTTCAGTGTTTTAGAACCATTTCAGCAGGGAAGGAACGTTGCTCTCTAAAGAGAGTTTTCTTGAGGATTTAGATAAACCGAATATTTGACTGTAGACTGAATTATTTTTGCACAATGATTGGGAAATAACAAGTGACCTGGGTGGGCCTGGGCTGACCCCAGTTCAGGAAGCCGAGGAGCAGGGTGAGACGCCGCCGTGCGTGACGACGGCCGGCGCCCTGTGGGTAAGGGGTTCTCTTCCAGTACATTCTGATGCTGACTACCTGATGATAATGTTACCTCTTGAAACGTGCTCGGAACCCCCCCACTAACAACAGACCAGGACTCGGCGAGTGGTGTTCCGTTCCCTCTTGGTGCCCCTGTGGCCCTTGGAGCAAATGCGCCCAACCGTGCATCTCCGTCTCCCTGGGTCGGTCGTCTGGTTGGAGAAACAGGTCCGTCCAGAGGTGCACGATGTTTGCTGTCTTCTGAGCTGCAGAGACACAGTGACACCAGTCCTGTGCCTTTCCCTGTAAAAGGAACCTTACACATGCCGTGGTTGTGGAGTCTTCCGTTGGCTGTGTTCCTTGTCTCCGAGCCAGGTGCTGCGGCAGCTGGAAGGCTGTGCTGCGGTCGGTGCGACCGTCCATGGGCGCGCTCCGCCGGCAGGGTCTGTGCGAGCGGGGGTTCGGGCTCCTCAGTGGGGCTGCGTGGTCTGGGTTCACGCAGCAGCGTCCCTGCCGCTGCCGCCGCAGTGGCGCCCGGGTCGCCTGGCCTGTTCCCGGGGTGACGGCCCAGGCCTCTGCTGCGGCTCCTGCCGTGCCGCCAGCCCTCTGGGACCCGGTGTCCCCACGGGCCGTCCGGGTCACTGCACGGTGCCCACGGGTAAACTGCTCCTGCCCCGCACGTGGTGGGGATTCCCGTCCTCACTGGAGGAGAGCGGGCGTCCCCGCGGCGCCCCAGGGCCCTCCGAGAGGGCAGCTCCGCTGCCCGCCTGGCCGCACCTGCGCCGGCGCCCACCTGCTCCCTGGGCCCCGCCGCCGCGAGGGCTGCTTTCCCGTCCCGAGTCTGCCGTGGCGCCGTCTCCTGGGTCTGGACTCTCACTCCCGATGCTCGTCCCTGTAACTGGCCGAACCCCACCCTCCTCTCAGGGGCCCCTCCGCGGGGCACCCCCCGCGAGGCGTGGGCCTGCTGCAGCGTGCTGTCCGCGGAGCCCGTGCTCGCTGTCACGTTGCGGTGCCCAGCTCTTCTGGGGCCACGGCCTGGGGGTTCGGGGGGTTCAGCGGCCGCCAAACACACCTCGAAGAGTGCGCTGTGCCCATAGCAGCTGAGGAAGTAAAATCCACTTTAAATGTCTCAGTGACGGGTTCCATGCAGACAGGAACGCAGCACCAGCGCACAAGCCAGCCCTCCAAACACCGTGTGACTGGTCGTGATCTTCCTTTGCGTCTTTAAATTTCGGCTTTTCCCAGAATTTTAACTTCGGCTCCTCTTCCACTTTTACATCTTTGGCTTCCCTCCTGGGCAGCAGAGGTCCAGAACGCTCTTCCACAGAGTTCCTCGGTCTCCTCCAAACCCTCGCGTAGGAACCAAAGCGCAAGTCCTTGTCCCTGGTGCCCCCAGCACAACAGGCTGACACGGGACCTACCCACCCAGGACGGGAGCTGCTCCCGGCCACCCCGACGAGGGCCTCATCACACCCCTGCCAGCCCTCCGCTCCCCACGCCAGGACCGGGCCCATTGCCGCTGCCCGAGGCCGGGCTTGGCTGCCTTTCTGGCCGGTTCCCCTCGCTCCCTCCCTTGTCCTCGGTTCTCTCCCTGCGCCTGCTCGCTAAACTGCTGCCGGATGCAAGACCCGTGGTTCCTTCTGTTTCTCTAGAATTAAAAATCTGTGATGGCTCTTTACTACTTGTAAAGTTAAAAATTAGCGTGGGATTAAGTCTGGCATAATTTGACACCAACCCTTTACTGAAAAGAAAGTAAACCACTGTTTCTAAGACTGTAGTCATTACATTGTTAGGGATGTTTAGAGAAAGAAGAGTTCTGTGATAAAGTATGTTTGGAAAATGATGGGTTAAACAGAGGCAAACTTTTTTAGGTTGTAGATGTTTTAATGTTCTACTTTGCAAGTCAGTCGTGAGGAAGTGATAATTTATATATGCTACAATCATATATAATACATAAATGTGCAAAGTACTTCATTTAGCAAATAACTGTGGAGCACTTAGGGACCAGGGCCCCAGCACTCGTACAGATGCCGAGGGTGCGGTAGTGAGCAAACAGACAAAAACATCGGCTCCTGTGGGGTCTGCAGTCTAGAGGGACGTGGAGACAGTAAAAGGGGGAACGTGCTGGAACACACGGGGTGTGGAAGGGACCCTGTGCCCTGGAAGCCGGGGCGGGGGCGGGGCAGCCGGGGGCGGGTCCCGGAGGGAAAGTGCTCTGGGCAGGGTAACCCAGAGTAAACAGATTCACCCTGTGACCCTTTAAGGGTCCTGGAAGTCAGGTACCGGCAGTGAGTTCTAGGTGTCTTCACCTTTTGAGAAATTGTGGCATTATGTAAGTCATTAAACAGAAAGATAATTCAAGCCACTATTAAAGTAATGTCTATATGTCTCTTTGTAAGTTAGTGTTAATGGTCAATATAACTCATACTATTTCAGATTTAGAATATAACTTGCACTCATTTATTACAAAGTCAATACTCAGCTTAAAAATTAAAAAGAATAGTAATTAAAGGTTTTCAAAGAAAAGTACTAATGTTACGACCCACCTAACATCATATGGTTTCAAAAATGCCATGAAAATGAGTTTTGTGCCTTATATTTATAGTTCATAGATAGCTTCTTTTTCTTACTACTGTTAATTAATACTTTTATAGTAATTATAGAATACTTTAAATATACATTTTTCTTCTGAATTTAAAAGATCAGGCTTTTAAACAAATTAATTTAGAAGGATAATAGAACTGACCTGCACTTTCATAAATACTTTAATAATTTTTTTAAAAGATCATAAAAAATAATCTTTTAAAAACATCTGTCCCCCACTGGCTGCAGAGTTCTGTGTGGCTTCTCAGCCTCTCTGCTCTTCAAGTTTGGTTGGCCGCAGCCCTGCTCTCAGGGGCCGCGGTTTCCCATGGTGGGTGCTGGCCCTTGAACCTGACCCGGGAGCTCTCTGCTCTGTTCACACACCGCAGAGTGAGCGCGACGCCAGCCCGTCAGAGAACACACAGAAAAGTGGCAGACACAGGCGTTGCATCGGCTGTGACATGCAGAGTTCCAAACGTCTCGCTGGCTGTGTCGGACAGGTGGCTGGCCGATGTGAGCGGGAGCGTCTCAGCTGGGAGTCAGGGTCCCACCGTTGGGCAGTGGCCTTGTGGACGCATCGAGACGGAAGTGGAACGTGGGTCAGACCGTGCTGTCGTGGAAATGAGGAGTCTGGGGCGTGATTTATAAAGGGTCAGCGTCCTCCTCCCGGACAGACTTCTGGGTCATCCCGAGGACGGAAGGAATACCCTCTCTGTCGTCCTCAGCAGAATGGGAGCGCCCGCCGTCCCTCTCGCAGAGTGCCGTGGTTCAGCCGCAGTCCGCCCCCGCTCCCGGCCACCACACTCACGGGGACGCCAGGGTCGCCTCCGTGGCGTTCTTGTCCGTGTGCATTAGTGACCAGTGTGGTGTCGTTCAGCAGCTTTGTTGAGACCTGATGTACCTTAAAACAGTGTTTGTCTGAAGTGTGCAGCTCTGTGGGTGTTGATATATTTACAGATTGTGAAGTAACCACTGTAATCAAACTGTAGAATACTTTCGTCATCTTCAAAAGAAACCTAAAACAAATATGGTTCATATTGACTGTATTGTACTATGTGCAAGTAAAAACCGACCTTAAAAATTAGTTTTTCTACCAAAGGAAGTGTTTATTATACATTTGTGATAACTAAAAAATGCAGGTTTTAGATCCACATTCCAAGTTGAAGTCATTTGTAAGCTCTTGGTTGTTGGGTGTTTAATTGAACACGGAGTCCTGGCGGTTTGAAGCCCATCCTTGTTTCTGCACGTGTCTTGGGGCGCCGAAGAGGCGAGCACAGAGCTGCTGTGTCAGGCTGGAGCCACGTGCTCTGTCGTTTCTGTCTCGTCTTCCTGTTTCCCGCTAGAATTTTGGTTTCCATCCTTTAAGCTAGCGTTTATTTACACACACACACACACACACACACACACAGTATTTTTTGGCTGACATTAAACCTTCAAAGTTGACTTCACAGCTAGTGACATTTTTTCAAAAGACTTTCCTAATTTTAATAATCCATCCTTTTTCCTTCATATATTTAAATTAAGGTACGATTTACACGTAGTAAACGTGCGCTGAGTTTTGTATAAATTCTGTGAAGCTTGGTAAACTCAGAGTCGTGTGAGCACCCCCGCCCTGAGGATGGGGGCACTTCCTGAGACCTGCCCCTGCCCTTCACAGCCAGCTCCCTTGCGGGGGGGCCCCTGGAGGGGTCCCCGGCCCGCCCGCCCCTCCGGCCCCTCCTTTCCCAGAGACGCGTTCAGTGGGGCCGCGCTTCCGAGCGTGGGGTCTTTCACGTGTGGCCACGCGTCGGTTCTCAACGGACGCTGACTTTGCCCAGCAGGCGACATTTAGCAAAGTCTGGAGACATTCTTCACAGGTTTTGTTGGACAGTTTTTACAGTTGGCGGGGGAGGGGTCGGTGAAGTGCTCCCAGCTTGTGTGTGTCCGAGGGTGAGGATGCTGCTCAACTTCCTCCGTGGGACAGCGCCCACAGCACACACAGCTTCAGCCCGAAGTGTCAGTGCGGGTGGGGCACAGAGGCCCCGGGGCGGCGTGGTTCGAACTCGTGCACGTTGTGCGCATCAGCGGTTCGTTACTTCCCATTCCTGGGTTGTGTGCCATGGTGCGGCTGTGCCACGGTCTGTTTATACATTCCCAAGCTGAAGGATATTTGGATTGTGTCCAGTTTTTGGAGATTATGAACAAAGCTGATATAAACTTCCTCCTTGTAAACCCCTAGGAGTGGGATTGCGAGGTCCCGTGGTGTGTGTTTAATTTTATAAGAAACTGCTAAACTGTTTTCCAAAGTGGCTTTACCACGTTGCATTGCCCCTGGAACGTATGACAGTTCCAGTTGCTCCTCCCCTTGTAAGCCCTGGATTGTCCGATTTTTCATTTTAGGCGATCCTGCGGGGTCTGCTGCAGTATTGCACCGTGGCTTTAATTTGCGGCTCCTGCCTGACTAATTGTGTGGAGCTCCCTTCGTGTGCTGATTTGCTATTAGTGTTCTTCTTCGGCGAGGTGCTAGGTCTTTCCCCCAACTTTTTAATTGGGTTGTTTTCTTTCTTTTTTTTTTTTTAAGATTTTATTTATTTATTTTCAGAGAGGGAAGGGAGGGAGAAAGAGAGAGAGAGAGAAACATCAATGTGCGGTTGCTGGGGGTCGTGTCCTGCAACCCAGGCATGTGCCCTGACTGGGAATCGAACCTGCGACACTTTGGTTCGCAGCCCGCGCTCAATCCACTGAGCTGTGCCAGCCAGGGCGTGTTTTCTTTCTTATTACTGAGTTTTGAGACTTATTTACAGATTCTAGATATAAATTGTTTATCAAGTGTGTATTTTGCGAATATTTTCTCCTAGTCTGTGGCTTGTGTTTTCATTCTTCTACCAGTGGCATTTGAAGAGCAAAAATTCTCAATCTTGAGGAAGTCCAATTTATCAAATTTTTTGGTTTTGTGGGAGTTGTGATTTTGATTTTATATCTAAAAACTCATTTTCTATGTTTTTGTAGAAAGTGTTTATAGAAGTTTTAGGTTTCACATTGAGATCAGTGATTCATTTTGAGTAAATACTATGTTTAATGTGTGGAATGTGGCTTTTTTGTTTCTGCACACGGGCACTCGGTTATTGTTCGCTTTGAGCCTGCGGTTTCAAGAGAGAATTGATGCCGTGTGCGTGTCGAGGCTTCGAGCCCGTGAATGCAGCGTGTCTGTCCTTTCAGTTAGGCCTTTCGTCCTTTCGTCAGTGTTTTGTGGTTTTGGGGGTGCAAACCTCACACACATTCTGATAGATTTATATAGAAGTGTGTATTCCTTCTTTGTCCCATTTTAAACCCATTTCCCCTCGTGTGTAGAAGCGCATGTCACGTGAGCTGCTTCCGCGCTGGTGGTCTCTGTGAGCCAGACTAGCCCAGCCTCTGACTGTGTGTCGTTGTTGGTGTTAGCTTGCAAAGAGTCTCTGGGTTGTCGCCTCACCCCTGCATCGGGGCTGCGGCCACTGACAGCCAGACAAGGTGCTTGACTGCTGAAGGCTTCGACAGGCTCACGGCGGGTGGGGCAGCAGGCCGGATCTCCCGATTCCGCCACCCACTGATGCGTGCTGAAGCCAGCCTTTCGTGGCTGTGTGCCGGGGTCGTAGCAGGATGCTTGACAGGCCCCCGAGCAGCACTGCCGTTCCATCGGATCACAGGAGTTGTCATTTGTGGCGTGCCTGGGGAGACCGGGGCGCTTCCACCTGGGGCCCCTTCCCACCGGCCTGCCTCAGGAGCTGAAGGTGCCTGCGTCAAAGGAGAGCATCTTGCAGAGGAAGCGTAACTCATCATGTTGTTCTGACCTTAATGTTCTTCGGTTTTCCAGAGACGTGGTATTTGTAGGTTGTGCTGGCAGATAACAGCTGGGGGCTTGAGAGATAGGGCAGGACAGGGCGAGGCGTATGTGGGCCCAGGTGGGATGCTGCCGAGGAGGGAACCTCACCCAGATGTCATCGTGAGCTCACGGGCACCACGCAGTGAGGGAGGGCGTGCGCTGGAACGTGCACCCAGGCACAGCGAGGACGCACCGCCGAGAAACCTAACCCGGAGCACGGGCTGCTGGGCTGCCAGACACTGCGATGCGTCCCCGGTCACTGTTTGTCCGTAGAAATGGGGATTAATCACCCCAAAATATAAAAGGCGTTCCTCTGTGTGTACTGGCATTAATAGTTCCTTTGTTAAATTATTTGCCTGCCTTCTTAAAGAGAAATTGCAGACACCATAGACACTCACTAAAGAATCATTGGATGAATACTGCTTTTTACAAAAAAAAACAAACCACTGTATAAAATGAACAAGGCTAGAAAATGTAATTAGCTCCTTATCTTTAGATCTTAAAGGAGAATAACACTTAAACAGTCAACACTGCCCACCTTATTAGAAATAAAAGAGGAGTCAGTTTAGGAGAATGTTATTAGTATGAACAGTTTTATTTAGTGTTCATAATTTTTGCCAAGAAATTTAAAACATTTTTAGACATAAAGATGCTTTATTATATGTTGTGACTTTGAAGTCTTTGTAATTTTCTTATCAACAAACGAAGAAAAGGGACATAGGATAGAAATCGCAGGGACATCTGTGGAAACAAAGTGTCCTCCCACACATGGGCACGTGTCTGTTTATTCTGTTGGTGCGAGAGCCAGGGTGGTTTCCACACCTGAATGTGCAAATGTAACAATGTTGCATTTTCTTTTGTTGTTTAATTCCAAGTGTGTGTCAATTTCCCTTGCAGTGTCCTCTCTTCCTCCTAGATTCTGTTGATTTCCCAAATATCTGTGGATGCCTTTGGGGATATCTTAATTCCGTTGTGAGAACATACTATGTATGGTTGAATCCTTTTCAATTTATGGAGACTGGTTTTATGGGCCATCATAGGATCAATTGCAGTAAATATTCAACGTGTACTTGAGAAGAGTGTGATTTTGCCGTTGCCGGGTAGAGTAGTCTGGAAATAAAGATCAAATCGAGCTGGTCGACGGTGCCATCTCTCTCACCGAGAGGCGGGGGTTAAGGAGTCCCCCACTTTCACTGGGTACATGTGTGTGTCACTCCCTTGAGTTCTGTCTGATTTTACATCCTGTTTCTAGAAGCTGTATTGTTAGGTGCATCTCCATTTAGGATTGTTACATTTTTTCATTAAATTGACAATGATCTTTCTTGCGTTCGTTAATACTCCTTATCTTGAATATTTTTGTTTTTCTTTCTGTTGTTATAGCCACTCCAGCTGTCTTGTGCTTAGTTTTAGCATGGTATATGTGTTCTCTTTTTTTTTCTTTTGCTTTCACTAATTTGCATTTATCTATTTAATGTTCTTTCTTACATAGTTGGGTTTTGCATTTTTGTCCTGACCATGTCTTTCTTAACTAAAATTTGCTATCTTGGTCTTTCTTTGTCTTATATTATTCTTTTCTTTTTCCTGCCTTTTTTCTTCTTTTCGATTGATTGTTTGGATTTTGTAGAACTTTTAAAAATTCCATTTGATCAATTCTCATAGCTTATTGGCTAAACCTCTTAGCTTTATTTAGTGATTGCTCCAGAGTTTACAGTCTGTATCTTTAAATTCCAATAATACTTCAATACTTCACATAAGGTGCAAGGACCTCATACTAGTAGCTTTTCCCACTGCTTACTTTCTTTTTTCTGCTATTGTCATACATTTTATTTTTTTATTTTTAATTTTTAAAAAACTTATTTATTTATTTTTAGAGTGAGGAGAAGAGAGGGGGAAAGAAGGAGGGAAACATCAATGTGTGGTTGCCTTTTATGTGCCTGTCACTTGGGACCTGGCCCACAACCCAGGCATGTGCTCTGACTGGGAATCAAACTGGCGACCCTCTGGTTCACAGTCCGGCGCTCAATCCACTGAGCCACACCAGCCAGGGCACATTTTATTTTTATATGTGTTGAAAATGCCACAAATTCTTGCAGGTAATTTTCATTCAAATAAATTAAATATTAAAATGAAATCTATTTTGTGTACCCACATTTACTATTTCCAGTTCTCTTGATTTCTTTAGATCTACATTTCTAACTGCTATACTTTATTTTTTTTCCTGAAGAACTTCCTTTAACTTTTTTTTAAAGTGTGTGTCTGCTGGTGATTAATTTTCTTAGCTCTTGTTTTCTGAAAATCATTATTTTGTCTTCATTTTTGAAGGAAAATGTTGTTAGATACAGCTTACTAGGCTGAGAGTTTTCATTTTCTTTAAATGTGTCCTATCATTATCTTACAGTATTTTTATTCCTTTTGATAGGTCGTTGCTTTTTTGTCACTTTTAGGATTTTTTCTTTTTGTTTTTCAGAAATTATATTTTGATGTACCTTGGTGCGCTTTTGTTTTGTTCTGGTGCTGCTTGGGACTTGCTACATTTCTTTGATCTGTGGATGGATTTTGTTTTGTTTTGTTTTTTTTTTTCAAATTTGGGAAAGTTCAGGTTATTATTTCTTCAAATATTTTCTCTCCTTTCTCCCTTACTCCACTCGCCTCCAACGCTTCTGTTCCAGAGTTTCAGTTACACACACAAATGTTAACGTCTTCAGTGCCGTCTCTCCGATCACCGAGTCGCTGCCCATTTCTTCCCAGTGTTTAAAGAATCGTCCAGTCTCCTCATTTAAAGAAAGGCATTTTAAAATTCACTTGTATGTTCACAGTAGCTGTTTTAAAGAATATGCTTGCTACTGCCATCACTGTGTACTTTTCAGGTTTGTCTCTATTGCCTTATGCTCTTCGTTTATGGGCTTTTTGTTGCTTCTTTGCATGTCCAGCAATTTTTGGATATTGGGGAGTATGAATTTGGGGTTGTTTTGTGACTCATTTTGTAATATTCCTCTAAACCGAGCTGGATTTATTTCTGACCGTCATCTAAGTCACGTGAGAACCGTCTTGGCCCTTTGAAGGTAGGCGCTGAGGCCTCTGGGTGGGTCTGGAGACCTCCCTCAGGGTGGGCTTCACCCGGGCTGAGGATGGGCTCTTCCTGTGTCTCTTCCAGAGGCGCCAGCGGCTCCAAGAAGACTCATCACTCTGGCTGGTTAGCACTTGAGGATTTCCACACTTAATGCGATTGGTGGAAATTGTTGAGCTTATAGCTCTGTGTTTAGCTTTTTTCCCTGCCTTGCAGGAATTTCAGCTTACCCCGCCTTGACTGAGTGCTCCACAGGGGGCCCGTGGGAACACCCGTGAAAAGCTGGGGGGCTGTCTCCTGGAGCAGCTCCCCGTCCTGAGCTTCCCCCGGACACCCAGGTCTACGGGTCCCGCCCCTCCCCCCTCAGTGAGCCTTCTCTGCTCTCTGCCTGGGTCCCTGCTCCGCGGCCCGGAAGCTGGTTCTTGGCCTGCTCCAGAGTTGTCAGAGGTCTTACCTCCTTCGTTTCTCTCCTCTGGGCTCACATTCCATTCTCTGCATCGTCAAGTTTTGAAAATAATTGTTTGCTCTAATTTATCCAAAGTTTTAGTTGTTTGCAGTGGGCCCTGGTGACTGGATCATGGCTAGAAGCTGAACTATTTACTTTGTAATTTTTTAACCTATTTTAGTCTCAATTTTTATTTGATAATCAAAAACAAGCATTTTAAGGTACACTGGAGTTACACAGTTGTTCTCTATAATGTCATTTTATACATTCTTCTAAAAAAACCACATGACATCGTTGGAATCATTCTGTTTGTTTAGTTATTTTTTACTTGACAGCAGTTGAAACTGACATAAGTAAGAACTGTAGGAATTTGGCTTCTGGTCTACAAGGCAACTCTGACTCCCTTTGAGGGTCTTTCTTGACTCTTTTGAAGAGAAGTGGCGGATCGCGAGCCCCGAGAGACTGCCCCCCGCCCCGCCCCCCCCCCACCCCCAGCCGTCCGTGGCCCTAGTTCTGTGTCTGTCGGGCGGCCTGTGAGGGCTGCTCTGTGATTGCAGACGGATGCTGCGGGGATGAGCTCTTTTGGCTGCGGAACACCCACGCTCCTCTTGTGCGGGAGGGATCCCGCACGCACGGGCGGGTGATGCCCTGCGTCCCTCTCCCGGAAGTCCCAGCGCCAGCAAGCGAGGGACCTGCTGGGCGAGGGCTGCGCAGGGCGAGCAGCGGGCGGGCGTCCTGGCTGGAAAGGACCATTTGTTCACTTTCTGACGTTTGTGTCCTTCCCAGCGTCTCTGCTCTAGCTAATTGTTTGAGCCTGGCAGGCATCCTCGTCCTCCCTCCCTCCCTCCCTCGCTCCTCTCCCCGCCCGCCCATGGCAGCCCTCTGTTCCTGCCCCCCCACCCCGCGAGCCCCGGTCTGCTCCGCCGTCCTCAGCCCCCGGAGCCCTGCGCGGCGGGAGGCTGCATCGGCCCCTGTTGAGTCACGTGGCTGTGCCGGTCTCTCTTAGCTCTCTCAGAACCACGCTCACGTGTTCCCTGCCCTCCCCGCAGTCGCGTGCTGACGTGCCTGTTCATCTTTTTCAGCCGGCTCTTGGTTTCCAAGTTTGTGAAATGGGAATGATGGTTTTGAATATCTCCTCTCAGCAGAGGAGCTATGCTTATGCTTCTGTTCCGGACGTGTGAGGTCGAGTCTGTGCGGGTATACAGTGGAGTGCAGTGTAGCGGTATTGTTACGCGGGTGGGAAGATTGTCTTTCAGTTTCCTGCATTTTCAGGTTTTCGGTTAGGTGGCGCGGTGTCCCCGACAACCGCCCTGGCAGCCAGGTCGCTGTTGCCTCGTGTGTGTGGAGAGCGGAGTGCTGGGGCGGGCACGTGGTCCGACCCCCGAGGGGCCTGTCGGCCGGCAGTGGCGTGGGGGACAGGGGGCCTGCTCCGGGGAGCGAGCGCGCGCCTTGCCCTGCCGGCTCTGCGAGCCTTTCCCTTCGTGTGAACTCGCTCCTTTTAAAAATGACGTGTGTCTTCTGTCCCTCTACGTAGCGTGGCCCTACGAAGTCAGTGGGCAGGTGCCTGCTGCAGACCACGCGGGCCGTGTCCTCCGGAGGAGGCCCCCACACTGGGCCGCTGCTCCTTCCTGACGGCGCCGGCCTGTGTTAGCGGTTCCCGCGGCCCGGCTCCGCCGGGGGGCGGGGGGGGATGGAGCTCAGGGACGCAGACCTGTCCCGTTCTGAGCAGCTCCTGTGCCGTAGCTCTGCCCTCGCCGAGCCACCGCCCGTCTCAAGGGGCCGCCTGGGAACGCGCCTCAGCACGGCAGTGCACAGGCGTGTAGGAGGAGTGTGTGCGTGCGTGCACGTGCGTGCACGTGCGTGCCTCTCTTTCATGCACGGCGCGGTCGGGGGAGAGGCCTGCGGCGTGGCGGTGGCGTGGCCGCAGGCCCGTCCCTTGCGCTGCTGTCTCCGGTAGGGGGCGCAGCCCGGCTCGTGCGTGCTCTCAGTGGTTTGGAGGCGGGGAGCGTATCACCAGCGTTCTTCACAGACCCTTTTTGTTCATTTTCCTTTAATCAACATCATTTTCCAGTTTCATTAAATTGAGGCTATAGAACACATAAAAAACAAATAAAGGCGCCGTTTAAAAACTACACTGAGTAAAATAACCTCCCCAAGTTCATTAACGTAGCCCGGGACCTTTGTTAGAAAGGTCTGCGGATGCCGCGCCGCCCTGCCCTGCCCTGCCTGGGGAACGGCGGCCGCTCTGGGCAGCTCAGTCTTCGCCGGCCGGGGGCGGGGCGCCTCGCACGGGAGCACGACGGCGACGATGACTTTAAACATGTGGTGGGACCTCGGCCCGCACTCCTGCGCGGACGTGGACACTCCGTCCCCTCGTCGGCTGCTGCACCCTTCTCCGCTCTCACCGGTGTTTTCGCTTCCCGGTAGCGGGGCGGCGCTGTGCCCCTCCCCCGCGCCTGTTCTTCGGCGAACGCGCCAGCGCGGGTCTCCCCAGTCTCCGCGGGAAAGTGAAACTCACGTCAGCGTTTAACTTGGGGCACGGTATCCCCAAAGAGCTTCATTATTCTGAGCTAAAATGCAGAAGAATTCTGTGCAGAGGAAGTGATTTGGTTGTGCTTCTGTATTGAGGTCTCTAGTTTTTTGAGCATTGTCCCTGAGCTTAAATTATCGAAGTGTTAATGCCAAATGAAAACGTCTGTTGGCTTCCTGGGACACAAACCGCTAGGACTGTTTTCATAGTTGGGATCACGGGGAAGCCACGGGCCGCCCGGCACTGCCACGCACTCACGCCCTGGAACCGGTTTGCACGTGCCGCATTCAGTGGCGAACGTTGGGGCGGAAAGCACTTCTTGAGGGAAAAAAACTGCTTAATTAAAAGCTAAACGATGAATTAAAACTTAAATTCTGCAAAACTAATAAGGTACCTTACCAAGATGGACAATTAATACACTACAATATATTCAGGAGAGACGCTAACATTTAACATTTGTTTTATGTTAGAATTGCAATTTGCAGTGTATGCTATTTTGGAGCATTTATTTTGAAGAGCTCAGCATGTCTGAAATTAAGACATAAATCAGTGGTCTAAGATTTTTAATGGTTATAAAATGTATCATGGATTAAAATCCTTGATGCTTACAAACAGCTGCCCAGGAAGAAAAACCCAGTTGTCTCCTAGCTGGGGCCAGCGCTGCGGCCATGCATCTGATTGCGTTGACTCGGTGCAGCGTGCAGGCCGGCCGTGCAGAAGAGCTTCCGTCCACCAAGTCCAAAGCCGCTGGTTATGTTGTTTGATGAGATGTTTCTCCTTTGTTCCTGCATAGTGGGTGCAGGACCGACAGAATGACAGTTCCTGAGGTTTGCAACTTCGGAAACTTCATACGAAGGGATAGCGAGTCAAACTGAGGAATTTCAAACTTAAGGAAACACGAGCCATGAAAAAAGAATCAGTTGCGTCTCAACAACAGCAGACCTTTCGGTGTGTGCTCCCTTTTGAACGACCTGAGCGCGAGCGCGGTCGCGGGTGGGCGCAGGAACAGCACAGCTGAGCTCCTCCCCGGCCCCTCCCTCGTTGCTGACGGCGTTACACACGAGCTTGGCGCCGGCCTGGGTGGGACCCGGCAGCCCCACCGCTGGCCTGGGGCGGGGCGGCCCTTCCTTCTCTGGCCCATCTGGGCGTCTGGTCGTCGTTGACGTCAGTGCGACCGAAGCTGCTTGCGCTCTCGCCTCAAGAATGTAGGTTTGGGTGCCGAAAGACAGACGCTGACGATTATCGGATGTTTGGTGACGTCATCCCTGCGGCACCAGGCAGCTGAGGCTGTGGGCCTGTGGGCGCAGCCCGGGGTGCGCGGTGCCCCTCCTGCCGGTTTCGGCCTGCGGTGTGCCGGGTTTGGGCACCTCCAAGCTGGAATTGTTCCTTTCCAGGGGGGTTATGGGGGAGGGTTTTCCCGTTTTATGTTTTTCTTTCCTTACAGGTAAAGTACTGAGAGGTAAATGGAGTCGCAGGTAGAACCACAGCCAGTGGTGCGACCCGGCCGTGCGCTCATTTTCCGGGAAGACAGGAGGCGGGGCGGGAGCGTGGGTTCCCCGGAGATCACTTGTGCGCGCATGCCCGTCTGAGCAGACCCCGTCTCTGGGAGGGCGGGCGCGCTGTGTCCCCGCAGCCGGCCCGTGGCTGTCGTGCCCACGTTCCAAATCCCCGTGTACTGCAGTCCGTTTCCTAAGGACGTTTGGGTAGTAAAATACGGTTTGTTCAGGGGAAAACGTTTTGTTATAATTTGTAAGGGTTACTAAATGTGATATGCCACTATTTTCCAAATCCCCAAATCATCGGTGCCAAGTAAACCCTTGAATAGATTTCGTGGTACTTGTAAGTCTAAAGTCTGTTTTTGCTTCGTTGGGAGGAACATGGGCGATAAAAAGCGTCTCTGTTCTCCGCGGGCAGTCTCTGTGCCGCCGTGGGCGGCGTCCCTTCGGCCAGTCACGCCGGCTGCGGCGCTTCCCGAGGGGTCGCGCCTGCCCAGTGAGTGCGACCGAGCTGTGCGTGGCTTCCCGCAGGGTGCCGGCGCGCCTCGGCTCTCCGCGGGGCCAGGCCCCGGGACGGCGGTGGGCGCGCTGCGGGCGCCCGCACCCCTCCCTTCTCTCGCTCCTCCCCCGCCCCGATCGGACCTTTTTCCTCTTCTCCGAAAGGCATTCCGTGTAGCTTCGCCTTCATTCTTCAAAACGGCTCGGCTCACTGTTCCTGCAGTGAGGGGAGACGGTCCCCGAACGGCGGCAGTTAGAGGTGGCGGGCAGCTGCTTTAGGAACCGAAAGAGGTGTGACCGAGGTTACAGGTAGTTGTCGTCCGCCCCGGTTTCAGCCGTCATCCTTCCTCTTAAGGTACAGTTTCCGGCGTGCTTCTAGAATCTGCTCGTTTCCCCTGAAGACGCATCTGTTAGAGATGAAAATGTGTTTGTGGGTATTTGAACGCAGCGCAGGAGCCTGAAAGTGCCCCTCGAGCCCGGGTCTGGGTACAGGGCGTGTCCGCAGTTCACCGAGATCAGACGCGGTTGTCGCGGAGGGGCCCGTGGTTCGGCGCGGAG
This sequence comes from Phyllostomus hastatus, assembly GCF_019186645.2. Taxonomy (NCBI): domain Eukaryota; kingdom Metazoa; phylum Chordata; class Mammalia; order Chiroptera; family Phyllostomidae; genus Phyllostomus; species Phyllostomus hastatus. The sequence goes on from NW_025333960.1 coordinate 55,263,427, forward strand.
TCCGGCGTCCGTAGGCGGGAGGCGCCTGCGGCTCCCCTGCGCCCCGTGAGCGCGCGGCGGGGAGGCTGGTCCGCACGCGGGAGGTGAGTGGGTGAGCGGGCTCCCACAGGGCCCGACGTGCGGAGCCGGGTCTCAGACTTGCCTGCGGGCCTGTGGGAAAATGGGGAACGAGCGTCTGTTGTCGCGGCCGTGCGGTCTGTTGCGCGGTGCTGTGCGGTGCAGTGCAGTGCGGCGCCTCCACGCCCCCGCAGGCGGGACAGTGGCCGGCGTCCCCAGTGCTCCCTGCCCTGCGCATGCCCCGTGGGTGTTGGCTGGCGCCTCCGAGGGCACCCACCCTTACTGCAGGCCCCAGGGGGCCATCCTGTGGTGTGGATTGTTCTGTGTCTGTGCTCTGGTCTTGCCACCTGTGGGCGCAGCCCTGGGCTGCGGTTCACCGTGACCCATGGTTTGTGCGTGTGTCTGTGTGGGCAGGTGCGCAGGTCGCAGGTGGACGGTTGGTGGGTTTTCACGAGAGGAGCGTGTCCATGGAATGGCGCCCGGACCCAGGCGCAAAGCGGGACCAGAGCCCTCGCTTGCTCCTCCAGCGTCACTGAGGCCCCACCAGCCGCCGAGGGAGGGGACCAGCGTCGCCAGCTTCTGAGTCAGTCCACCGTGTGTCTGGGCCGTTTCCTCCTCACGGTGTTTCTGGTCTGAACCTGACACTCCGCAGGGCCCTGATTGCCGCTCATGCGTTTTCACTGGCTTTCTTTTCGTTTATGTCCTACTTCCCTTTATGTCCCTGGCCTTCGATCTGCTGATCAGTCCCCCAGTTTGCTCCCTGTGTCGTGGAGAGAAGACTGTTGCGTAGACTTGGGGAGTAGATTTCTAAGCCCCCATCATAAATAAAATGCCTGCATCAGCTTTGTTTTGTAAATCTTGAAATTCACACTTGAAAGGAGAGATTGTGGTTTAACTTGCTTCTGTTTGAGTTGGGTGTGCACGTGGCCCTCTGTGGGGCGCCACCTCCGCTGCCGTCACTGCACTGAGAGCCGCTACAAAGGGGTCGCGCCTGTTACCGTTCCGTCCGGGATGCTCCCAGTGGGCACGGTATCACTGCGCCGCCTCCGTGGGCCCCTGCTCTCTGCCGCCGTGCTCGCTCGGCGGCGGGAAAGGTGCCCAGCGCTGCGCTTCGGTGTGAGGGGCGGGGGGCGGGGCTTGCGTCTCACCTCGGCCTGGGCCAGTTTTCCTTCCGTCTCTGGTCCGCCTCTGGTATTTCCAGGGGAGGTTACCCAAATTGTGTAATGAAGTAGGCAAGTGCTTCATCTTTACGACAACTCAGGGACTGTCCAGATTCGCTGAGCGAGGTAAACATTTATTATCGCTCTTTTAAGCTGATAAACAGAGTATTATCAATGCTTTTCTTAACTGTAGATATTTTATTCATTCTTTTATAAAGTAGTAAGCATTCTGCTTGAAGTAGAGAAAGACTAAAGAAAAGCAGATTTCTTTTTGAAAATTTAAAGTAAGGTGTATTTATTTACTCTTGATTTACATTGTTTCTGATATATATAAGTTAGTATTGTATGTTAGGTGCTTTATCAGTCAGAAGTAGAATGACAGATACACACAGTTTATATATAAATACATGTTCATATAGAAAATAATGCAATAAATATTAATACAAGAATCAACTCTGTTTTGCGTATTCACAACTATAAACCTACTTTTGCCCACACCCGTGTATACATTGGCATGTAAACATGCACAAAGGTGACACACATGTGTACATGCATTGACATGCGTAGATGCAGGCACGGGTGTGTTGCATGGGCCGGCCCTGCTCGATTGCTACGCGCGCTGGTTTCTGCAGACTGTGGTGATGCTTTAGTAATAAAATCATCAACTGTTATGCTACCATGACCTGTCCTGCTGGCAAACGATGTACCAACAAATCGCCCCAAGCTGCCGGCGAGCCCGCACTCAGGGTGATTAATTCGTCAGGTGGCGCTGGGCTGCGCGCCGAGACTCGCTGGAAGGGAGACGGACGTGCCAGACGTCGGCCGGCCCGTCTGCTCGGGTGTCGGGCGGGCCGTTCTCTGGGCTGTGGGGCGAGCACCTCCGCACAGTGCTCCGCCACCGCGGCGCGCCCTTCCGTGGGAGGCGGCTGTCGCTGTCCGGGCTGCCCAGCGGGACACAGACTGCGTTCCAGGCCGGAGGGCCCCCGGGACGGAGCTCAGGTGACTTTGTTCGCGGGCTGACGCCGGGCAGTCTCCAGGGTCGTGGAGTGACGGCCCGTTCCACTGCAGACGCGCCGCCTCCGGTTCTCGCGCACCGCGGCAGCCTCGGCACAGCGGACGTTGTCGTGAACGCCGTCTCTCTCTCTCTCTCTCGGGGAAGCCCGAGTTCGCCTTTTCTCACTTAAACGGAGTGGCTGCGCCGCTGCCTGAACGGCCTCAGGGCAGGGTTCCGGCGCCTTGGGGGCCCGCGCGGGTCTCCCCCGGGAGTGATGGTGGAGGGGAGGGACCGCTTCACGCGGGCGGCGCTGTGCCCTGTGCAGGCGCGCCAGTGCTGTCTCAGCCGTGCCTTTGGCCGCGCGCGGGCATGGTGGGGAGTGTCTTCTCCATGGCCGACTGTCCCTCCCCAGAGCTCCCCTCTTCCTCCTCCCGTGGACACCAGCGCCGCGGTTGGGAGCGTGGCCCTTCCCTCGCCGCTTCTGGCGTCCTCCCAGCATCACGGCACTGTGATGTCGGAGGGGGGCTTGATCCGCTCACGTCCCGCTGAGGCCGTTTCTCAGTCGGTTATGGAGGCTTGGTGAATGAGGGGGGTTGTGTGGTGGTCGGGCGAGAAAGGTGCTGCCTTCTTTCCGCAAACTCCGAGAGCCCTTCCTCTCGGCAGGGTGGCCCGAGTCGGCCGGGAAGAGGGTCGGCCGCCTGCCCCCGTCGCTGGATGTGGGCGAGTGGCCTGCGTCCGCAGAGATCCTGGGGCTGCCTGGTGTCACGGGGAATGAGGACTGTGAGGAATCGGCGGTGGCACACGAGCCACCTGCTGCCACCTCTGATTTAGGTGAATAGGGCGCCCTTTCAAAACACAACAAAAAGTCTCAGTGGCCCAGACGTTCCGCTTCTGTAACGGCGCCTTACACGTATGAGCTGCCTTCGAGTGCCTCGTGTATGTGTCCCACGTCCAGAGCCCTGTGGGCGTAAGTGGGTAGGTTAGAGACCCTAGTTCTGATTGCAGGTTAAAAAATTTTAAGTATAGTTAGCCCTTTCCGAATATGGTTTGTTTTGTGAGAAACCATGTCTTTTAGTGTAGCAAACCTCAGAATTCATGTATGTGGGTGAAATCGTATTTTTTGTCCTTTACTAGTGATTAAATACAATAGGGATATACTTGTATTTAAAAATTAATAGCTTGTGTCTTGTAAATACAAAGACAACAAATGCTGGACATTTTTGACAATATGAAAATTAAAAGAAATAGGTTAAATAAGGTCTTGTGCGAGATGTGAACTTTCTTTTGCAGGTGAGAACAAACTCTATGCATATAAAACACAAAGCTGGAGTTACTATTTATAGCTCCGTTCACACTGACGTGTCTCCGAGCCGGTGTCCTTGTCAGCCACTAAAGGTCACTTTCCTGCTTTCCTTGTTCAGCCAGCTCCCGGGGCTGAAGCCGCACGGGGCTCTGACGCTGGCCGCCCCTCCCCCCCGCCCAGGGTCCTCGGGTGCGCCCGCCCGCCCGCCCCCCTCGCCCCCCTCGCCGCGGTGCGGCCTGTCCCCTGCAGTGCGTCTCCAGCCGAGTTCCATGGACACGAAGAGCGTGCTGCACGGACTCTGCAACACCAGACTGCCGGGGAAGGGGTTTGTTTGGGGGGTCATTGTGGACACGGATGATTTCTCCGAGTCCGGTGTTTTCTCTGCCGTTCTGTCTCCCCTGTTGTCTTCCTGAAAGATTTCGCTGTCGCTGTGGAGCAGTCTCAGGGATGCTTGTGTCATCATCATCATCATCATCATCATCATCATTCACCCAAGAACAGCTTTTCATAAGGAACAGACAGTCCAAGAACATTCCAGAATCTCAGCATGGCGTCCCCTTCCACGGTGCGCTCCGCGGGAAGGTGGCCTGTTCCACGAGCCAGTGTCAGGGACCTGCTCCTAGGGTTCAGCTGTGCCCGGGGCGCCATCCGGCCAGAAGCGGGTGTAGCGTCCACTCACTGGCCAGCTTGTTCATTCTTCGTTCATCTGTCCCCACAGCACAGGCCTGCTCCGTGCCTCATGCGTCCCAGGCGTGGGGTCTGCGCTCTGGGGGTCCGCCGTCAGGCTCGGGAGACTCAGGCGGGCAGCAGTGAGGGCAGAGTTTGGGAGCCCCCTGGGCAGCGGTGGCCTCTGCGGGGCAGCGCGAGCCGGGGCCACGGGGCGGGGGTGCCCGGGGCCGGGTGGCTCTGTTTCAGGTGGGGCCCTGGCATGCGTCCCCCCCTTCCCGGGGTCGGCGGGGCGTGTGTTGGGGGGCTCCCCGCCTCAGCAGGAGCCCCTGAGAAGGCACAGCCATAGCTCTGCCACTGGGAGCACCCCCAGCACCCTCAGCACGGCGTCAGCACGGAGTCGTCCTGCCGGCGGTTCCGTGGTTGGTTCCCGGCCGGCCATGGCCTGAGCGTTTGAGGAGCCGGACGGTGGCCGCTGTCTAGAGGAAACTTCTCGTCCCTTCAGAGCCCGTCGGTGCCCTCCGTGGGGGTGGCCTGGGGACTGTGCCCCGGCCAGTCTTGGGCTGCGGTCCGCCCCCAGAGCCGCTGCCCCCAGGGCCCGGCAGGTGGTCCTGCCACTGAGCTTCTCGCCTGGCGGGTCAGCGCTTGTCCGCGGTCCTGGCGAGTGCCCGCCCCGGTAGGGACACGCGGAGTGAGTGTTCCAGACCGGGGCAGGTGACCGATCGTTCCAGGCAAGCCGTTCCACTCAGCAGGGTCTTCGTTTTCACTGGCAGCCTCTGCTCCCCCTGAATCTGAAAATTTCTTCTGCCTAAAAATGGATGAGGGTTTCATCGTGGTGAAACAAACACCAGAAACAAAGCATTAAGAAATCCCAAACTAAGTCCTATCTATCTACACTTTTTGACAAAATCTTTGTAAGCATGTTCAGAGATGCAGTTACCGGTTCCTGTAGTTTGGCACAAAAGCTGGTTGAGATTTACATGCTGGCAGATGACACGGAGAAGACACGTGGCGACTTCCCTGGGCATCAAGCACAGAGTGGCCGCCCTGACAGAGGCCCGCGCGGCACCACGTCACAGCACGCGTGGGCAGCTCAGGCACCACGTCACAGCACACGTGGGCCCCATGGCTGTGTTTCTCAGTGTTTACCGGCGACCCTGTGCATTGTTGTGTGTTAGGGGTGACTGTCTGTCCTCGGGGTCTCCCTGCCTCCTCTGTCACGGAGCCAGTTTATGGTGTGATCCTGGCTTTTCCTGGCTGGCCGGCCAGCCGTGCTGCTGCTCGCGGGAGGGAGGAGCAGGCCGCTTCCCATGCCTTCCCAGGGCGGGGACGGGGGGACCCAGAGTTGCGGCCAGTCCGCTGCTTTCTGCCTGTCGACCTTCCCCCGCCTGCTGGGCCCCGATCAGCGTGAGAGAGAGCCAGGGCCGCGGCAGGGCGGGGCCTGCCTGGTGCGCCGGCAGGTTCGGTCGGCCACAGTGCCGTCTCCCGCCCGGCCCCCTGCCCTGCCGGCCGGCTGCACGGCTGCCACAGCGGCGACCCCGCGCGGGGCTGGATGGGCGAGGATTTGCATGTGTGCTAATCAGAGTGGAATAAATGATTGGCTGCTCGCGGCATCGCCGTAAAGGGTGCCCAGATGCACGCCCGACGCGGACATAATGCGCCCCGGCACGGCCCATCAGCGTCTGTCAGCCGCAGCGCCTCGGCGGGCCCGGGCCTGTCGCCGGGAATTTGCTGATGACCGTCCCCGGTGATTTCGCGTCTCACTCGGTGGACGTGGACGACCTCAACATGATTTCTTGGCAACAGGATTTCTGATCCTTCAGGAAAATAACAAAATATGCTTACATTTAACAGGGCGTAATGAATAAATAGATGGCTTTAAGCGATGTGTACTCAAAAGATGATTTCTTATACTTTGAAATGTTTTCCAGTAAAACAAATAGAATATCAAGCAAATTGGCATAATTGAATAAATTGAATTTTTAAAAATTGCATAACCATCAGTCTTTTAGGTTGAATTGGACCGTGTTAAAACCAGCCGTGTGTGTGTGTGTGTGTGTGTGTGTGTGTGATGGTGATGGGGCGCAGAATGGTTCACTCAAATTCCCCAAACACGCCTCTCCACAACTTGCACTTGACTGTGTGTGAAACGTCCACGCGTATTTAAAAACCCGTAACACACCTTCTCTGCAAACGCACAGCTAACGTTCCAAGTCCCCTTGTGCCGCGTTGACTCACCGAACGCACAGAATGCCTGCTTCCCCCGACAAGCAGCTCTGTGGTTGCAGGGTCGTGACCCCGACAGGGTGCCGGTGGGCAGCGCTGGCGTGGCCGGGCCGCCGCAGGACGCTGTGAGCGGGAGCGTGCACCCAGCGCAGCCGGGCAGGGACAGAGCCTGCTGGCCACAGGTGGTGCCAGCCAGCCCCCGCGGCCCTCCGAGAGGTCGGCCGGTGGCACTGATTCTCCGCTCCGCAGAGTGGACGCGTGTGGACGGCCCGGCACAGTTCAGTGATAAGGTTAACTTAATTACCGCGCCGCGCCGCCCGGCCTCCCCGTGACTGCCGCCGGGGAAGGTTTTGATGCCTTTTGCTTTAATTAAGCAAAAGGGAACGAGCAGATATAATTGGGTTTTGAAATTATTCTGTCACTGTCCAGAAGCGTCACGTGTTTCTCCCAACTTTCTCACGTGTACCTCTGGGGGCTGACTCCCGTGGAGGGACGAGGCTTCCCTGCTCTGGTCCGCACGGAAGTGTGGCCGTGTGAGCGTCACGTTAACGTTGGCGTGTTCCCATGAGAGTTTCAGATCGTGCGTGTGAGGAGAACTGTGGCCTGGGAAGTCTGTCTGTAACTTGCGTGCGAAGCGGCGATGGTGATTTTGCCGCTCCCTGCGAATGCCCCGAAGACGCAGCTTCCGGCGCGGCGTTGCGCTTCCATGCTTGTGCTCTAGTTTCAGCCCAGCTCCCGTCCAGGGCAGAGGAGTTTTAACGTAGAAAGTTCCCCCAGCATTTACGGTTTCATGGCTTCTGCACGCTCCTCTGTTTCATTGAGTGGGTTTGACTGGTCCTACAGACGTGATACAAATTCATAGAAAAGTGAAAAGGAATGCTATAGACTTTCCCAGTGTAGACTGAGGCTTCTGGTTTTCACGTTTCCTGTTATAGAAGTACTGATTTTATTTTAATATTTTCAATTTAAAATTTTGATTAATTCACATTCCTTTTATTGTTTTAGTAGGAATGTATAATTATACCCTTTCATGTGTTTTTAAAAAAATAATCACATATCTAAAATTAGTGAATAGTGTATTTTGGGAAAATGATACAATGTTTTTATTGATTTTCCCCTGTGTCCTTAACAGGCAGCATTCCTTTTCCCAGAATGTTCAGAGATTGTGGCTGCTGTCCTGTCCCCACGGGCTGCCGCAGCCGCCGCCACGTGCTGAAGCGCTGCGGGACTGTCAGCGTCCCCTCTGTCCTCTGAGTGCCGCTGAGGATTCTGGGGGCCCCGGCTGGGTGGCCAGTTGGTCAGAGCTTCGTCTGGGTGCGCCAGGGCTGCGGGTCCAGCCCCCAGCCAGGGCGCCTGTGAGAAGCAGTCCGTGAGTGCACAGCCGGGTGGGCCGACAAGTCAGTGTTGTCCTCACTCTCCCTTCCGCCTCCCTCTCCCTCTCTGAAATAAACCAACCAGCACAATTCTTGAAAGAAAAAGGAAATTTTGATTTACTGCCTCCCAGCGGCGCCCGAGTCGGAGGAGGTGACAAGAATGCTTTCTACGCATTGTGGTACAGGGCCGAAGGTTTGGGGAGTGGGTCCTCGTTGCCGAACATGCGCTTCCTCGCGGTGTCCAGCTGGCCGGTCGGCCGCTGGTGCTGAGGGCCGAGTCACTGTCCTGGACTCTCACCCCCATGACCCGTGCCCAGGTCGGAGCAGCCGCACTCTGTCCGCCTGACAAGGGAGCGCTGCCAGCGAGGTGGCGGCGGGAAGAGCCTCTCCAGAGGGCCCTCGTGCAGTGTCCTGCGGGGCGGGGCGGGACGGGGTGGGACGGGGCGGGACGGGGCGGGGCGGGACGGGACGGCAGCCCTGACGCAGCCACACGGTCCACAGCAGGGTCGTTCGCATGGGCGCTTAGGAAGGGCAGCGTGGCAGGGGTGCTGGCTCGTTCCTGCCGTGAACTTCAGAGAGCCTTGGCTGCGTGCTGCGTGTGTCTGTGTGTGCCGCATATGTCTGCATTGTGGCTGCGTGTGTCTGTGTGTGCCGCATGTGGTTGTATGTGTCTGCATGCACTTGTGTGGGTGTTTGCGTGCGCCGTATCTGGCCGGGGCCCGGGCCGTGCGCGTGGGTGCTGGCATACCGAGGCTGTCGGGGCGCCCTGCGGTCCGGGCTCCAGGTCCCAGGTTCAGGCTCCGGCCTCCACAGCCCAGTCACGGGAAGGACCCCTCACCTCCCAGTGCAGAGCTGGTGTCTTCGGGGCGGTGGGCGAGAAAGACACGTCCGTGCGTGTGGCGGGGAGCTGTGGGATGCCCTCTCCGCGCCCACTGTTGTTGAGACTGCGCGGCGGGCGTGCCCGGCCTTGACACCACCAGCACACCAGGGCCTGCTCCCCGGCGGCAGCGGCGGCTGGGGCCGTGGCGCTCTCTGCGGCTGTGGACTCGGCAGAACCGCCCCTGCTGCCGTCCCGGCTCTGCCTTCTCCTCCCTGGGAGACCGCGGGGGCTCTGCCTCCCTCCCTCCCTCCCGGCCTGGCCCGGCCTTCTGTGGGACTGATTCCAGACGGAGCAGAGCAGTTAGTGGGCCTTGCCCCGCACTAAGGTACTGGCTTCCTTTTTCGTTCGTGTGTGTCGTTTTAAGCCTAAAGAAAATGACTGTTTCTCATTTATTTAACTTCCTGAAATGCTGCCTGTTGCCAGGCATGGGGCAGTGCCAGGGGCGCATGGCAGGCGGGTGAGCGAGGCCTGGAGGCGGCACAGAAGGCGTCCGTCACAGAAGGCGTGCGTGGGAGTCCCCGTGCGGGTGCGGAGGAGAGGGCAGGGCGGTCAGGCCGAGAGGGCCGCACGGGGAGGGGCCGCAGTGTGGGCAGCGCTCAGCAGCCCCGCGCTTTTTGGGAGGGCCCGTGGAGGGGGGGGTTTGTGCAGAGGGAGACGGGCGTGCGAGGCCGTGTCGGGCTTGTGCGGATGCCCCGTTGCGGGAGGTGTCCTGCGGGAGACGGCGAGACAGCGCTGGGGGTGGGTCCTGGGGGTGCCCCGCCAGCCGGTCGGCGTCCGGTCCGGAGGCTGGACAGGCGTGTGAGAGGCAGGGCTGCTGAGGACGCGGAGCGCTGGCCCTCGGGCGGGGTGGCGACCGGCCTCCGGGGCGGGCGGGCGGGCTGTGCCGAGGCGTCCAGGGCGACTTGGCGTTTGCTTGTGTTGAGCCTTTGGTGCCTGAGGGCCGTGCAGGCGGGCGACCGGCTGAGATGAGGTGGGAGGGAGAGGCTGGAAGTCAGGTGGGTGGCCTGGCCCGTGTGGGCTGGCCGGAGACAGCCGGCGAGGCGGCCAGGCCAGGTGGGGAGGGACCGGGGAGATACCTGGGACCCGAGCGGGCTCCCTCCGGGATCCGTGCCGCTGCCTCCTGCACAGGCAGGGGCAGAGGGCGGGGGGCCCGCTGCGGCAGGAGGCTGCTTCCTCGTGGCGGCACCGCTGCCCCTCACGCGCCTCCTCCCCGGTGCTGAGCGTGTTCTCCCGGCACACGTGTGTGTGTGTGTGTGTGTGTGTGTGAGAGAGAGAGAGCTGGCGGGTCTCCTGCTGTGTGCCCCGTTGGCAGAGGGCACGCAGGGGCGTGGAAGCAGAAGATCCGCCGGGTTCTCAAGATTCTAGGGCTTTTTATTGACTTGTCTTGAATATGCATTGAATTAGCGCTTTCATAAGCCCCTTTAGTTTAGGAAATGACATGGAAACACGCTATGCATTGAAAAATCGATACTGTTATATAAGATCCTGAGAAAAACTGCCTAGATTTACTAGAGCGTTTTATTTTTTAAACTGGTTTATCATCACTGCCTTCCAGTGCTCACCTAAAGATGCAGTTACTGATTAGAGAGAGAGGGAGGGCCGCAGAGAGGCAGGCGTCCGCGGGACGGAGGAGTGCTGGCCGGCGGCCTCCTGCCCACAGCCCGCCCGGGGCCCAGACCGGCCCCGGTGGGCGCCCCGCCGGGGCATCGAACCCGCAGCCCCCGGCGCACTGGAGGGCGCCCCAGCCCACCGAGCCATCTGGCCAGGGCCGCGGAGCTTTTTAGTCTTACCTTTCTTCATCTAATGCAGAGAAACTGTGCGCTTTACTGGGATCGTGTGATTAAAACGTAACTCCAGTTAAAAAATAGGCGTGTTAAATTGTTAGTTTTCTAGACCTCCCCCTCCTCCGGTGAGCAGATTTGAGTCCGGCCTTTGGAAACTTGGCTCCGGCTGCTTTGTTCTGAAATGTTACCATCAATCATGAAATGGCTGTTTTGGCTCTAATGTGGGGGAAATTTATTAAGTGTCCTCCTGCTCTCTTTTAATGAACACGACAGAGGAGCCCCCACGTTGTGTGGCGTGCGGACGGAAGCAGAGTGTGGGGGGCGTCGCCTGGGCTCCGACAATGCGCGGGTTCCCGCTGTTTCACTGCCACGGGGTATGTGGCAGTGATGGTCATTGCAAATATTTTAAATTTGGAACAATTTACGCCCTGCAGATAAATGACTGTGCGGTGGCCGTTTCTTTCTAAGTGACAGTTAATGGACTTCCCCCTCGAATGCTGTGTTTAGCATAACATAGCAGAACTGGAAGTAACGTTCAGGAGACTGAGGCCGGTGTGGGGCGCCTCCTGACAGGCCGCGGGCGGCCTGGCCTCGTGCGTCCGCGCGCAGAGACAGCGTCACGCCTCGGCCTGCTGCGCTGCGTGTGTGTTCCAGCTGAGTGGGGGTTTCGCGTCAGCACAGCGCATACCGTAGGAAGGCCACACGAAAGGTTAGCTTTCTCACACCAACCGAGGCCTCTGTACACGTGAGCGTGGCATGTTTATTATAAAGACTCTATCGGTGCCTCTCTTTAAATAACGTGGGGTGGCCATCAGCAGTGGCTTCGTCCATTGCTGGGAGAAGTGTGACTGCAGAAATTAACTTGTCATCCACCGCGGCTCAGCAGAGGAAGCTCCTCGCAAGCGCGTGGTTGCAGGGTGTTCCTGCGACTCAGCATCTGGCTCCGCGGGACGCTGACGGCTTCCCCGAGGAAGAGTGCCGGGGCGAGCAATTAAACGCAGAGTGACAGCGCGCAGTACGGCCATCGTGCTCACACCAAAGACGCATTTATGAGTTTTTCAGATGACTGTCATTTTTCCCCTCGTTTCCTCGCGCTTTGTTAGCCTAATAATTTTAGTACAGTTTATTTCTTTTTCTCAAGAGTGAGCAGCGCCATTTTAGCGATCCTGGTACTCGCTTATGTGTCTTTGTTTTGTCAGTTGTGAAGATTAGTAACTCTTTTACGGTCTTTCCACAACGCTTTCAACACTTAAAAATATAGAAAATTAATACAGCGTCTGTATGGGAAGGGTGTTCTCAGCGTTAGGAATGCTTGCTCCTGTGTGGATTGAATGAGTTCCCCTGGAAGTGAGGTGTGCCGGTAGGTTCCTTGTGCCCCTGGCTCTGTTCGGGAGTCCTTTCCGCGGCATCAGCTCTTTGACGGGGAGGCGGCGGGGCAGCGCTGACCCGGGAGTCGGGCAGTGCGTGGGCGAAGGAAGGGGTCAGCCTCCTCTGCTCGTGCTTGCGGGAAGCGCTCCGAGTTCAGTGCACCTGCTGGCCGTGGCCCAGGGTGGCGTGCTGGGCGCCGGGCCCCAGCGACCCTGGAGTGGCCGTGCGTCGTCCGGGGTCTGCCCCTCCGCGGCCCTGCCTGTCACTGCTCCTCCTGGCAGCAGCCCTCGCGGTCACCGGCCCCTTCCCTGTGTGCCCCTTGGACCCTGCTCCCTTACTGTCTTCAGCGCCTGTGCTTCTGGGTCCCTGCTTCCCGGAGCGCTTTCTCAGATGCGTGGCTCAGTCCCACCTGCACTTGGAGGTGTGGTTCCAGCTCTGTCGCTTCCGGGAGGCCTTTCTCGTCTCGGCAGTCCACGGGCGCTCCCGTGGCCTGTTTCCGGGTGTCCGTGATACTGTAACCCAAGCGTGCTTTGCAGACAAAACCTGGCTTTTGTCCTTTTATCAATTTTGTAACAGTCACCTTAATGAAATCCCACCATGTGCTGGGCCCTGGGGTTCTTTGGTGGGAAAGTCTGCAGTTGTCCCTCCTCGTCTGCAGGGGGCGCGCTCCAGGAGCCCCCGGGGGATGCCTGCGGTCCAGTGTAGGACTGGACCCTGTGGACTCCACCTGCTTTCCTGTGCACACATCCCCGGTAACGCCCCCCTCGGAAGTTCGGTGCAGCAGGGACTCACCGCAACCGTCAGCCACAGCACAGAGCGATCCCAGCGCCAGACTGTGCTGGAAGTTTCGGACGGAGCTGCGCCTGCCCTTCCGGGGGCGCGGTGGGAGGGTGCGGTGCAGGCGCCTGCGGTGCAGGAGGACGGGGAGGTGGCGCTGCGCTCCTGCCGATCTGCTGACCTGGCATCCCCAGGAGCGCCAGCGTCAGGGGGCCCTGGCTCGTGCTGCCCGTCAGCGCCCCTGCTGGGCGTCGGGAGCACGCGGGACGGCTGCTTGGGGGTTCTCCGTAGCTGAAGGGTTTGTTGCTGAAAGCTCGGGAAGAACATGGTGATGGGAAGTGGTCTGCTCCTTTCTACCTCTCAGAGCGTTGCTGCCTTCAGGGGCCCCGAGGCGACTGGGGTGCCCCAGTCCACGGGACGGGCGTGTTCTGCAGTGTGAGAAGATGTTGAGATGGATTGCATTACTTTTATAAGTATGACAATTAGATGAAACTTTACTTTGTTCAGAGTGAAATATTGAATCATCCATAAACCAGACGTGTACATATTTTTAGAGAGATACTCTGTTGTTATTAATGCCATTCTTATGTTTGCCTTTTAGAAACAAATCCGTGTGTGTGTGAGGGAGAGTGTGTGTGTGTGTGTTTGTGTACATTCACACCTTTTAGCATCTCCAAGTTGCCCAGGGTATTTAATCTAACCTTTCATTGGTTCAACAGAAAAAGTTCAATAAACAAACGTTCAATAAATGTTCAATAAAAAAGTCGTTCAATAAATGTTCAATAAAAAAGTCGTTCAATAAAAAACCCAAATGAAATGTTAGATTACATTGGTGTTTCTATTGAACGTAGTCTGATAATTTGTTCTTCCTAAATGTGGTGTTTATTTTCTGCGTGTGCCTCGTCCTGTGTGGTCGTTGTGGGCGCAGACCTTGCCTTGGCTCCCCGCCGCCCCGTGTCGCTCACGGGTTCTGTCCTTTCCTCTTCGCTGCCGCGTTCCGAGCTGCCGTGGCTCCGCCCCGGTCTGCGTGTCTGGGAGTGTCTTTACTTCCCCTTACGGGGCGAAGTGTGGTTTTGCTGGATACAGAACATTCGACTGACAGTTTTTCTTTCAACACTTTGACTGTGTTCTTCTTCTGACTGTGGGTCTCAGTTGTTTCCTCTGAGTCAACTCTTATTTATATTTTTTTCTCTTCTGTGTGATCCAGAGTCAGCTGTTCAACATGTAGCTGTTTTCTGTGTAATGAGTTTTTCTCATTATTTTCAAGATTTTATTACTGTCTCTTTCTTTTTAGCAGTTTGATTATGATTTTTCTGGGGGTGAATCTGTTAACTGTTTATATTGATGTTTGTTGAGCTTCTTTTACTGTATATTAATGTGTTTCATCAAATTCAGGAAGTTTTCAGCCATTTAAAAAATTTTTTTCTGTCTTTCCCCCTCTTTTGTATTGGAATTCCTACTGCACATGTTTTGGAATACTTCTGTTGTCCCATATGTCTCTGAGGCTCTGTTCATTCTGCTTAAAGATTTCTTTCATTTCTAATCCTTCTACTAGATAATATTTCATCTTCAATTTCACTGATTCTCCCCTCTGCCTTCTCAAATCTACTGTTTTTCCATGTAGTAATTTTTCATTATTGTCGTAGGACTCATCTCTAGCATTTCTGTTTAGTTCTTTTTCATAATTCCTTTTTGTTGAATTGAGACCATTACATTTTTCTTTAATTTTTGAAAAGTTAAAAGAATTCTTAGATCATCTTTACCGTAGTTGCTTGAAGATTCTCTTTGCTACATTGACGTTTGAGCCAATTTTATATTGACTTTTATTTTTCTTCCTGAATCTGGGTCACAGTATATACATTTTCTTTCTTTTTATCTGTATAAAATTACATGTGTCGGGGTGACATTGGTTAATGAGATCATACAGGGTTCAAGTGCACATTTCTGTGATGTACGATCTGTGTGTTGCATTGTGTGCCCACCCCCCAAAGCCGTATCGTCTTCCCAAAGTGACTTTTTATTACTCTTAATTTAATCCTTACTGTATATTTTTACATTACCTTTTAGTCCCCTTCCACCCCCCCCCCCCCCCGAGCAGCACCACACTGTGGTGTGTGTCCATGAGTCCTCTTTCCTTTTTGCTCAGTCCCCCCCCCCCCCAACACTGGTTGTCATCCCACATTTTGTTTCAAACACTTCTTACGACTTTTGGTGGTTGTCAAAAACAGGACGTATTTGATATATTATGATGTGCTAAGTTTGGCTTTCAATCAACTTTTTACAGAATTTTTTTCCCCTTTAACTTACGTGGTCTTAAAACCATGGAATTTTGCCCCCGCATGGTATGCAGATGACTGTGTTTCCGTTCAGTTTTTCAGTGCTTGTTTATTTGGCCTTGACTTTCTAGGGTTTTTTTTGTTTTCCCTGTGATTGGCCGTCCTGACAGCCACGCAGTGGTTCTGGCCGGGTCTGAGTGACGGCCCTTGAGCCCACACAGGTCTGCGCCTCTGCCGGGCTCGCCGCGCAGTCGTCTCTGGGGAGCGTGGACTGCCCGCTCTGCCCCGCACGCCTGGGGGGGGTGGGGGAGGTGCGCCGTCCGGCCCTCTGCGGGCTCCCTCTGCAGTCTCTCCCTCGCAGGCTCTCCTTGCCACGGGTCCCGCTCATCGGCCAGTTGACCAGCCGGGCTCAGGGCTCTGTGGGGCAATTCCGCAAGATGCCCTCATTTGCCGTCTCCCGACTTTGTCGCTTTAACTGACAGAGGCTGCGGCTCTTTGCTGCCTGCCTCAGGTTACCCCTTCCCCGTGCTGCAGTGGCTCAGGGGCCCAGGTCTGTGTGTCCCGTGTGTTGGTGACACTGCCGTGCTTTGTCACAAAGCTGGGGTGGGCTGGAGCGACGGTAGCACCTCCAGCACGTGGCCTCTCCAGCTTCTGCCCAGACCTCCAGGTGCAGGGCTCCGCCTGTGTCGCCTGCGCTTGGTTTGCAGAGTCACGGAGCTGCGGTCCGGGGCAGCGCCAGGCGGGCTGGCGCTTGTTTTCCAGGAGAGGCCTCGCTGACCTCTGCGCATCACCACCGCGGCCACTCCTGAGTGCGCTGCGGCGGCGGCCTGGTCTTCTGCCTCCTCCCCCTCTCTCTCCCCCCCCCCCCACCTTTCTTCTGGGACACCAGTTAATTAGCTACATCTTAGACCTTTTGTAATTGTTCTTCAGGTCCCTGAGGGTCTCTTTCCATTTTTTTAAAAATTTAATCTTTTTTTCTCTCTTCTCCATATTGACTGATGGCTGTTGATCTGTCTCTGATTCTTTTTTTTTCTAAGTCTTATTTTTAAGGTTTCATTTATTTATTTTTAGAGAGGGAAGGGAGGGAGAAAGAGAGAGAGAGAGAGAGAGAGAGAAATATCAATGTGCGGTTGCTGGGGCCGTGGCCTGCAACACAAGCATGTGCCCTGACTGGGAATTGAACCTGCGATGCCTGGTTTGCAGCCCAGGCTTACTCCACTGAGCTACGGCAGCCAGGGCCTGTCTCTAATTTTTTAGCTCCATTTTGCTATTAAGCCCATTTTTTATTCTAGATATTATATTTTTCTAAAATGTCCATCCGGAGCTTTAAAAATAGTGATTATTTCTTTGCTGAAATTCCCTTTTTAAAGAATCTTGCCCCAAGCCTCTGTCTTTACTCCGCGTGGTTCTGATGGGCAGCCACTCTGCAGTCCTGTTCAGTAGTCCCGGCATTTTGGTCGTTATGCTCGCCACACACTGGAGCTTGAGACGTGGTCACGTTGTCCTGACTGTTCCTACGTCAAGTGGCTTTGCATCGTGTCGTGGACATTTTGAATTTTGTGTGGTGTGGCCTCTGGGTTTCGTGGTCTGGCTCCAAAGACTGCTGGCGTCTCCACTCCGCAGGCCATGAACCTGGCCGCCAGCACACGGCACGGTCGTCTCTGCAAGACCAGGCCACTCAGGCCTCTTCCCTGATGGGGCAGCCTTGCTCCCGTCCCACCGGCTTTAAGTCTTGTGACTTTAGTTCTCGTGACTTCATCCGCCCCCTTCCCGCAGTGACTCCGCGCGGGTGTCCTCAGGGGGGGCCACCGAAAAGGGCTGTTCGCTGTCGCCCCGAGTGCTCTCTGAGGTCGCCGGCTCCCGCTGACTCTCCAGGTTCCTCGGGCGGTTGTATTTTCAGTGCTTTGTCCGGACGTTCGTGGCTGTTGTCTGTGGAGTATTTGGTTCGTTAGAAGCTTATTACTTTGTATTGGAAGTGGACAACCTTTAATTTAACTTCGACAGTAGTTCTCAGTTTTCCTCATGGCATCAGATGCCCGTTGTGGGAAATTGGGAGGAGTTAATAAAGTGTAATGAATGTAAAAAAAACCTCTCTTAATTCATTTTAACATTTGATATAATTCCTTGGGTATTACATAACCGGATCTGCTATACATAAAATTTTAAAATCTGCTTTTGGTTAAAATTATGTAGGAAGTGTTTTTCTGTGCCATTAAATACGCCTGGTGGATGTTTTTGTGGCGCTGTAACATTCCACATGTATGCATTGTAACGATTTATGTGACCATTTCCTAATGCTTCTCACTTGGTGGTTCATCATTTTTTACTTTATATATAGCTTTTCCTGTGGTGGACACCTTTTTGCGTATACGTTATTTTTATACTGTTTCCGTGGACCAGAAGTCTGGGGGTGGAGGTGTCGGATTCCAGAGTGGGTGGCGCCACTCAGTGTTGCTCTCACGAGCGTCGGGCCCGGCTTTTCGGGAAGTCCGCCCCGGGCAGCGCCGCGGGCAGCGCCCTGCGCCTCGCAGCCTTGGTGTCCGCGTCTGCTGTTCTCTCGTGTGATGGAGGGGACTCTCCTGGTCTGTTTTTGATGAGCTGTTTTGGTGGAACTTTGTTACGTATAAAAAATGTATATTTTCCTGTTTTAAAATGACCCGTTTGTATTCTGCGCCTGTTAAATGCGTATGTGTTTCATTCTCCTTGTTTAAATACCTGCTTTTGAAACTATGTTAGTGGCAGGTGAGACAGAACCTAATTTCATACCTGCCACACTTATTAACTAGGAAGTAGTTTCTTCAGTGTATCATTTCAGTTGGATTCCCTATTTCAGTATCTTCGTGTTTGCTGTATCATTCCATCTTCCTGGTAATCAATAGCTTGCTAATCTGGTGGAATGTCTCCAACAGAATCTGTTCTTTAAAAAAAATGTATTGGATTGAAACTTAAAAGCAGTTTTTGCGTCTTAATAGTTTTACATTTAGGCTTTAGGTAGGTCATTTTTTATTCTCTTAAAAATGTGAAAAACTGCTTTGTTTTCATTTTCATGTTTTCATATGTAGTTTCCTATTTCAGTAGGTGGTGTTATGTAACTGCAAAATACTGATAATATTTCAAGTACTATCTCCTGAGTGTTTCCGCGAAAGTCTGATTGGCTAATAGTCCACAATGGAACTCCCTTCCTGTGTGAGACCGGCTCATTCGTGGGTGCAGCCCGCTGGGGCGCCGACCGGGCGGGGGCCTCTGCTTGGGTCCTCCAGCCCTGACTTGCCGCGGGCGACTCCCAGGGTGAGGGGGAGTTGCGGGTGTTCGCAGGAAGCCGTCTCCCTGCCCCGGCGGCCTGGGCTTCGCTGTGTGGAGGTGGCGGGAGGCGGCGGGAGGCGGCGGGAGGCGACAGTGGTGCATTGTGGACGGATGTTTCCATGCGGAGCTGCCTTCTAGTTCAGCGACGGGAGCCGACACCCCGTTCCCCCTCTCCTGTTCGGCTGCCCCTCCGCTCCGCACCCTTTGAGGACTTGTTGCGCCTCGTCCTCCTGGGCCGCACCCCGGCCGCTGGGCGTCCTGTGCTGGAGAGCGGGGACAAAGGCCGCGTCTACTGCCGGGGCCTGTGACAGGCCGTCCCAGCAGGAGCGGTTCCACCGACTCCTCGCCCAGCGCCTCGCGTGGGGGCTGCACGGGCCGACCACCACGGCCCAGTCATCAGAGCCAGTCAGTCATTCACGTCTAGGCGTGGGGATGCCGTGCGTGGGGAGCAGAACTTTGTCTCTGAAGATGAGTTTGAAAAGCAGAGTGAAAGTGAAGATGCACAGGCCAGATTGCGTGGGGACACGAAGCAGCGGTGTGCTGGGGAGGCATGAGGGTGCAGTGTGTTGATATGAGTATGATCATCGATTTTGTTTTCAAATATAAATAAATAATTGAGTTAAAAATTAAAATGAAAGACTTTTCCCCCCTGAATGTTTGGACCAAAAATGTGGGTGCGCGTTATACACGGTAAAATGTGGTATCTGGAAGCACTGTCCATTTTTTGGCACTGATGTAGCAATTAATGCAAAAATAGTGGAAATCACAGATTCTCAGTCTGTGGACGGTCCGTGTGACCATTGCATTCGTCTGAAAGGGAGTGGGCTGCTCTGCTGGGTCACGGGACTGCTGCGATGGCGGAGGCAGGTGCCCGAGTGGAGGTGTGATTCGTGGGAGAGACAGTTGTGGGTGGGACTGGCTGAGCCAGACCCACGGGGCCCTCCGAGCCCATGCTCCGTGAGTCGGGCAGTGCCCGAGCTCCTCTCGGGCCGACGTGTCCCGTCGCTCTGGAGTCAGACACACGGCCCACCTCCGGCCAGCGAGGGAACGGAAGCAGCCCCGTGCTCGTCACCGGGCGGGAACTTCCGGAGCCTGTGCGTGCTGATCTGACAAAAACAGGCGTGAGTCTGGCTCAGTCACACCGGGGCTGCTGCTGTGCCGGCCGTCGTCATTCTTTGACTCGACACCCTAAGGGAGAAGAGGTCCGGCACCCCATCAGGGGCTGCGTGTGTTACAGACCCTGGGGGCGCACGGGGGCACTGCCGCCACCGCGGGTGAGCAGGAGCGGTGCCCGGGTTGGGAGGGCGTCCCCCCCATCGCGCTGGGTCCGGGTCTGGGTCTGGGTCTGGGTCTGGGTCCGGGTCCGGGTCCAGCACGTGCCCTCGTCACAGCCCAGGCCACTTTGACGCCGGGGATCCCGGGGTCCGCCGGGGGTCGCAGAGCTGGCCCTGGGCCCAGAGCAGGAAGAAGCCACTCCTTCTGCAGGCAAAGGTGCTGAGTCCCGGGGAGGTCAACGGGGACACTCGCCGTCCACTGAGGAACCCGGACCGCGGGCTTCCAGCTCGGGCCCAGCCTGTGAGGGGCGTCCGTGCAGACGTCCCTGGTCAGCAGCCGCGCGAGAATGCAGGTCCGTCTTCCTGGAATTAACTGAAGACACGGAGCCCTTCGGTGGGCGTGGAGTGGAAAGGAGTGGAACAGCTTCTGACTTAAAAATACCCTTGCTCTCCTCGGACTGGGTCATGCAGGCCGGCTTCCGTTCCCAAAGCAACGTCTGCTCGCCCTCCCGAAGACCAGGGCGAGAGGACCACTTCTGAGAGCGCTGCGTGGCCTCGGGCGTGGTGCCACGGGCCCCGGGCCGTGTCTGCCGTGGCTCAGCCCGGAGAGCCCCCCTCGGGAGACCGGGCGCGGATAGTTCAGGAAACAGGTGTTGGTGGTCGCCAGGAGGAGAGGCCGCTCTCCCAGCAGCCCCTCCGTGCTCAGCAGAGTGGTCGTCGCGGGAAGCGCTCCCCCGCTGCCCGTGGGGCCCGAGGCCGCGGCTGCCGTGCGCCAGCAGGTCCGGGTGGCCCTTCAGTGGCCGGTCGGGAGCTGACTGTGAAGTGCGCGCTGGTGCTCATGCGATCGCCCTTCATCAGCAGCGGGCATTTTCATTTTGTTTTAAAGGCAACTCACTCCTCATTTAAGTGATTACTCTTTTTTCCCAAGCTAATGAAAATATTCTTGTCAGGTGGTTCTTTTTGCCTTCCCGGCGTTCACGTTTGTCCACATGATTTTAAGCCATATTTTCATTTGAAAAGTTCTGTGTGTTTGCAGTATTGTGTATTGAAATCTATTGAGTATGGAACGTGGGCAGTTTTGAAACCCACTGCATAATTAAATGAGTTCACTTTTTAATCAATTTCATTTCCTATGCCTTTTATATGTAGATCAGTCCAAACACTGAAACGGCCCCACAGTTACACGAGATTTGCTGTGCTTCGATTTAAATGTAGGAGTCACACATGGGCGTGCGGTTTTATTCAATACATTTCTCTGCTTCAAGTAAAACATGTTTAACTGTTAAATTATCAATTAAAATACTAGTTTTTATCTCTCTGACTTTTTTATAAGATATAATAAGCAAGGTAATTTAAAGTTACCTAATGTGGTTTTAAATTACTGCATTAGGAAGATGCTTTATGCGCTTCATTAGCTTATGGAAAAATGGAAATGCTGCAATAATTGTAAATTACAATATGTAATACTTGCTTAAACCTCTTTCTATACTAAGCCCTCTTAACAAATTGAAACACTTTAGCAGCATTAAATCATTCATTGAGTACATATGAACAGAAACTTAATGTTATTCTTTAATTTTTTTCATTGTAAGGTTTCTTCTTCCTTACAAAATAACCTCATCTGCTTTCTTAGAGATGTTATTGGCACCCTGTTTTCTCTGCTTTCCCGCATTCGAGTGGGGAAAGCTGTGCTAAGGAGAGGAGGAAGTCTGGGCTGCTGTGCCTGGGTTTTGTTTTTCCCATTGAAGGGGCATGAAGCCTGCCAGGTCTTACCCCCACTGCCCCCCCCCCCCGCACGCGCCCGGTGGTGCCCTGGCGCCCGCTCCTCGGTGACATGTGAGTGAGTGTCTGTGGTCACCTCCGATCGTGTCACTCCGAGTGGGCCCGGGCGGTCGGAGCTGAGCCGTGCTTCTTGGCCGCGGGTCAGCTTTCACGGGCAATTAGTGTCGCCCAGGACTCTGGTCACAGGCTGTCCTCGGCGTGCGCCGTGAAGGTCTCGTCTGCTGGCTGCGGCCGTGCGCCGAGGAGCTTGATCCTTCGTGAAGCCGCCCGTGGTCGCCTTTCCTGGGCCGCGGTGGGACCTGCCGCCGCCTGTGCCTGGCACCCTCCCGGGAGGAGCCCGGGGCCCTGCGAGGTCACTGGTTAATCCTCCCCTTCGCTCCTCTTGTCTGCCGTGTCCCCTCTCGGTGACTGTCAGCGCCCACGTCGGTGTCTTCTCCTGACAGGACGGGACGGCGCTGTCTTCCCGCTTGGTGGCTCTGTGTCAGCAGTGACAGGTTGCTTGTGTGGGACGCCACGTGCGGGGGACTGTGTCCAGCCGTCTGCAGAGCCAGCCGGCACGCCTCCGGCTCCGCTCTGCTGCCGCCCCCACATGGCCCCTTCCACCCCGCGCTCGGCTCGGACCCGGGTGCAGGTCCCCGTTGCCACAGTGGGGCAGGCGCCCGGACCGGCGGAACCCAGGGCCCCGCGCGGCCTTCTGGGGCTCTCGGGGCACGCCACCGGAGTGTCATGTCCGTTTCGTTTTACTGTTTACTTTTTGGTGTTTAATTTTGGAAAGTTGTTTCTGCTCATGGGTACAGGTTTTAAACAACTGTCTTCGGTGTGATCGTTTTCTTACCCACAGGCACATAATCTTTCATAGATGTTTTTAATTTAAAAGGAGACTGCAACTCATAGATGTTCTCAGATGCTGATGAGTGATGTTTTCAGGCACCAGAAGTAAACTGAGTGTTCTCACCGGACGTATGAATATGATGTTGTGCCTCTCTTTTGATGTTCACTGTTTGGTTTTCAGTGACTTGTCTTTTTGAGAGGAAATAACAGGACGCAAAAACACAGGAGTGAGTCGGTGTAACACGTGCGTGTATTGGCTTACCCTTGCCGTGCTCTCCCCGGGGAACTTGTCTCCGTTGGAGATCAGCGGTCCCTTGTAGGCAGAGATTGCGGTTTGTGAAGGCCCTGGATCGCGCGGCTCCGAGGACAGCGTGACGCGGGGCGCCCCCGGGACAGGCACAAACCAGGCCGCACCTAGTCTCGCTGCTCGTGGGAGCTCAGGACTCTGGGTGGAGTCCTCGTCGCTCCTGTTCAGTGTGTGGGGACTTCTCGGATGCTGCGGTTTCGTTTCTTTCCAGCACGGGGCCGATCTCTCGCGCTCTCGCAGGCGTCACATGAGTGAGCGAGCGCCCGGTGCGAGGGCGCTCGTCGGGAGGACATCAGCTTTCTCTTTAGCCGCCTGCCACCACCCTCGTGTTTTCCTGCGGTCTTCCGCTACGTTTAAGAATCAGCCACACTTAGGGGAAAGCCTGCAGATTTTTCTGGTAAGCTGGTTTTTCTGGAATGTGCCAGCCTTTACTTGAAACTGGTGCGTGTTTTTGTTGCCCACGCCTGAAATCCCAGGTGGTGTGCGACGGGCAACCTGCCCTGTCCCCGTCCTGTGCCTCCCAGCGCCCGCCGGGGAGCCGGGCCCATGGGCCGCGTGTCAGCGTAGCAGACCCCTCGCTTGAAATGGGTACGTGCCACAGCAGCAGATAATTCATTTCCGCTGTGGACACGGCGAGCCGTGATAAATGGTTTTTCTTTACAAAATTCCCCGTCTCTGAGACAGTATTAGCTTTAACTTTAATTACCGGCTGCCGTAATGTTTCCTATCCATAACTGTCGGCGGAATAGACTGTTCCCGGGCAGGGGCACGGCCTGTTTACTCGACCGTTGCGAAGAGTGCCCAAGTTCCCCCAAGTCTGAACTGCCGCGCGGGAGAGTGTCCTTCATTTAAATATCTAAATATTAATGTCCCCTGGCATGGGCAGGAAACTTCAATGTCATCTTAAGGATACGCAACTTCACCCGAGTCTTTGTCCACTGCAACTTCAGGGCCTCGTCTTGACTTGTCACGTCACGCGGAGGGAGTTCAACCTTGAAGCCGCTCTGGAAAGTTCGAGCGTTTTCACCTTTTTATTTTCCTTTTCCCCCATTTTAAAAACAACAACAGGAAAGCTGTTGTCAAGGGTGACTCTCTCAAAAATGGCTTAGTTGACATTAGCTGAAAATGAGCAGAACGACACTAACTACTAATTGATTACAGTAATTACCAGTCTTTGGCTAGTTTGTATTGGCAAACTCTGTGTACTGCTGGAATAAATGTGAACTTGCAGAATGCGAGGAAAAGGTTGCTCTCATTTGCATGATAGGCTTCATTAGAATATGCTAAGGACGAGACCCAGTGTTTTATGACTTCAGGTGATGAATAGCTACCATATTACTCCGCTAGATGAAAGCGTGTTTCAGTCACCTTAATTTACATGCTTTCTAAAAAAACTCCATGAAAAATCTTTTAGGTTATGGCAGTGGAGGAGCTTACTGTGTTTTGCACTGAATTATTTTGTGTGTGCGTGCTTTTCCAAATAGCCGAAGTCTTTTAGGTAGAATTAATTTGAAGGATATCTTTAGTGGTAAGATTGGAATAATGATAAAGCTTTTTCTGCATGAGATCTTCTAGTATTACAACTTTTGTCATCCATAAAAGAAAATTGTTTTTTAGTGATTGTTTGAATAAAATATAGGTGAACTCGTTGGAGTTTTAATTTTAGACGTTAGCTTACAGTCTTTAGTATGCTGGAGACTTATTACCTAGTAGCTTTATTGAATCCGAGAATATATTGATTTTCACTTTAAAATAATGCAATTTCATCACTTCATTAATTTTTTCCTTTTAACATTTATCCTTGATTAGCACTATTTCTGTACGGAGGTCTTTAAAAATGGGGAGTGGAGGTGCAGCTGGGGTGGGGGCCCACCCGACCGAAACCCAGGGCCCAGCCACCTCTGTCGGTTGCTTTGCAGGCGTTTGTTCGGTGCAAAAGTTGTGGGGTTATGTAGGAATAAGAAAGAAAGAAGAATTCTCTGCAGCCTACCTAAACCCACATTTTTAAAGTCAAGAATTACATTTCCTGTTATACACACACCCCGGTGTATGGCGTTGGACCCTCAGCGATGGCTTCCCCTGGCTGCCCTCGTCCCGACCCTCGCACCACGAGGGCCGCACCACGAGGGCCGACACTCCTGGCGCCGGCGGGAGCGTCAGGGGAAGCACCAGCTCCTGACGAGCAGGGACTGCGAGCTGTTGCAACGCAGGGTTCCCACTCCTGGGCACATCGCCATTCCAAAGTTTCTTTACCTCCGAGAAGCCATTTCTGCTAGCAGAACTATGTAGAGAAAGAAAAAAATGGACCATCTTTTATCAGATGTGGCTTGGTAATAAAGTTGTACAACGAGCTTGCACAAGCTTTTTAAAATATCATTCCTGCCACTGAAGAGGCCCGTAATTTATTTATTCAGGAGTGTTGGAGGCACTTTTGATTTATTTGTTTTTGGAGAAGTTTTGCTAAGGGAGCTAATGAGCAGAGCTGGTGTTAATCATTCTCTGCGCACCTCCGCAGAGCGCGGGTTCCGCGAGTCCTCGGCGCCACGGGGGGAGTAAACGCGCTCAGGTCTCACGGGCGGTGGGCGTGGTTTTCCGGGCGGTGGGCGTGGTTTTCCGGACTGCGCTCTTAGTCTGGGGACATGCAGTGCAGTCTGGTGTTTTTTGTGAGAATCCAAACCAATCAGTACATGAGTATACTTGTGCATGCACTTACATATTCAGCAGTCGTGGTTAATTGTTATCTGGAAAGACAGAAAATTAATTTGCTGGTGGTCGGGGCCACTGGTGACTGCCGCACTTTCTCACGTGCACCTTTAGGACACATTTCCAACAGGGGGCCACAGGTGTGTGAGTAGGTGTGCCTGCACAGGTACGAGTGCGTGCACACATCCTGGTACATGTTTTCAGAGAATCACCACGTATTTTGGATATTGGAATTTTGGAGTAATACTGTTTTATAAATTTGGGGGGAGTAGTACATATTCTAGATTTAAAGCAATCCTGGTATAATTAATTACAGACATTTATAATATCAGTTATACATGATACGGGATCTGTTGCGATATGATGTTATATTTGAGAGCATTTAGTAGTCTACTTAAAAATACAGATTTACTCAGAAATCTCTAAATGTTTAATATGGAATTTTGTGGCAGTTTGTTGAATTTCCTTGAAACTTAATTGAAATTGTGAAGACTAGAGTTGCAGTTCGGTATACAGTTGGAAGCTGATTACGGATGAGAACTTGGATGCTGTGCGCACAGGGGCGGCCGTGTCCCCCGCGGCTCGGGGTCTTCCTGACGTTCACTATTCAGCCAAGAACGGGAGAGTCAGGGCGGCGTCTCCCTCCGATCCTCCTGTGTGTGTGCGCGCACGCGCGCGCGCAGCGGAGCGCGGAGGCGCGGTCCGAGCCGCCACGGGGTGCGCGCTGCAGGTCCCCAGTCCACGCGCAGGCGCGCTGGGAGCTTCCGGATTGGCTCGAGGAGAAGCTTAGAGAGAGAGGGTGGACTTTTCCGACGTGACGCATTTGATGTCTTGAGTTACTTATCTCTTAGGTCCCGATGTAAAAGCGCCCTTATTTTTGCCTGGTATTTTTAATAAGAGAACGTTAATGAATTACTTGAATTTTGAGACACTCATAAATGACTTCATTTGGAGATGTCCATTCTTAGGGATTTGGGTGCATGGCGTGTGGTTCATGGCACTCAGCCAGAGTCATTGCAGGCCAAATCAGAGTCATGCGTGACGTGCAGCTGTGTGTGTGGCTCTGAACACGGTGCTTTGTCCTGTCCCCGGGCGTGAAGACCTGGTCTGCGTTGCGGTGGGCGTGGGAGGACGTGGGAGGCGTCCTACGCCTCGGGGTTTGCCGCTGCAAACCGTTTCCTCAGTGTGGCCGTGCTGTTTCTCTGCACAGGGCGTGTGATTTCTCGGAACAGTACTTTTTAATAATCTGATTGATCGATTGATTTTATAAAGTGAGGGGAAAGGGAGGAAGGGATGGAGAGGGCGGGGGGGGGGAGAGACATTGCTTTGTCGCTCCCCTTATTTCTGCATTCGTCGGCTGCCTCCTGCACACGCCCCAGCCAGGGATCAAACCTGTGACCCTCTGGTGTGTAGGGTGACGGTCCAGCTGGCCGGTCCCCCGGCCAGGGCGGGGCTCTGCAGTTTTCAAAAGCCCACCTCCAGCTTCACGCAGAGAACATGCTTCCAGTGATTCTTTTTGGGGGCTCAGTTAATAGATTCCTGGAGGGAAGAACATGATGGTGAGAATATTTACTGAACTCAATTACCTCCGAAAATACACTCTGAAGGAGGACTCATATCTGTTACAAAACTTTATAGCATGGTCCAACTTGTTTTAATTTCCTAGGATCCAAAAAAAAAATCCATGCTTATTTTAAAATACAAATGAAAAAAGTGAAACGGAAAAGCTTAAAAAACACTTTTATTTGGTGTCCTGAGCATTGAATTAAAGAGAATTCTATACCTATAAGAATATATATGCCCAGGATGTTATTAAGGACTTTATTGTGTGTGTATATGTGCATTTTACTTTTTTTATTATACTTTTTACAGAAATTCAGTTTAGAAAATACCATGTAAATATTCTGGGAAAAATACGAAACGCATTGTGTTGCTTTCTTGTGGGTGCTCTATTGAGTTACCACGTACTTGATGGCTTAAAGCGACAGCTATCACTGTCTCCCAGTCTGAGGCCAGAGGTCAGATGGATGCAGCACCGCTGGGCGGGACCCAGACGTCTGGAGGGGCACCGCGGCTGGCCACCCTCCCCTCTGGCCCGTCCCTCCGACCCCGCCTCCTGTCCGGCACAGCCCTCCCTGCCTCTCTCTGAAGACGCTCGCGACTGTGACCAGGGACGACCCAGGTGATCCTTGCCGTCTCCAGGTCCTTCCCTGTGGCCTCCGCAGGGACCCCTTTCCCTGTAGGTAGCGTGCCCGGGTTCCGGGGACGAGGACCTGCCGTCTCTGGAGGAGCCACTCTGCCCTTTGCGGAGAGGACGCCCACTGCCTTCCCGCCCCGCCCAGCAGCCGCGTGTGCCATGCGGCTCCGGTCAGAGAGCTGAGCAGGTCCAGTGCAGGTCCTCGCCCCCACACGGGAACGCGGTCATGGGGCCGCAGGCAGCTTCTCTGGCGCCCGTGTGCGGACGCAGGGGCGAGGGGTGGTGGTTTGGGGAGAAGGGCTTTGGGAAGTCGGGCCTCAAGTTAGTGTCTTAAGTCCTCTGGCCCCGGACGCTGCTCCATAGACAGACTGTTAGGGCTCACTGCTGGGGGAGGAGTCACTAGAGCCGGGTCCGGGGGCTCCCCTAGTATGCCGGTCCCCGAACAGTGCTGGCGCCGTGGCCAGGGAGCTCTATTCCGGCCTAACACTGGGCACACGTGCTCCGGGACCAGGCGGCCCGGCCACCCCCAGTGCTGGGGACGGGGCAGGGGCCGGGCTCCTCCCACCGGCTGGCTGGCCCCGCCTGCGCCACCCCAGGAGCCCGAGAGTCGCCTGACATAGAACCGAGTGGCTGCTGTGCACGAGGCGGCTTGGGGAAGGCGTCCGCCGGGGAGCGGGCTCAGCTGCAGACCGAGTCAGTTGTGAGGAATGCCGGCGGGCCGGTCGCTCGGACGTCCCTACAGTCGGATTGGGGAGATTTCGTCGTGCATACACGTGCACACATGCGTGTCTGTACATGTCTGTGTGAAAATTCATGTATGTGTGTGCATGTGTACTGTACACACATCCCCATACACACGAGTACGTGCACATGTGCGCACAAACAATTAGAATAATCTTGTGATGGCCTCTACATCAGCCTGCGACAGCCTTCGGAGTCCGATTGCAGTGACCGCTCGGTCTCCCCCGCACGCCTTGCGGTGGGAGGCGGCTGTGACCGACGGGACTGGTGCTGCGGCCTCCGAATGAGTCACGCCGAGACACAGGTGTCAGTCTCTGTCACTCTCAGTCTGGGACGCCGAACACCCGGCGATTTCAGACGCCGCCCCAGGCAGCACAGGGGCCGGCGCCCGAGGCCTGGGCGCTCCGGCTCCGTGTCAGGGGGACGGGCCCCGCACTCCGCCTGCTCCCCAGGCGGCCTCCTCGGCGTGGCTGGGCTTCCCCCCGGGGCCTCGGTCGGGGTGACCGACCCGCCGGCGTGTCTGGGCCACACTGGGTTGTCTTGGGCCACACGGGAAATACACAAACACTGATGAACACTGAGCAAAGAAAAGGTTTTCAGTAAATTTACAGTTTTCTGTTGGGCCGTTTTCGTAGGCATCCTGGGCCACATGCAGCCCGTGGGCCGGGGATAGGACCCCCCCGGCAGACCATGCTGATCGGTCAGTGCCGGCGTTCTCATTTATTTCCTAATTTGTATGATTTTTGTCTACGTGTAATGGTGTTCTGATTTAGTCATCTGTTCCTTTTTAGAGTGGTTATCTTTAATCATTTGATCAAATCTGAACACATGGGAGGTGACATTTGTGGGACCTCCGAGTTGAAGACAAGTTCTTGAGATTTTCTTAACATTGACTTTATTTTTAAATACAATCCTTTATAACCGATTTTTATCCAAAATGTGTTCTGTATGTTTGCTGTGACCAGTCTGCACATTTCCAATGGTGACGATGTCCCTTGGTTGTCGAACACGCGCCTGAGTCTTGGTAGCAGAGCAGGCTCCCCAGCGGCGAGGTCCGCACAGCCGGCGCGGCGTCGCCTGCCCTCCGTGCCTCGCTCGGAGTTGGCGGCCCAGCCGGGTTGCACCGCCGTCATCTCCTGGCGGAGAGTGGGGGCTGGAGACCTGGGGAGGGGAGCATTCCGGAGGAGAGGCAGGGGTCCCCTTCGGGCACTGCGCACTGCCCGGGACAGCGGAGACGGCGAGTGAAACCATTCCTGGCGTCCTTCTGAACCGTGACTGCATCGAGGCACGGTTCCTCGGGAGGCGGGCGGCTGGGAGCCCGAGTCTGCTGCTGAGGGCGTGGGGCTACGCACCTGCGCGCGGGCCGGGCCTGTGTGCGTGTGCGGGGGCATCCACTTAGGAACCGGCTTTGGAGCACTGCTGGGACCAGAGAGAACACGCGTCTGGAAGGTGGTGCCGCCAACTTCGTCTCCGCTGCAGGGGTGTGGGCGTGGTTGCGGGCTCCGCCCCGCCCGCGCCGCGCTCTGCGTGTGCGGGTGCCCGCTCTGTTGTTATGTGTTTGACCTTCTTGGGTTCGGTGCGGCGTGAGATGGTGCGACGGTAGCGTGGAGCGGTCGCGGTTTGAAAACAGGAGCTTCTCCGTGAGTTTTTGAGTTACTGAGTCAGACAAGGACCGTCGTTAGGTTTATTTGAAGTGTACGATACTCCCTTCTAGACGGGCGGTGGTGAAGCCCTGATGAGTTGTCACTGTTTAAGGTCTGCGGAGTTCCCTAATTGGTGTTCATGTAGGTGTTTTTAATGGAAATAACCTCCTGTAATCTAAAATGTTGTGAAGGAAACTACTAAACTACTTCTACCTTTTACTAAACTACTTTTGCCTTTATCTGGAACATTCTGTTTTCCTAGGTGTTTATATTGTATTTCTTAGCTGTGCCCACTGTCTCTAAAAGAATAGGTGTATTATGATTTATCACCTGCTCCTTGCTTATAAGACTCATGTGTTTTCATATTTTAACATTTTTGAAGTTACGAGAGTTAATTGGCATTAATTTGGTGGTGTTTTCTTGTTCTTTGGAAAAGGTGATATTAAATCAGTTGTGTATCAAAATCCAAACTCAGAATCCAGCAAATACTGCACGTTAAATTATTAGAACGCAATGCGCAAGGCATTTGCTGCTGTCACGGGGCCCTTTGATTCGTGGATTTCACTTGTGGCTTTTTAGTTTATGGTAAAGACTTCAGTGTTTAACTTCTGCCTGCAAACGCTGGTTTTCCTGACTTTCAGGCGGTAGATTAACATGGGGAATTTATTAGTGAACTCATTATTCCTGCAAAAATCTTCTCTTTGTCTGTCACCTGCTTCGGGAAACGATCCCCACTTGTCGTGTTCTGAGCTCCCTTGTCAGCCCGTGAGCTTCCCCGGGGATCTGAGCGTTTGTGTTCACCTTTGCATTTCTAGGGCTCACACCCTGAAGTGGCCCAGGCCGGATGTGGGCGTGGATGCGGGACGGGTCCGGGCCTCTGACCAGGCGCCCAGGCCGGCGCCAGCCTCTCCCCGGGGTCGTACAGGGCTCCCACGGGTGCTGTGGGGCTCCACCGCCGCCATCCGTGCAGGGAGTTCTGCAGCCCGAAAGCAGTGTTGGCGGGAGTATCCAGAAAAATGTACTTGCCTGTATTTACTATACGTTTCAGAATATTACATTAAGACATTAATTATAGAATATTTGGAGATTAAAGAAAATCCTGAATAAAACTATAGCAGAATAGTATTGTACAGTGATGATGGTGGCAGATTTTTAGTTGCATGTATATATATTTTACAGATATATGTGACATGACATTGAAAACAATGATTTTTTTCAAATAATTTAGAATGATTCTGTTTAGTTCTCTTTTAACTAGAACATGATATGTTACTGCATTCTTTAGTGTCGATTTCTAACATTGTTTTTGGTTTTTTTATCTGAGTAATAGGTTTAAATCAAGGGTCTTCTTACTGAATCTGTCCATCGTGAGTATAGTTTTGTGTGTGGTCCAGCTTTCCTCTCCATAAAACTAGCTGTGTGTATTTAGAGCCTTAAAGACGTCCCCAGGTGTGCACGTTCTGACTGCGTCACCCACAGGAGGAGCGCCGTCGCACTTGTGACGGAGAGACACAGCGATGGGGATCGTCCCGCTGTTTGTGGGAGCGCGGGTGCGTGGGCACCTGGCTCCCTGGGTCCGTGCGGCCTGGTGGTGCCTGGCTGAGGGTTGTGCGTCGAACTTGTGGCTCTGCCTTTCATGCTTTGGTCAGGTGGAAAATGTTGATATTCTGATCCCAGAGTGCCAAATGAATAGGGAGGGTTAATGTCTTTCTTTTGAGATAATTCTAGTTTTCCTTCGCATCCACTCCTTTAAAGAATTTTAGTAGAACTGGCATGCAGCATTGTATTAGTTACGGGCATACAGCATAATGATTCGACATTTGTGTAGTTTCTGAAGCGATCACTACCTCAGGTTGAGTCACCATCTGTCACCGTGGGAAGTGACCACAGTATTGCTGACAACCTCCCCTCGCCTGCCTCCCATCTCCTCACCCCTCCCCCTCTGGCAGCCATC
Source organism: Phyllostomus hastatus (assembly GCF_019186645.2). Taxonomy (NCBI): domain Eukaryota; kingdom Metazoa; phylum Chordata; class Mammalia; order Chiroptera; family Phyllostomidae; genus Phyllostomus; species Phyllostomus hastatus. Next base: position 55,295,026 of record NW_025333960.1, read on the forward strand.
AGTTTGATCTCTGTTCCCGTGAGTCTGTTTCTGTTCCGTTTGTTTTTTGTTTTGCTATTTTAGATTCCGCATTTAAGTGAAATCATATGGTATTTGTCTCTTTAAATATAAAAATTGAAACAAAACTCAAATGTTCTGAATACTCACTGTTGTAATAGGTACCTAGTTAGAATATACCATACCTAAGGACATATATCTACAAATGCCATCATATAATTGCGTTATTGTTACTATTATTATTATTAGAAGTTTAAATGCTAAGTTTCTCTTTTCGAAAGCAGGTGTGGGAGTTGTAAAGGATGGGCAGGATTTTTTATAGAATAGGTACTTAGAAATTTTGGATTCTGGACTTGAGTACAGTATTGAATATAAGTATGATATATAGAAATGATTTTTATCTCTTCTTGTGTTGCCGGTATTTTACTATAATTACGGCTTGAGTTGCTATTTTATGCCTCCTGTCCGAGCCCCCTGCTAAACTTCAGCTGCTCCCGCCTTCGAGCACTGGGTCACCGTCCTCTGTGCGTTGTGCTGGGACACGGTTTACGGACGCCCAGCGGAGACGTGGTCAGTTCAGTTCGTCCAGACAGAGACCACTGGCTCGGCTGGACCACACACTGGGTGGGCAGGCAGTACTGTCTTTGAAAGGGGAGGAGGTCATTATTTCTGGAAGGCTGATGTGGGTTTTCAGATAGTATTATTTAATAGCACTTCAGATAAGGTCGACTGATTGCAGACACGTTGCGCATTGTTTGTGGATGTAGTTTTAGTTCTTGAACGGTGGGGGCACTTACTGTTCTTATCTGTAGACTCACAGGAGGCGTTTATGGGGAGAACATGAGAGTATGGACAAGACCACAGCTCTGCCTGAGAAGCTGATAGGTTTAACACAGAAATTTTTGCCCCAAGAGACACGATTTAGGAAAAAAACCCCAATTTGTAAGTGTGACCAATGATGACAGAAGACAAGCCAAGTGTCCCTTGGCCACTAGAAATTGGTACCGTTTCTGAAAAGCTCAAAAATAAGCCAAGTAAGCAATACACTATTACTTATAAAAATGCTACCAAAGATATTAACTGTATTACTGGAGGACATGCATGCGTGGTAACACTGCACAGTCTAGCCGAGGAGTGATAAAATTATTCCGCACTTGGTTAGTTTTCAGAGAGTAGGCAGTGAGGTGAAGTCAGGGAAAGGCAGGCAGACAGCGTTGTCGTAGACTTCATTCCTACATAGACTTTCCGTATTTTCGACGCCAACCATTACGTAGAGAAAACGCCGTTTCAGTTAATGTTCAAAGGGTGACCGAGCAGCTGCTTCCGCGGCCGTCCCAGCCCCGGAGACCGGGCTCGGGAGCAGCGGACGCGGGTTTTCGCAGGTCTGGAGGCTGGGAGCCCGGCGTCTGGGCGTGGGCGGGGCGCGCCTGGTGGGGGGGGGGCTGCTTCCTGTGCGCAGGCGCAGCTCCTCCTCCTCCTGTCCCTGCACTGTCCGGAGGGGGGCGCTGTCTGGGAGGGGGAGCTCTCTCAATGGGACGATGGGGCGGGCGTCCGTGTCCTCAGCGCACTGATCTCCTTCACGGGGGCTCCAGCCCCATGCCCCAGTGACCTCCCAACAGCCGCACTGCTGAACACCATGACCTTGGGGTTGGGTTTCACCACGAGAGAGTGGAAGGAGACTCGCCTGGCGTTGCACGAGTGACTGACGGCGTCGCTGGGGGTACGTAAGTTATTGTAACGGGGTTGTGGAGAGTTAGCCGTGAAGTGGAAGTCTGTGTGAGCTGGAAAACCAGCTGAAAACTGCTCATTTCTTCATGGGCAACAGTAAATGACCTTCTGGCATGGAAGAGGAGGAAGGAAAGTCTGTGGAATGTAAACGCTCGAAGCCGGGAGACTCTTCCCGAGCCCCCTGCCCCGAGACTCGCTGTGAAGACATCCCGCGCCGGCGTGGCCCCGCAGAGCGCCTGCGCGGCCCGCCCGGAACGGTCTCCCTGCGCCGGCCTGCGCGCGCGCCCCGGGCGGGAGGACTCACGTGCTGGTTTTGAAAAAACACAGCGAGCGTCACTTCCTTCTGAAAAAGGCAAAACGCTGCCCAGACTGAGGACCTGGGACGAGCAGGTTGCGTGTAAGCGAGCACTTGGGGTGGACGAGGGTCCGGTGTCTTCCGGTGTCACCGGTGGCCGCCGTCCCACGTGCTCGGAGCCCGCCTCGCAGAGGACGCCGGTCCCGCGCTCCATTCACCCGCACGGGAGCGGCCGTGGTTTCCCGCCGCAGCTCTTCTTGAGCGGTTAGTAACGGGACTACGTTTCTCTTCCTCGTGTCCAGCCGTCGTTTTTTTGTTCATTTACTAATAGATACAGCCCACTTCTCCCCTTTATTCCCCCTCCTTGCACAGAGGCGGCGAGACACACGGCACTAGCAGTTAATGCCCCCCCGCTGAAACGAAAAGCAGCCCCGCCGCTTCACTCAAGGGAACTGGCGCCCGCGCGGTCACGGGGGGCCTTTGCCCGCAGGACGCGGGCGGTGCGGCTTGCAGCGCGCGCAGCTGGGTGAACTCCTTCCTCACGCTTACCTGGTTGATGCGAACTCGGACGTCCTCAAGTGCAGCCCCTGAGCCGCCGCTGGCGGTCCGTTCTTCCCTTTTTAGAACTCAGGCGCCATCCTCTGCACGTCTAGCCTGGCACTGCGCTGCTCAGGAAACGCGTCTGGGCCGCACAGACTTGGGAAAGCTCGTCTGGTGCGCGTGGCCCCTGCGGGTGTCGTCTGGTCCCACCTGCGGCCGGAGAGTGCGGCAGGGCGTCTCCGCGTGCTCCTCTGCGGAGCGCCCCTGCTCAAAAAGTTTTCTGGGTGATTTAAAAAGAAATGCTATGCAAATTAGCTTTGGCGATTTATAATTCAACAGATTTGTCATTTAAATGACAAATTTTTTTTTTTCGTTAATAATTGCTTTTAAGCTCTGATGTATCCAGGGAAGCTGGTCAGAACGCTTCCTGGAAACCTCTGTGTGTGCAAGCGTCCGAGCTGGTGACCTCCCCCGGTGGAAGTCAGCCCCGGGGCGGCCGGTGGTGGCGGCGGCGGCGGGGAACGCAGCCGAGCGCTGACCGGCGCGTGCTGTGCGGCCACACGGCATTCAGCGCGCGGGCCGGGCGGCGGCCACCAGCCAGCGTCGCAGCGGCGTGACTGTCGGCGACAACACCAGCATTTTGAATGTTCGCAGTCAGTGGAGGTTTTATAGCGGAACTCGTCTGCTCTGAGGAGAGAGTAACATCCAAAAATCACTTCATACGTTTATATACAACATATATACTTGTAAGTAGAATTTTAAAATAAATTTAATTGATACTTATTGGTGGCTAACATTGAAGCATTTGTCTAAAACGTGCCACCTGTAGTACTATTGAATAAATACTTAAGTGTTCTGTTTACAGCCTTATAATGCCTTGTAGGCATTAGCAAATTAAAATGTGACTTGGTGATTTTTGAATATTTAAAAATATTAGTGTATATGTATATGGGAGAATATGTTGAAATATTTTGATGCTGCAAAGAGTTTAATTTCTTAGGTTAAACTTTTATTATGCTTAAGCCTATGTTTATAAATAATAATAATTATATTCAATAATTTTCACAAAGTAATCTGTAAGGGTTGGCCATATTTTTCAATGCTGCTAAAATTTTTACAATGATCTCAGGTTTCCCCTCTGTAACCTGTAGTTGCCCTTGGGTGAGGTCTGTGGGTCTGGCCAGCAGGTATCAGAACGCAGGTTAGAAGGCTCTTGGAATTCACGACGTCATCGCTAGAACAGCCTTCCTACCGCCCAAGTGCACACGGCAGGTTCAGTTTAAAGTCAGCTGACGCGCCATTCCCGAGTTTCCTAAAATTAAGAGACATTACAAACAAGTCATGAAATTTTGGTTTAAAATTGTTTACTGATACAAATAAGCTTTCGATTCTGTGTAAATCCTACCCCTTTTTACTTTAGAGGCTAAAGGAAAACACATTTCCTTCTGGCTTCCATTCTGTGGAGAATGACGGGCATGTCAGTCCAATGGCGATAGCCAGCAGCAGCGCGTGGGGTCTTCCGTGAGGACGCGCACCTGCGGGGAACCCCACTGAGGTCGCCCTGCCGCCCCGGCACTGCGAGGGGGCCCTGCAGTGCAGAAGCGTGCAGTGGCGCCCAGGCCCTTCTGCCCGAGCCGACGGGCAGCCGAGTGCCTCTGTGCACTGTCACCTCGCGGCTCTGGGAGTGCCCCCGGAAGCCAGCCCGTTGCCGCGCAGCCCTAGATGAGCCTTCATGGGTGCTGACCATAAAAAGTTCATCAAAGTAATGAGGCGGGGAGAGCTCGGTGCTCATGGGCAGAGCTCAGCACCGAGGAGTGTGAACTGGCTCCAGCTGTGACAATAAAACAGCAGGTGGCCGCTGTCATTAGGGTGGCAGATGAGGCAGGGGACTCGCACGCAGCCCATGGAACCCTCATTAGTTAGCCAGCGCCACTGTACCATGCAAAATAGCTTCCATCTCAGTCGGTTGTGCTTTGCAAAATATTACACGTGGCTGTGAGAATGTGCGGGCTCTGCCCTGCGCGCCTTCCCCCGCGGTCCGGTGTGTCCCGGTCTGCCCTCCGCCCCCGCTGGTGCCCACCTTCCGCCCCTTTGGACCGGGAGGCCCTGCTTGATCAGCCCCGTGGAGGGGGGCCGGTGTTAGTCCGGGGATCTGTCTGAGTTTTTACAGACAACGGTCTGTTTTTGCCCAAGTGCTGCAATTATTACTACTTAGTATTAGGGGCAGCTTACTTTGTAAATGATGATGAAACTGAGGTCTCTTCCTCCTGGATTTCAAACTGAACTGCAGCAAAATAACAAGAGGAAATAGAGCAAGATGTCTGGAAAACGTTCGTGGATTTATTGTTTTAAGTGCCATGCCGCAAACTTCAGAACTGATTTTTTGGGAGTAATTTCAGTTTCGAGGCAAAGCATAGTGTTGTGGTAACAAGAAGTGGGTCTGGCCATTCCGGCACGCCGTTATGGCTGAACGTGCCACAGTCCCGAGTCTCAGTGTCTTGTCTGGGGAGTAAAACTCCAAATAATAGAAACCATTCTTTCCCTGTAATAATGCAGAGAAAGGAAATTAAATTAGTATGAGAATAATTGGAGTAACAGAGCATCTTATTGCCAACTGTAAAAATGAGACAAGTCTGAGATACCGTCACCTCTCTTTTGCAATTTTCTAAAGCAGAAACGTAGCCCAGAATTTATTAAGCAAGGTAAAGTACTGTGAACGCGCACTCAGCTCTGTCTGCGCTCACCGAGGGAAAAACCCAGCAGGTTGCGGAGGGTTGGTTGCACTGTGGTTTGGTGGCATGTCTGTTATTCCTGTACTTACTGGTTGAGATTTTAAAAATCTATCTTTTAGGGTTTTGTTACGTTTGTGAGTCAGTTTTAATAGCATGTTTAGTGTTGATGTCACCCCAAAGTGGTCCTTGGGGGCCCATCTCTGTCGTCTCCTGTGTTCCTCCGATACGTCCCTGCCGTTCCTCCTCCGTGAGTCTCTGGCACGCTGAGACAGCGCAGGCCCTGGGGCTCACCTTCCGCTGTTTTTTAAAGAATTTTCCCCCAAGAATGCTAGACCCTTCTGATGACAAATCGTATTTATTACCCCACGATGTGTGCGCTAGGTGAGTTCACCGGCTTCGGCTTCTTGGCCTTTTGGCGAAGATCAAGTACTGGTTCTGTTCTTCCTGGGTTCTGGAATTATTCCTTTTCGGTGAACAGATACACGTCTCACAGGTGGTTCGCTGCGTTCCCTTTATTTCTGTGTCTTCACTGAAAATAAAACAGGCACACTGAACGCTACTTCAAGCCCATGCCACCGGTTTTCGAGCCCTGCATGGTTTGCCCGTGACGCACCTCCCCGCCTCACGGAGCCGAGAGGCGGCTGCAGCCGGGAGGCGGGCCTGCGGCTCTGCCGGGGTCTGCCTTCTTTCCTGGTTCCCTGCTGCCTCGCTCCCCTCCTCCTGGGAGATTCCCGTTTTCCGTGGGGGTCGTCATTTTCCTGACTCAGGTCCCCTCTTTGCTGGCTACAACTTAATGAGTTAGAAAGGTAACATGTGTTAACACGGCCTATTGTAAGTGATGAAAAGAGAAGAAACAGCCCTGACTTTCTTATTATTTTAAGATTCCCAAGTGTTTTCATTTCAGTTGGTTCACTTAGCTTATTTGTTACAAATTCTTACAGGAAAGTCATTCAGCCCGGACTCTGATTAATCAACACTGGAGCCTTTCTTGGGGGCAGCCGGGACCGGTGACGACCGCGGCCCTGTCCCGGGGCGCCGTGCAGTCCTGCCTGGCCCGCTGCGTCCGCAAATGAAGACGACGGTGTGCCCCATGTAGCTTCATCATCAGATGCATTCTGTTGTGTTCCAGTTTTTTTGCATAATTATATTTCAAGTTACTTATCTTAGCCCTGTGTAAACCTTGATACAAGATACAGATTACCCCTTATCTGCACACATCTCGTAATGGCCTGTTCCTGCCAAAGGAGTTCAAAGGGGACGGTAGCATTCTGCAGTCTCAGTTCTGGGCTGTCATTTGTCAATAGCTCAGTAAATGTTGGCTAAAGGTACTGAATGTGCATGGCCAGTTTCAGCCTCTTTTCACGTAAATTGCACCTTGAATATTCTTGTTTACCAAATAATATTTTAAAAGCACTAACTTAAGAGGCTCCCCCCCTCCCCCGACTGCCCCGTGGGCTCCGTGCTGGGAGGAAGCCGGCCGGAGCCGCTCTGACGGGGGATGAGGTTGTGGGCGCCGCGGTGACCCAGCCGCCTGCCGGCTCCGGGGGCTCACGCTGCTCAGGTCCTGCTCGGATGTGGCATGCCCGCTCCCCTCGGGCACCTGTATCCCATGTCGTCGTGCTGTCAGGTCACTTAAAACACCACGGAAGAAATTTGAAGACATATTGTGTGTAAAAGTAGAAACCCCTTTTTTGGTGGATTCATTGATTGGTGTTTTATTCTGTGACAGAAACACCCTCTTGTATTTTAGCTCCTGCACATGTAATCAATCAGGACAATACCAGAATTATGTGCTTGGATAGAAAGAGAGTCTTAATTTATTAGTAGTAATCATTCGTGGAGCCTTACTGTGTTTCATGCAGTATTCAGGTACTTCACTAGATGCTTCCATGTACTGCACGTGGGCCTATTTTTATCAGCTGTTACTGTGGTTGGTTCCATGTTACCCAGTTTTCTTCTTTGGAATGAAGACTAATCATACCATGTAGCTGATCGTTCCCGGTGACCATTTGTACCCTCTCACCGCGATGGTCGATTTCACTGGTATTGAATTTTTCCTCCCTGCCTCGTAGCGCCAGCGGGGAGGGCCCTGTGTGCTGTGTGCCGGGAGGGGGCGGGGAGTCCGAGTCCCGTGAGCCAGCGCAGGGCTCTGGCGGGGGCCGTGTCCTCCCTCTTCTGCTCCGGGGTGGGGTCCCGGGCCCCAGCGCCCCTGTAAAACCAGCTGTCCGTCCCGAGAGCCTGCCGGGCTGCGGCACTCCGCGAGCCCTGGCCACCCTCCCTGGCCCGCGCTCCTCACTCCCCCCAGGGCTGCTGCCTCCGGGGCTGGGCGTGTTTCCACTTCTGTCCCAGGCTGAGAGCTGCGGTAACAGCGGGCCCCACCACCCCTTTGCCACCTTCAGGAGGGTTGCGGGAGCACCTGAGATTGAACTCTGGCTGCGCCCAGTGTCTTCTCTGTCACCGCCTTCCCCTTCTCTCCTTCCCTCCTCGAGACGCAGCAGCCACTCTGACGCACTCCGATCGTGTCTAGTAGCACCGTGTTTCCGACCCCTCGTCTGACGGCAGACTGTCATCCCACCGCCGGGGCACCCTGGTTTGACGGTGTCCAGGGATGCAGTTGTTCGCCAGGTTCACTGCCGCCCTCCCATCCCCCCATCGTTTCGGTGTCGGGAGTTCGCTCTGTCCTGCAGGTGATTGCTAGTGGTCGGACCAGGGCCGAGCCTGCGTCCCTGAGAGAGCATAGACCAGACCCCAGTTGGGGACTCCATTTCAGCGTTTTTCTTGCTGTATGACTACTCGTGTTTATCAAACTCAGAAACAAAATACATTCCCATCATTGCCTTCCTCACTTATTTTGGCAAATGACTTTTTAGTTAAAAACAAAACAAACAAACGAAAAGACCAGACACCTGAGTTAGAACCGGCAAGGTGGGGACGAGCCGAGTGACTCAGTGATCCAGGGCGGCCGGGCCCCCGCCCCCGCTGGGACCTGCGTCGGTGCGCTCGCTTCAGGCCGGTCAGCTGCCCAGGGCGCCGGGAGGGGGCTGCGCGAGTCGGGGGCGGTGGGGCAGAAAGCTCTCGGCACAGGGCGTGGCAGCCCCCCTCCCTCACAAGCTGCACGACACCCAACAACACACCCTCCCGTGGGATCGCTTCCTCAGTAGGAGCGTGGTCGATATTTGAGGTCCACACTGTGATAGCGAGGTCTTCGGGCGTAAGGTGTGCAGTGCCGACAGCACTAACAGCTGCATTTACGGGGCCCCTTACCAGGTGCCCGTGGGGTGGCCCTTGAAGCAAAGGAGTGCGGACTTGCCGGGTGTCTCCCTCCTGCTCTGGAGCGTGTAGGAACGTGTGTGCTCTCGTGTGCGTGCGTGCGCGCACGCTCCACATCCCGGGTCCTTACAGGAGCACCTCTGCCGTTGGCTGCAGCTGGCACTTCATCACGTCTGAACGCTCCCTGGTGGTTTGGACGCAGAGTGCCAGCTCTCAGGAAAGGTGTTTCTTCACGGGGGCCTTTCAGTAATGGAAAAGCATTTATTTTTGTGCAGAGGCAGAAACACTCAGGAACACAGTCATAATTTTAGAGCATTAAAGGATTCTCGATTCTCGCTGTGGAGATGCTGATAATGTGTTACGGGAGGAAGTTGCTTTGTGCAGAATCACACGGGTGCGGGTGCATTTCACACGGGGGAGCCTGGGTGGTGATTACAGCCCAGAGGCGAGAGCACTCCCAGGAACGGCGCCGTGAGAGTCTGGGAGGGAGGCAGTGCGGGGCACGCAGCTGGCCTCTGAGCCCCCGGGGTTTGCACAGCACGGGTCCCCTTCTGCTGGTTTTTTCCCAGTAAATACAGTCAACGCATTTTCTTGTATGATGTTCTCTTTTTTTAGCTTATTACATTGTATGAGTACAGTACATAATACATAAAGATACAAACTATGTTTTTTAAATTAATTATTTGTTTTAGAGAGGTGAGGAGAGAGAGAGGAGAGAAACATCAATGTGTAAGAGAAATATTGATTAGTTGCCTTTCTCACACCCCCCAACTGGGGACCTGGCCCTCAACCCAGGCAGGCCGTGACTGGGAATCAAACTGGTGACCTTTTGGTTTGCGGGACAGTGCCCAACCCACTGGGCTACACTGGTCGCGGTCAAACTGTGTATTAATGACTGTTTATGTTGTCAGTAAGGCTTCTGGTCACCAGTGGGCTTAGTCGTTACGCTTTGTGGTAGTCAGACAAAAGTAAACACCGTGCAGTCATTTAACAAGAACAGTCATGCTTGGCAATGAAGAGGTGCCGGTCGTTGTAAAAGCAACAGCCAGCTGAGTGAGATGGCATTGGTTTTATTACTTAAAAACTCAAGATGAAACCTCTCATCAGGTAGACAGAGAGATGCAGGCTTCCAGAGGGGACATTTGCGAAGACTCGGTTGGTGAGTTAGGAATCTGGGAGCGTGGTCGTGAACTTGGGGAGGCGGCGCGGTTGTCCGGGCCGGCCCTTCCCCAGGGGGCTCGCGGCCTCAGGCCTGTTTCCAGTGCCGTCAGCTCAGCGGAGAACCGGCGGCCCCGGAGGGGCCGGGGGTGGAGAGTCGTCCCTGGGAGGCTCTGCGTGGGGGCTGGGAAGGGCGCGTGCCCCTGAAGTGAGGCCGAGTGGGAGGGAGAGCTCCTCTGGGTGGGGGACCTGCGTGGGCGGCAGAGACCGCGGGCGCTGCGGGACCAGCACTGGAGGCCGGCACCGGCAGGTTCTGCAGGCAGCGGGGAGGGCAGCCTGCCCGCACCTCCCCTGGGTGAGATGCCGGCTGTCCCCTGAACTTGACTGTGTGCCGCAGGGAACGGCATCGAAGACTGCGAGTGGGGAAGAGACGCGGCACGGTGAGCATGCGTAGTGCCCCCCAGCCCCTCCCTCTCCTCCGCGCCCACACGTTCTGGTTAGACACCTGTCCCCCCCCCCGACCTGGGCTTTCAGCCCTGGGTGCAGAGACCTCCTGTGGTCGCGCCTGTGGCTCGTCCTTGTACCTGCAGACCCCACTTCACTGCCTGGAGCGTGGGTGTAGCAGCTACCTGGACCGCGTGATGCTGTGCACCAGCCACAGGGCTCAGTCGTGCGCTTTTGTCATCTCGTCTTTGTGGATCTCGGGGTCAGTGTTACCACCCCACAGCACGACTCGGGCGCAGAGGACCAGCGGGTTCGAACGTTGTGCGGGGTCCCCTGCGTGCCGCAGGCCCGAGTCGGGGCCTGATCTCAGGGCCGGGGGGCTGCAGCGCCTCTGCCGCGCAGTGCCAGCCCAGTCGCGCCGTGCCCGGGTTCCACGCTCCTCAGGGGCGCGCAGTAGGTTGCTGGGTGTGTCCTGAAGACGCTCTGACAACAGCACCCAGTGGCTCAGGGGGCGTCGCACACGCCGCTCAGCCCGGGACCCTGCTCGCCCGCTCCCTGCCTGGGCTCTGCAGGCCTGGTCTTCCCGCCGGTCCCGTCCGGCTGCATTTGACACCTGCCCCTGCTGGTCTGGTCGTGTCCCCGTGGCCGTCCTGCCGAACAGGCGTCTGCAGGGTGTCTGGCCAACGTGGAGAATCTGGAGGCAGTCCGAGGGGTTGGCACGGCTCTCTGAGAGCCCCCAGGAGTCAGCACTCCGCCTTGTCCGGTCCCTCGAGTGTGTCCCGCCTGCCCGGCACTGTTGCCCACCTTCCTGTGTCATCTCGTTCCTCGCTGCGCATCGTCTGCGCTGGCTGGACTCGGAGCCCACAGACCAAAGTAAGCATTCTGTTCCCAGCCTTCTTCAGAACCTTCTAGAAGCTTCTGCTGGTTGTGTTCACCTGCTGCCTCTACAGGTGCACCTGACACTTAACATCATTGTTTATCCCCCTCCTGTCTGTTCCTTGGCTGGGCCCGCGTGCTGTTTGTGTGGGGTGCCTGGTGCTTACAGGTGGTGGTAGAACGTGGGTCTTTAGTCTGGGTTTGCACAGAATCCCACTGACTTGCCCCGTGCATCCTGTGAGGGCAGGGCTCCTAACCGGCCCACAGATGGCACACAGCTGCTCTTCCTGCTGACGCGGCGCCTGGCTCTGCGGCCCTGGCCAGTGGGCTGAGGTGGGACGCCGGGGGCAGCGACTATTTCTCGACCCTCGGAGCCCGGGGTGGTCCCCAGCTAGGAGTGGCAGAGATGCACGTAATGCCCTGTGCTGACACGGATCCTGTAGCCCTGCTCACAGCCCTGTCAGGTGGGACGGCCCCTGCTGCCCCATGCCAGGCAGGAGGGAGCCACGGCAGCTGGTGGGGGGCCGGCGTGAGTTCCCAGAACGGGTCCCTGGCGGCGGGGAGGGGAGCCCGCGGCTTCGGTCCAGAACCCGCTCCTGCACGTGCGTGCCTTCGGCCTCCGTCTGGGCGGCGGCCGGCCAGCGCAGGCTCCCTCCTCCCGCCCAGGAGCACCTGCGCCTGCACCTGCAGGGGCGCCGGGCCTGCGAGAGAGGAGGGGCTTGCGGTGGGAAGGCAGGTCTGAGGCCCCGCGGGCAGGGTCAGGCTTCCGGGGGCGGTGCCCGAGGGCGGGGAGGGCTTCCCGGGCAGGAGTGCTGCCTCCTGGGACTCCCGGTCTGGAATGAGTGTGAGCCCTTTGCAGATAGCTAAGGTTTCTTTTAAAGGTGTGTTCAGCTCCAAAGTTTAGAATTTTCGCTTGCTTAGGCCGTTCTTTCCCCAGTGAGTCAAAACTATTTTTAGAGCTTTATCACTCAAAGTCAAAACTGTACAGGGGGACAAAACAGAGCCTTGGGTTGTGGCCGTGCGAGTGTGCGACTGCTCCTGGTCCTGTGCTTGTTGCTATGACTTGATTTTGGGGCCCTTGCTCTGTTCTGCTGTCCCCCTGCACCCACCTTGGGCCGCAGGGACAGGCATCTGATTCCAGTGGCTCAGGGCCCCTGTCACACCTGAGCCGACTGCTGTCCATGTGGCAGGTGGTGTCGTTTGAAGTGCTGGGTTTCTCCCGTCCGTGCCTCGTGATCCCTTTCCAGGATGTCGTACAGACGCCACCTGAAGTTTCTTCGGAGCGGTTCTGCGTATCTCTTACGGTGCCACCGGCTGGCCCTTGGGGTGGAGGCTTTTGGAGCCGAGCCCCTGAGCCTGCGTCCTGCCGGTGTCCCTGGGTCCAGGCGCGGCTGGAGGACGCGCAGCACAGTGCTGACGGTGGCCGTGGCTGCGTGAGGTGCCTTCCCCGTCCCCCCCAGCCCCCCACCCCACTGGGTGCCTCGCCTCACCCCGCCCTCACGGAGCAGCCGGCGGGGAGCCGCTGCCCTCACATTCCCCCCGAGGAGACTGCCGCCCAGAGACCGCCCTCAGGCGCTCGGGTCCCCGAGGCAGGGCCCTGACGCCGCCACCTTCACGCCGCTGCCCCACGCGTGTGCGCCGCCCGGGCCTGTGCACGCAGCCCCCTGGGGCCACGGGCTGCTGTGGTCGGCGGTCTCGCTGCCTGTGGGCGGCCCGGTCGGTCCTCGTTCTTCCTGCTGCTGCAGCAGCCGCCGGGGCCCGCCGGCCGCCTGGTCCTCTCGCCCGCCCTGGGCCTGACAGGCCGCTGGGGACGCGGGCGGCCGTGCCGCGCCGGCCGCTCAGGAGGAGTGCGTGTTTCCATCGTAGTCTCGGGTTAACCTGTTTGTAGACGTTTTCCTTTGCCTTATGCATTACTGTCGTCAGGTTTTAGGCAAATACACGTATCTATCCTTCCTCCCGCCTGGCCCCGTTGGCCTGACCGTCAGCCCTCTGCAGGTGGCTGGGCGTCGGATCCCGCAGGCCGCCCGAGGGACATCGGCCGTCTCAGAGGCGGTCAGAGCCCAGGCCGCAGCCTGCCGCGGGTGCTCCTCCCGCCGCGGGTTCAGAAGGCTCACAGTCAGTGCGACCCTGCCTCTGGTCCCCGCGTCCCACGCCGACCCAGCCGCGTCTGAGCTGGGCCCCAGGGGCTCCAGGTGTCCCTGGCTTTCCCAGCCCCGTCTCTGTGCTCGGGCGTTGAGCTTCCTCTACTTCGGAGGGAGGTTGTCCGGGCGGCCCTTCCCCAGGGGGCTCGCGGCCTCAGGCCTGTTTCCAGTGCCGTGAGCTCAGCAGAGAACCAGTGGCCCCAGCGGGGCTGGGGGTGGAGAGTCGTCCCCGGGAGGCTCTGCGTGGGGGCTGGGAAGGGCGTGTGCCCCTGAAGTGAGGCCGAGTGGGAGGGAGAGCCCCTGTGGGCGGGGGACAGGCGTGGGCGGCAGAGGCCGCGGGCGGTTAACCGTGCACGGTCCTGCCGTGGAGCCATCCCGCGGCGGGAAACCCTGAGGACTGGGGAGGGGTCTCCCGCTGCACTCCTGGGAGTGTGTGGGGAAACGGTTTTGAAGCGAGGCCGCAGCATGCGAGAGCTTTGTGCTGAGGAGGAGAAGTCTGTAGCTGAGGTGTAAATGTCACCACGGCACTGCTCTTTGACACCTCAAGCAATTTTAAGTGACGCTATTTCAGGCAATTATAGATACTTGGAAATCAATCATATTTAAGGAACACTGTTTTTTATTACTTCAAGGTGTTCCTCCAGATCCCCAGGCACTCGCCAGATGCGGGGCCTCCGAGTGCGTTCCCAGCCTGGGCTCGGCCCCTCAGCTCGAGGCCAGTCCACGGCCTCCCGGCGGCCGTCCCTCCCGGACGCCGCCGGGCTCCCTGCTCCAGCGCGTCCCCGACGACGACGGGCGCCGTCCTCCCGAGCAGCTCGGCGCGCCCCGGCCCACAGCTGGGACGGTTTCTCTGGCTCCCCGTCCGCCCCGCGTGGACTCTGGTTGGCTCTAATCACAAGGACATATCTAGAATCTGCCCAGATCTCGTGCTAGCCCTTGGTCCAAGCCACTGTCATCATCTTTGCCTGGATTATTGCAAGAGACAGTGATTATTACACCCACTTTTCTCCCTCACCTCCTTTCCCCTCCCTCTCATGGAGGGGTCCGCCGCTGCAGCCTGAGACCAGCCACCTCCCCTGCTCTGAGGCCCACAGAGCCCCCGCCCTCGGGCTGCAGGCCGGGCTCTCAGGGCCCAAGAGGTCCTTACGCCCACCGGCCCTCTGCCCGCCTGGCCCTGCATTTCCCAGGCTGAGAACAGGCCTGAAGGCTCACGGCCCAGGTCTCGGGGTGCCCCTCTGTGGGTTGCAGCTCCCCGCTCCTGGCCACGCCCAGCCTCTCGCCCTCTCTCAGGTCCCATTCCCGACCCACCCACACGTGAAGTGCGGGTCCCCTGCCGACCTGAGGTCTTCCTTCCCTGTTACTTCTCCTGCCACCTGTCCCTGTTGAAGATGCTCTCTTGGGGGTCATGTCTGCTTCCCTCACTGGCTGCATGCGGCACGAGGCAGGGACCGCCCTGCAGCCGTCTCCCAGGCAGTGCGGGCCGGGCTGAAGCCCCGGACCCACGTGTGCGCACGCGCGGCCCTCGGCCGCCCGGCCTGTGGAGGAGCCGCAGGCCTGGGGGCGGCCCCACGGAGGCCCACGGTCCGACTTCCCATCGCCCCGCAGAGCCTGCCCACGCTGGCCCATGGCACTCGGAGGGGGCACCGTGGGCAGGCAGGAGCCTTCCCGAGGAGCAAGGCGTTTCCACTCTGGGCTTTTCGGATTTGGGATGAATTTTGTCTTCTCCCTCCCAGCATCTAGACTGTGGGTTTCCCCAAACCAGCGAGCGTGTAGAAAACCTCAGAGCAGTGCTCTGAGGAAGGCAGCGGACGGGTGCGCTGTGCTGTCACGAGGTGCCCCCCGCGTTCTGTCCGCACAGGCTGGCGGGTTTGTTTTGCCCAGTCACGCCCGACTTCGTGTTTTTCACCGAGATGATGCTGAGGCTTGCACAGCACTCGTGCTTCGGTTGGAGCAAATTTGAACAACTTAACACTTGTGTGAAGTCGGGTTTTGGATGAATGGACAGTTTGCATTTGACTATAACTTGCGTATGTTTTAGTATTGTGTAGATTTTGTCCATATTAACGAAAACTATTCCTTCAAAGACATAGTGTGGTATTGCAGGTCTTCAGCAGATAGTCTGAGTGTGTCGTATCAGTGAGAGCTTCCCTCCCTGTGCACTTTTGTTTGTTATCCTATGCAGTGGCACATTTTTGTTTCAATTCCTGAAACTTAAACATTTTAATTAATAATATATACTCTTTTAAAAACTGCACTGCGGTTCCTAAGCGCAGGTCTTAAATTATACTTGGTCGTGTAAATAAGCTGTGCTTTGCAACTTTGGGTTCTTAACCTTTGCTCTTCGCTATTAGCTTTATGTTTTTTTAATTATAGAAAATAGAGGACAGCAGGAAAGTTATGACTCGCATGGACTGTTATTACTTTTTTCTTTTTTAAGGAAATGAGCAATGCTAGTTGTTTTGTCCGAATCAAGCAGGGACAGACGCAGACATTCTGCACCGATCCTCTGGCCCAGCCTTTAACATCCTACCAGTGTGATTTGTCTCAACGTAATAATTAGTTTTTCATTTCCATGATTGATGGTGTGATCAGTCGTTTATAGTTGTGAAGCGTGTATTGTCCGTAGTTATTACACGTTAGAGGAAAACGAATAAATCTTACTTATTTTCAGTGGGGAGAAATAGATGATTTGAATAGTGAAGTCATAGTCATTTAAAAAATACAAACATGTTGTTTTAGCCACAAAACTGAGGCTCCGTGGTAAGGTGTGAAAATAACCGGCGTGGACAGTGCGGGCCGCAGTTTCAGAAGCTGCCCCGGTCCTGGCTTCCGACCCGCGCCGCTCTCCGACGGCTGCCACGCTGCACAGCCCCGCATAGCCTGTCGTGCACACGCGTCCAGACGAGCTCCGTGTTTGATGTTAAGAGTCTTATAACATGCCAGTTTGATTTGCAGTCCTTCATGCCGTAGCACGCTAATTAAAGTCATATTTTTGCACATGTCCTGCCTTTCATGTACATATGCAAATAGATGCTGTTGCCTCTCAGCTATTAGTAATTAACTTTATGAAGGACAGCTGTAATACATAATTAACAAAAATGTTTGCGAGCCCTTTTACACCGCAAGTCACAATAGTACATTTTTATTTATTTTATTTTTGCTTATGAAGAGAGCCGCTTGAGCCTGGCGCTCCTGAAGGAGATGTGAATGGTTCAGGGCAGTCCCACGATGGAGCTGAACCGGTGCTGCCCGCAGCCCCTAGAAGGACGACGGGCGCCCGGCCGCAGAGCCGGGCTCAGTGAGCCGACCTGTGCACAGAGTGAGAGGGCTTGTCCGGTACCACTCCTCCCTCCGCCTCCCGGCGTCTCCCGGGCACCCCAGTGCCTCGTTCGCGCCGGCGCTGCGGCTGCAGGGAGCGCTGGTGTCACTGTCACACAGCCTGGCCTCAGGGCGTTACTGTGTGTGTAAGGAGACTCCACGAAGGCTGTGTTCATCTTGTCTTTTACAGCTCCTAAATATTTAATAAAATGACGTCGTCTGAAATCATCTCGTGATTGAAGTGTGGGAGCAAGCAGGGGGCAGGGACTGTCGTTAGACTGAGATACTGCTTTCTCGTGGCTTCCTGACTGACAGCGCAGATGACGGCTGGGGACCGAAGTTGCCGTCTGGGCCCCGTCAGCGTGCCTGATGGGGAGGACGGGCCGGTCCGCGCACACGCGCGGCCCTTCCCTCTGGGATCTGGGCTCCGTGCTCGGGGCGCCGCCCCGCGTCTCCCGGCAGGCACGGGGCTTTCGGTCCGGCAGGGGGGCCGCCGGGACGGCATTTGTATGTGACGTCTATACACACACGTCTATTTTTAAATACTTGTTGTAATTCTAGCAGAGTCTCAAGATTCAGTTCTACAATTACTGTTTTTTTTTTTTTTAGGGTTGCTTTTGTGATGAAGAAGCACCTAAATACTCATCTACTAGGCAAGCATGGAGTTGGCACCCCGAAAGAAAGGTAATTTTCATTCATTTTTAAAAGTTTAGCAACCTGTTTTCATTTCAGGGTTTGTTTCAGAAGGCGACTTCTAGAATGTTTCCAAGTCAGCTCACACGGTCTGCACCCACGGCGCTGTGTGGCTGAGCGTCACGGCTCGCGCTGGCCTCCCTCCCACACTCACTGTCGTCGTCGTAGCACCGGAGAGGGCTTGAGGGATTGTGAGTGTGCGAGTTTGTAACACGGCCTGAAACAGTAGAGGCGTTAAATGAGAGGGCTGACCCCGCACATACACTCGCTTGAGCTCAAATAAATATGTAGGACTAAGCTTTGTCTAGTTCTCCTGCGTTTTAATTTTGAGGTTCTGAAATAGCATTTTAAAATTCCCATTGTAGAATTAAACATTGCCGATATTAAGAAATACATCTTTGTCGCCCTCAAAACGATGCTGGAGTTGCCATGTCACGAGCAATAATACTGCAATTACCGTGTCACCGACTGCCAGGTTTCCCCTGCTCTCGCTCCTGGCATCGTAATTAGCTTCGTCACAGCGAGCCGATCACATTGGGTGAGCGAAGTGCCGTACTGTCAGCTGCCAGGTGCTCGGGGCCACTCCGAAGTTTAACTGAAGTCAGGGCGTGCGGCCTGCTCAGACCCCGCGCGGGGCAGGGGCCACCCCTTCCCTGCAAGACGGGTGCCCAGCTCTTCCTCACGCCCTCCAGGATGGTCTCGGAGACTCTGGGCACTCCTGGGACCGGTTTGTTTCCGTGTTTTTTTTAAATTGTCAATAATCCTGCAACAACTTCTGCCACGCTCTAGCCTGGGGCCACTTCTGCCCTATTTTAAATGTTTAATTGCCTTTTTAAAAAGTTTAAAAAGCACTTAAAAGTGGTTTCTGTGTGTATGTGGAATTTAACTCGACTTTCCTGTCCGAGGCGTAGAGTTTCCCGCCGCGCTGCAGTCTGGACGTGGGCCCCACGCCGGAGTTCCGGGGGTCACGTCTGTCTGCTTTTTACCTCCGGTTCTCGTGCTTTTCTCTGTCACGTGGTATTCAGCGTGAGCCCAACTGTGCGTGTTGGTCAGGTCCTGAGTGTGTTATTCTTGAGGCTCAAAAAAAATTCCATATTATTTGAATTACAATTTGTGACCTGTTATGTTTCCTGAGTTCAAAGGTATGTTTCATAAGTGTTTAAGAAAGCAGAAACAAAACATTTTTAATTATGAGATTCTCATTGCTTTCACATGCATTTTTTCAATTATTTTACGACCTTTTTAACAGAGTACTATTATTCTAGTTTTATAGGTCTAAGGACTGTGATTCAGGAATTCACAATTTTTTTTCAAGATCTCATAGTAAGTGTTGGAACTGTTACTTTTCTGACTCCAGTCCCAGTGCTCTTTCTTCTGCTGACTGTGTCGTCTCACAGTGAGAATCTTCACATATAGGTACTTAAAGTGTTTCATTCGTAAATGAACTTGAATGGAAACCATCCAGATCAGATCATTAATGAAAAGAACATTTTTCCTTCCCTGCTATATAACTGTTACACATTTGGAACTCAAAGGTATCATGTTACATTTCATGCACGTACTTATCCTCTAGGCACCTTAAAAGTCGTCGGCACCCTGTGCCGTTTCCGGTCGGAGTGTGGACGTGGTCTTTCCCCGAGCACACCGGGGGCTCGCTCGTCCGCCTCCGTTCCAGACCCCGAGGTGCAGAGGGAGGCTCAGGAGAGGCAGGAGAGGGTCCCCTGTTTCTCTCCCCTTTGAGAGGTGGTAAGCCTTTTTGGCACCACTGGCCCAGTTTTCTCCTAAAATCAGGAAATGACCATCAAATGGCAAATTTACACCCCATCTTCTGGGCGATTACCTTCTGAGTAGCCTGAGTTTGAACTAAACCGTTTGAATTGTTTGCCTGCCAGAAGCCCGGAGCTTCAGGTCCCTTGTCTGTGATGCCAGTTTACAGGACCTTCCCCTCCTGCCAGGACCTCGGATGCGGCAGTGGCACTGTTTCCCAGCCCGTGTGCAGGGCGGGAGAGGACCAGGGTTTTGGTCACGAAGCCCAGCCCAGTGAATGCCAGTCGGCTCCTGTCCTCCAGCGCCCTCCCTCCATCCCTTGCAGAGGGGACCGGCGCCTTCTCATGGTCCTGGGAAACAAAGGAACTCTCTATCAGCATGTGGAGCCGTCACTTCAGGCATAACTGTTCCCTAAATTAAGTTACACATTTTTTTCTTACCTATTTAAAACATTAATGTCTTGGCTATAATTTTGCAAGCTTGCTATATTTTAATTTCTCCAGGACAGTATAATCAGTTTATTTTTTTATGTTTTGAATTTGATTCTCGCCTTTTATGCATTGCATATTATAGCAAATAGTAATAGAAGTTAGCTAAATAGGCTGTGACAATTAAATTAATAATGCATTTTGTTTGCAAGTATTTAGGCTTTGTGCTTTGACTGATGTATGCAAAAATGATAATTTATTACAAATCAATTCTTATACTTACACTATCTTTTAATGAACCAATAAATTTTGTGAGCATGACTGTGATTAGCAACAGAAAACTAAATAATTTCAAATATACTTTTTAACTCCATGAACAGCTGAAGTGATGGCTTGTATGAGAACATACTTTTATGTTCCGTAATTTGCATGAGCTTATTTCAAGGTGGTGCACTGCCGTATTTCTGAAAGCCCGTACAGTTAAATGTAAATAACTAAATATAGCCAAGTTCAAGTCACATTTTAAAATAATAAAGTGCATTTAATTTGCAAGTTCACTCTAAAGTATTCCCCATTTTAAATGAGCAATTCCCCTCGTAATGTAGTAATCAAGAAGTCCTCATGACTGCGCCCTCATCGATAGCAATCCGGAAGAGGAGCTTCTCCACCCCAGTTACAGTGGAAAGGGCCGTAGAAGTGCGCCCGTCTGGCCACCGCGGTCTGCACGAGCGTCACTGTCACTCCGGAGAGCCCTGGCGGGTGGGTGCGGCTCGGCGCTGGGGGAGTGCTGGCTTTGAGTGACAGGAGGAGGGGAAAGGACTGCTGGGCCTGGATCTGGTCCCTCCGGACACAGTGGACACAGCGCACTGGCAGTGCCCTCAGCCCCCGGCCCAGGGAAGGGTGGTTTTTCCCCCCGTGGCTGCAGACGCAGGCCAAAGCCTCAGCGTTGCTGCTGCGAAGCGGTTCCCGGAGGGGCCTGTGAAGGCTACGAGTCTCGTGTC
Source organism: Phyllostomus hastatus (assembly GCF_019186645.2). Classification (NCBI taxonomy): domain Eukaryota; kingdom Metazoa; phylum Chordata; class Mammalia; order Chiroptera; family Phyllostomidae; genus Phyllostomus; species Phyllostomus hastatus. Next base: position 55,315,414 of record NW_025333960.1, read on the forward strand.
ATCCTCGATGTGGGGTGCGTTCGGGCCCCGGGGCGGGCGCAGGGCCGGTCGGTGCTTTTGTTTGGGGGCGTGTGTGTCCCCCAGGCCTCCCGCGGGTGACCGGGCCCTGACGCCCGAGCACCAGACGTTTGGTTAGTGGCGGTGGGTCATCTTCCTGGTCAGGACCTGGAGTCTTACTGAGAGGCACAGGGCCCCCCCCCGTCTCCTGCGCACCGGACCTCAGCTCCTGAGATGCTGTCTGGCGCGGCGGCTCCGCTCCAGGCTCCGAGGGTCGCGCGCCATCGCCGCGGGGTGCGGCGGTGTGGGATGCTGTTGGCGTGGGTCCGGTCCCCTCTCCTCTCCCTCTTTCCCCAGAGCCTCTGTCTGTATTCGTGCCGTTGTTGGGAGGTCACCGTCGCCTCCTGCTCTTCCATGCGGATGCAGGCCTCACCCTCTTCCTCGAGGCAGGAGAACCCGAAGGCGCGTCCGCGGGCAGCCACACTCGGGTCGGCGAGGGGCTTGGGCCACACTTCAGTGAGAGAGGGGCGTGGCGTGAGGACGCCGGGATCAGAAGAGGTTGCGTCCCTGGTGTGACCTTGACTCCTGTTACTCTCATCTCACCTGACCGTCCATTTTAAGGGAATGTTTTGCCTTTGGCTAAGCTGTTACCACCGCACGCGTTTTTTTATTAAAGGGTCAGTACTTCTCTGTGGTGTTGAATCTGTGTATGTGGCCGTGAGGCGAGCACTGTTTTCCACTTGACCCTGAAAGGGGAAGCCGACGCTCACGGACGCGCTGGGGCGCGCTGTTCAGGTTGCCCGTCCCTCCTGCCGTCTCGTGGGGGCGGGTGGACAGAGCTCGTCATCACGGCCCGCTCCCCCCCGCCCCCGCCCAGCTTCTGGCGCCTGCGTGCTGGTCTCCCCGTCACTTCCGGCCCTACTCGGAGCGTTGTCAGTCTCGCTTTCCTTCCAGGAGGGTCAAATGTAGGATGTTTTTAGGGTATTGTCTGCTGTAAAAAGTATTTACACAAGCAGTAACTCTGCTGAGCCAAAACAGAGGACAAGCATATCAGTTCTTCTCCTGCAGGTTGCTTTATTATTATTTCCATTATTCTTTCCAGAGGATGTGTTTATTGATTTGGGGAGGGAGGTGGGGAAGGAGGGAGAAACCTGGATCTCTGGCCTCGGGGGCACAGAGGTGTGTGGGCTGCGTGTGCTGTCCATGTGTCCTCGGGTCCGGGCGTGAGCTGGGCCCTGGACTCCGAGTGTGGTGTGAGGCGAGGGACTGAGACCCCCGAGGGCGCACGTGCGGGAGGGGGCCTCCGGGGGCGTTCCGTCAGGGGGCCTGTGGGCACGGCGAGCGGGAGCCTGCGGCCCAGGGTGGGGCCAGGCTGGAGAGGGCCCCGCCGGCCTCGGTGGTCGCCTTGACTCGGTGCCTGCGGGAGCCGGAACCACCCGGAAGGCTTCTGGAATAATCGCACCTCTGTCAGCGTGGGCCTCAGACACGGGGGTGGGGTGGGGCGTGGCATTCTCTCAGCGAGTTCCAGGGGCTCCCTCCCTGCTCCCTGGCCGCCCACCCCGCCCCGCGCATCAGTGGGGAGGCCCCCCTCGCCCGCCGTCCACTGTTGTCAGGCTTGGGCTCTCCCCCTGTCCCCCAGCCCCCGTCCCCCTGTCCCCCGGCCCCCGTCCCCACGCTCGTTCCTCCACGCCGGGTCCCGCCTCTTCACCCTGCCCTCGGGCTGTGCCCCCTCTGTCCTGGCCGCCGGCGGGCCGTCCGGTCAGGCCCTGCCAGGCCAGGCAGCGTGCACCCCCGGCCCGGCCCGACGCCCCACTTCTGCCCGGGGCCGCCATCCCGCCTCCCGTCACATTGCCCTGCAGTAAACGCAGGAACCCCGCAGCCCGCCGCCGCCCAGAGACGCCCGCGGGCAGGGCTGTGGCCGCGCTGCCCTGGAGCCCTGGTCCGCAGCGTTGGCTCGCCGAGTGGTCGGAGCGGGACGCACGCCTCGGCGCCGGCGCCCTTCGTCAGCGCGGCGTCGCTCCCCGCGGCCTCCTGTCGCTCCCGGGTGAAAACAGATAAAATCGAGTTTCGTGGAGACGGTGGGCCATTCTTTTTCTCGTGTGTGTGTTGCCATTGCTCTTGCATGTAAAAATACACGGTTGTTGGATGCGAGAAATCGATTTTTTGAGGGATTGTTTTTTGCTACCATTTAGTCTAGTAATTCAAATCAGATCTTTTAACTGTTTAAAAAGTCAATGAATAAGTGATCCCAAGTATGATGGATCAAATGTGTTAAATGTTCACAGAGTGTAAGTGTTTTTCTCTGGCAGGCATCTAGAATATTTTCGGCTATTCTTTTCTTTTACTTAAATTACTTTTAGAATGCTGGGGCTTATGCATCTGGGCTCGGACTAAAATATGCCTTAAGCTCTTGTCTTTAATTCTCAGTCAGCGCCAGAATTAAAGAGAACAAAGGCCTGTGTGTTCGCCGCAGCCTTCAATTATGGTTAATTACCAACTTTATACAGTTTCATTATGCACCCTGACTTTGTGTGAGCGGTTCTTTATATTCACGATGTCTTGGTACTTGCTTATAAAAGTCCAAGATTAAAATTTTTCCTGAGGAATTTTCAGGAAACTTACAGCCTTTCTGAAATAATTTTTATAAAGTTGGAGCAAAGCAATTTGATCATCCCTTTTAGTGGAAGAGAAACAAGATGCTTACATCTCATTGTCTACAGAGCTCCAGTAGGAAAACCCAAGGATTCTCATCGGTTACTCTCTAAGATACTTTCCTCCCGTGGTTTGGTCCCAGGGTCGCTGTGTCCGCAGCACCCACGGGAGAAAGCGGGCAGACAGGGACATGCGTGCTTCAGGAGACATGCGGCTCCCGTGTGGATCTTAAGACAAAGCGACGGTCTTGCATGCAGCTCCTTCCTTGCTCCTTCCTAAAGAGCCATGACATGGATTTACATTTCCTGAGACGTCAGCCCTCCTTAGATCGAATCCGATGCAATCGACACTTGGCGTAGAAACGGTCAGCTATGGGTGACTCTGTAGGAGCCAGCCTACTTCCATTTGGAACCGCTTCTAGCGTAAGACGTTAAACTAGAGATCTGCTTCCCAGGGAAGCCATCGTTTCCACGGAGTTCCGGTGTAACCCGTTTCTCTCTCGTAGTGTGGACGGCGCCTCCCTGGACGTGGCACTGCAGGTGCGTGGTCAGGAGTCGGGCCAGGTGAGGCGCAGAGCGCTCTCGGCACCCTCCGCAGTGCTTCCGCGCGGTGTCCTGCTGGGAGCCACGCCGCCGGCTGCCCGGCCGGGTCAGTGCGTGCTTCCTTCCCAGGCCCCGGGTCTGCCCCGGTGTGCCCAGCCGCTGCCCGACTCCCCATCTGGACCGCTCCTCCGGCCGGCAGGAGGCCCGCGCCCGCCGCTGCGGCAGGCCGTCCCTGGCGGGCGAGGGCCGCGACTTCCCCCCTTGGTCTCAGCTCTGCCGGGGGGACCCACACTCAGGGAGCCCTCGTGGGTTTAGGACGGTGAAGTCTGCACTGCAGTGTTGTCAAGACGGGTTTTCCTGAGCTGATCTCACGGATGATTCGTGGCCACACGATGGAAAAGGTGCCGCCGGTGGGCGAAGCTTCCTGCACCTGCCCACGCCCTGCTCCTCCTGCTCCTCGGGGGAGCCGCCCGCGTGTGGGTCCTGCACCCGTGGGGCTCGTGCCTCTCCCCCCTCCCCCGCCTGCGCTGCTGAGCAGGACCCTGTTCCCGCTTCTCGGGGTGGCCTGTCGAGGCCCAAGGTCACGGTTATGCAGATGCAAACGACGACACTGCACACACGTGCGCAGCGTTTTGTAGTTCAGGCAGTGCTTGTTTTTAGGTAAAAACATGTTCGACAAAGTCGTCAGGTGCTAAGGTCCGTGTAATACCTGCGTGTGCCCCTTCTCACGCTCATGTGGCAGAGCAGAGGGTTACTGGAGAAGCGGATTCAGGGGCCTGACGAAGTTTTTGTTTAAGCGAGACCCCGTTTGCCTTTGAAGGCCTTTGAGTGAGGGGTGACCACTGTGCGGTGGTCGCCCCTCACTCGCGCTCACGGGCGTCGTGGCGTTCGGGCAGGCTGTCTCCGCGGCTCACGCCCGTGACCACGCAGTGCGGATGTGCCGTGCGCTGGCACCCGGGAAGTGGCAGACGTACCGTGGATTTCAGGTCTTTTTAAATGTATGCCTTTGCCTTTTTGAGAAACTATATTGTTTATATGATAATCAGATTTTTAGGGTGAGGAAAAATCTTAACAAAGGAAATAGCCTAATATTATTTATGTTATTATTGCATCATATGAGCATATTTCAAAGTTTCAATGAACTTTTGAGTCCTCTCTTTTGATTAAACAGAAGGGGAAAAAAGCAGCATAGAACACCGCCGTGTAAAACCAGTAAAACCTGGAGCTCTCGGTCTGAGTTTGGAGGCAGGCCCCAAAGACCGCCACGGAGGCGGGCCGCCTGCTCTGCGCCCCCAGAGGCGCGGCTCTTCATCAGGCCACAGAAGACCACTCGTCCCGGAGCTGTGTCACTTGTGCAGGAAGCCATGGACGGGTGCGACTTAACATTCATGGAGTCACTGAAACTCTGGGCTTTCTGGCTCCAGTCAGACGTGCTGAGAGACCACCGTGTCCCGCTCGTAGCTGAGCCGGCGATGGAACCCAGCCCGTGAGGCTCAGCGTGGCTTTGTTCTCCACACTGGGCCTGACCGAGTGTCCGGGGCCTCCGACCAAGTGACTCACATCCAAGCAGTTCAGTCAGACAGACCCAACTGCTGGAGCCGATGGAAATGGAGAGTGAACAAAAAATTGAAGAATCTAGTCATTCTTAGCTGGAAACACAAAACTGGGATGAGTGGAAATCTGTGATGTAAGTTCACAGACGTTCATATATGGCTGAATGGGCGAATGGAGAAGACGGGGGCCCCTGCTGGGCCAGCGGTGACCAGAGGTTGTCTCCCACCCAGCTGTGTGCCTGGGGGTCTGCAGCCTCAGACTGGGACGTCTGGCGTGGAAGTGGCTGCCCTTGTGGAGGCGGAGACTGCCCGTGCGTGGCGCTGAGAGCCAGGTCTCCGGGGGCACACGGAGGACTCTGCAGTGAGGGAGCGGGCGGCCCTGCGTGATGCAGCGCGGGCTGCACGCGACGGGGGCCGCTGACCCGGGCACCGGTGCCGCTTGCTAGAAAACCGGCGTCTCCGGGAAGCCGCGGGGACTCACCGCGGGGATCTGCTGGCGCGCGTCGTCGCTGTCCCACGGGTCGGGACTGTGAGGAGAGTTTGCTCGGGAGGCTTCAGGAAGCGTTCTCCTCTGTGTGCAGTGAGGTGGATCGTGGAGGGACCGCCGCTGCCCGCACTGTGGGGGGACACAGTCTTGAGAGTGGAGCGCTTGCTCCGCGAGGAGGGCCAGGAAGCCCAGGCGTGCTGCTCTCAGCGGAGGAGGTGCGGGGCAGCCAGATGGGTGTCAGGGCGACACCGCTTCGGGCTCCCGGGCAGCTGGGGTCCGGCCTGGCTGTTTAGGGTCCCGGTCGGGTCGCAGCGTCCAAGGGCGGACAGAGTGAGCTGTCCCGGGTGGGGGTGTGTCCCCGATGGCGGGAGGCGGGACTGGTGGTCAGAAACGGCCTTGCTCCCGTGCCCGTGCGCCCCGTCCGTCCGAAGTGGCTGTTGTGCTTCAGAGCGGCCTTTCGCACGTCTCCGCCACCAGCTGCATCTCCCTTTCCGCCAGCTTGGGCGCCGAGCCCCCAGAGGGTACAGAGGCCGAGCTGGGCCGTGCTGGCCCAGAGGCTCCTGCCGCTCAGCGGCCGGCTTCCCCGCCGGGCCCCTGGGGGCTGCAGCCGCGGGGCTGCTTGGGTGGTGGGGGCTCCGGGGCACGGCACTTCCAGGTAATGAGGTTCTGCAGCATGAGCGCGGAGTTCATTATTTCCCTTATTGGGAGAATTCGCAGCTCTATTAATGATTCTAGACTGTATTTATAGAATCACTAGGATTTCAAAAGGGTCACTATTTTTTTAAATGCTTTAGCACCTTTAGGGAGGGAAGGTATGTTCCTCAGGGCTTCCGAAAGGTCTCCGTCGACATGCCTTGCAAATGTCAGCAGCCTACTATATTTAATGTGCCCTAACGCCAGGCAGCTTCCTGCGGAACAATGGGGCGGTTTGGATTGTAAAGGGAACCTTTAAATGTTTCAGGTGTGAAAACCGTTTCAGAGAGACTTGCCCTAGATCACCTCCCGTCCGAGACGGCGGCGGTTAGCAGCGGCCTGTGTCTGCAGGGTCGGCCACCTCAGGGCCTCTGTCTGTGTGCTGAGGGGGGGCGGGGCCCCCGGGGGTCTGTGCCCCTCCGTGGGCGGGCTGGGCCGGCTGGGCCTTGCGCACAGTGCTCCCGCCGCCCCACACTCTTGATCACAGCCCCGGGGGGAGGATGATGAGTCCTCCCCCTCCAGGGGCCGAGTGCGGACCCGAACGCCAGGGTGGGCGGCGGCGCTCTGCGGCTGTGAGGGCACAAAGGTGCAGTAGTTAGTTCTCTATTAATGATTGTGTGGTTTATTATTGACCTACTTCTGCCTGCCCCATGCATAGAAAGTCAGTCAGAGTGTATATGTTTAAATGATCAAGAAATAGTTTTGTAGCCTGAAGCCTATTCCTGTAAAACTTTTATAATGATGCAATTTAAAGAAATTACAGACTTTTTTCCTTTAGTGATGTGGCATTGTTTGCATTTGTTGGGGTGAACAGTGTGAAACGACTTTTCTTGAGAATGTTACGCGATGAAACAGTGAGTGGACTGGGAACAGGGGGTGTTTTGCCCCCGCAGGAAGGAGCGTGGAGGAGTGTGTTTCAGACCGCGGGGCTGGCTGCAAGATGCACTTGCGCACAGTGGCACCCGTTTGAAGCCAGACCGTTTGTGTTATGTGGAAGTGTGTGCCGTCATTCGCGGTGTGCATTGTATCCTCGTGAACATTTCCTCGTGACTCTGCAGCAACTTCTAGGAGGCGTGAAGGAACTGTTGCGCGTAAACTGGCAGGCCGTGCGGGAGGGGGCACCTCTCCGTGGGAGGGACTGCTGGCCCCCTGGCGCCGCGGCA